>NC_057933.1:47326118-47682368 GCF_018555375.3 Anguilla rostrata
AAACAGAAGTTACGCCTGCAGTCACGGGCAAGCTTTGATTACAGCCCATTTAGCACCAAGAATCCTCGCTTTAATGAATTCATTCTTAAATATGAGCCTCTTTTATGGTCCCCACGCGGCTTGCTGCCCTGGAGCAAAACTGTCCTGCAGAGACACCTGCCTCAGGTTCTTTGTTGGGGGGGGCGGGGGGGTGAGGGGGGGTGGGCATGTGGGGAGATGTTGGGACATGTAGCAGGCAGATAGCCAAGCTGAGGCAGCACAATTCTACAATCCCCACCCCCGTTTCGGACATGTCACTTTTCATAAAAGCGCTGCCACCATCTCCAGAAGTTCACCTGTCCCTCACCTTGCAACAGGGACGTCCCAGGGGGGGTGGCTTCCGGAATGTTGTCCCGGCTGTAGATGGAATGCATGAATTCCGGGGTGCAGTCGTTCTCATCGCTGATGTGCACCACCACCTGCAACGGGACAGAAGTAATTGTGTAATTCGGTAAAGGACGAAAAGGGTGCGGGCGATGGAGGGGTGGGTGTTGGGGTTGGGCGGGTTGGGCGCAGGCACTCTCCTGCTCCACACCGGAGACACGCTGTCATCGCGTTCCGTGTGCCCTCGTCTTGTCTCAAAATGCAGGCTTGCGGAGTGAACCGACGGGGACAGTGCAAATGAATACACAGCGGTTACAGGCAAGGGCAAAGGACGAGGGACGAGGGACGAAAGAGACACAGAGGGAGAGAGAGAGACAGAGAGAGAGAGAGAGAGAGAGAGAAAGAGAAAGAGAGAGACGGGGGGGAGCATCCTAGACGAGAGCATCCAGGAGGAAACTTCAGTCATGCTGTTGGGGGACTCCCAGCAGAAGCTTATCACCAGGGAGCAGCGATGCCAAGAGGGAGGAAAGTTCTCTCTGACAGACAGCCCCACATGCAGACACTCACTGCCTGGAAAATGTATGGGGGGGTGGAGCAGTGAAATACAGCTCCACTGAGAGAGGCACCGGCACATTAACCGGTCGCTTGTGCATCATTCACTTTCCCTCTCCTCCCTCCATCGCTCCGTCTTCCCTCCATCGCTCCGTCTCCCGTCCGTCTCCCGTCCTCCGCAGGATCGGATCGCTTCACCTTCGCAATCTGTCCTCAGGCCTCAGCCTGCTTGTTTCCACTCCGCGTCCTCTCTATACTCATCGTCGCCCGAATCCTTTCATTTAAAGGTCAGCAAGGCCTGGTCGTGCTCACAAGTACCGCGTCTTGTGTGTTTCGAAAAATAAGCCTGAAGTCAAATAACCTGGGTCAAAAAAGGCATCAAGCACCTGAAAAAGAACTCCCAAAGAAACCTCTGGAACCAAGCACGGACAAAATGCATGGCATTTTAGAGGCCAGTAGGACAAGGCCTTGAGCATCTGACCAAATACTTGGATTTAGGTTAACTCGCAGAAACAGCCCAGGTACTACTGTAAAACAGCCTAAAAACTGTTCCTCCCATGTCACAGGCTTGCAGGGACATTAATTGCATCGGGAGCTACGGGCTTCAGGATGATTAAGAGGCACCGATTGGGCAGAGATCCATCGCTGTCACACCACTCAGCAGTGGCCGGGAATGCCGCGATTGGCAAACAGCCTAATTGGTCATGAGTGGAGAAAGCGGGGTGGGGGGTGGGGGGTGCAGAGTGCGGGCCTCGTCCACAGATGGCGCAAGCGGGTAGTGGGATGGCTTCTGAGTGCTACCCCTGCACCCCCCCCCCACCCACCCCCCACCAGATTGAGGCCGTGCAAGTAAACTGTCTGTGCAGCCCACTGTCACAGATCAGGGCCTGTCCGTCTCCCTGTCCCTCCACATAGTAGGTTCCTCTAAAGCACTCAATTAAAAGAGGGGGAGCTTATGCAGATTCAATGCTACTGTACCATTCTACGGAATATCAAAAACTACTAGGATTCCCATAATTCCCCTGCACAACTTCCCAGAACCCCCCCCCTCCCGCCACATAACTTCATGAACCCTGCAGAAAATGTAAAAACACCACTCAGTACCTTTACGTCACAATACCAAACATCAAAAAGCCTTTTAACTTTTGAATAATTTAGCTTCTAGCTTTTTACACCAAATTTTTTTTTTACTGTATTTTTGCTTACTACTGTACAGTCCTAGTGTTTCTTCCACTTTCACCATCATTGTCCATGTTTTTTCTTTGGATTACTTTACATTTCTTGAGAACTTTCAGATTTACATCCCTATTTAACTATCGTTATAATGCATTGCCTGTATGTCCCACAAGCACACAAAGATGGTCTAGTAAATTTGGACTTGAGCATTCAATAGCGACATTATGCCGGTGGTACCCATCTCAGTATGGAAACAAGGGGAACAAGGGATTTGAGGAGGAAAAGCCAGCTACGCGGGGGAAGCGGTGCAGCGGCCTTATCTGCATTGCAAAAGCGCTCGTTTCGCCCGTGCCCGATTCAAATGATCTGAGCGGATTTGACATACAAGACTGCACCGGAGACGCTCTCGATACATTACCGCATCGTGGGGAAACGGCAGGCTCGCTGTTTGAACCATTACCTGCATAATGCATGCAAAAACGGCGTGACCCAGGAGAGACAGCGAAACCTTGTAAATCTGTGTGTTGGTAGCCTACCGTCAGCACTGGCACGGAGTGAGAGTCTCAGGCTTTAAACAATCATTACCGGGGACCTATTAAAACCTGTCTGGCAGCAGCTGTGTTGTGAAGGAGCGCTGCGGAAGGCTGGATGATATGGCCGCCGGGCCCCCGGCCTCCAGTGGCTCCATCAGTCATTAACGAGCTCAGCAGAGCAGGCCAGGGGCCGGTGGCCACCCCGCCGGAGCAGAACCCAGCGCGGGGAAAGGTGTTTACGGAGAGAAAATGAGCGTGTGTGCGTGTGCGTGTGTGTGTGTTTATATGTGCTGTGTGTGTGTGTGTGTGTGTGTTTATATGTGCTGTGTGTGTGTGTCTGTGTGTGTGTATTTATATGTGCTGTGTGTGTGTGTGTGTGTGTGTGTGTTTATATGCTGTGTGTGTGTGTGTGTGTGTGTGTGCTCGTGTGCCCGGATGTGTCTTTAAATGTGTATTATGAGTGTGTGTGTTTATATGTGCTCTATGTGTGCGTGCGCGCACGCGCATGTGTGTGTGTGTTTATATGTGCTGTGTCTGTGTGTCTGTGTGTATCTGTGTGTAGGTGCGTGTGTGTGTGTATACCTCTGCCACTGTGCTCAGCCCGGTGCCTGGCTCTGACGCCCGCACTTGCAGGTGATGGAGGTGATGGCCGCTCTCGTAGTCCACAGCCCGCGTCAGGCTCACAGCACCGCTCTCCTGGTTGACACTGAACAGGTTGCTGGGGTTCACCAGCAGCAGGTAGGAGAGACTCTTACGCTGGAAGGAGATGGCTTGCACCACTGCAACACTGCACAAACACAGATGTGGACTATTACTGGTGATATTATTTCTTTAGTGAACACTCCTATCCCTTGTGGCCCACAGGGCCATAAAAGTATGACACATTATAGTTTAAGAACAGGGAAAAATAATGGCATGTAGCCTATTATTATTAGTTTATTATTAATTTAGCAGGTGTTCTAATCCCAAGTAACTTACATGGCCTTCAAGGTATGCTACTTAAGTCCATATCATAATATATGGATAAGGGGGCATTGTTTACAGAGCCAGAGGTAACAGGTAACAAAGTCCATGGAACAGGAAGTTATGTTCAAGTACTGCTAATACTGGCACCTGGAAACAGCACACAGGGAATTCATGTAAAGGCCATCGAAAAAAAGAAATGGGTCTGCATTTATTCCTTCACTTCACACAAACATCATTCTTTTTCTCCTCTTTTTTTAAATACGTCAGCAAGATGCATCCCATCCTTGTTCCCTGGCTAAGCCTCCTCCTCCACACTTTTTTCAAGGGAGTGAGGCTTAACACGTTGTGTTCTCTGTCACAGCCCAGGGGCAGCAGGTTCAGACGCTCCTCTTGATGTTTATCCAGAAGTTTCTTTTAATAAATATTTGAATTTGTACACTTTCAAATTCAGGGCCTGCGGGGGGACTAAATGATGCATCTGCGTCCTACCCCCAACACCCCCCCCCCATCCAAAACCACCCTTTTCTCACAGCCTCCGCTGATCTCATCTCGAGGGCACGTTCTTTAGCGCAACAGATTACACGAAGCCGGCGAGTGAACCACGTTACCCACAATGCCGATCACGCATACAATGAGCTGCAGCAGCAGCAGTGTAACAGACTGTAAACCCCCACACAATGTTTCAAAAGAAATGGGGAACAGTACAATTAGATTCCTACTTTCCCTTTCCCAAAACAGCCTGACAATGTGTTCATTGTTCCAAATAAGTTGTCACGGAACGATCTTCCAGGCATGTTCCAGGCATGAACATTTTTTGTGGTGGAAAGTCGGCGAAATGCCATCTAGGCCTTCAAATGGAAACCCGGCTACATTTGTTTGAAAAGTGAAAGGTTTCTCCTTGACTACAATGTAACAAAGCTATCTCCGGGTGAAGCGTGGGTTATATTGGGTTAATCTAGGCAGTTTATGTCAAAACGTTTCTCAACCTAGATTTCCACCACTCTAGACGTCTAAATTGCAGCTTATGCTCACTGGGCTGTGACATGAATGAATGACCACTTTCACGTAAATAATTTTTCTAACTGGAATAACCAAAAAAAAAAAAAAGACCCAAATAGTGTTCTAAAACACACTTGCAATGCTCCTTGAAACGGAAAAATAGCATTTGAAGGAAACCCAGGAAACCAGGCAAATATGTGTTAGGAATATTATCTTAACATCCCAATGTTACGGTAATAAAAACTTGCAACCTGGCCCCCAAAACCCTCACCCCCCTGCCCAGTGCTCACGCTTGTCCTGCTCCTGTGCTCTCCGGGACAAACACGGTGTAGGAGGCGTTGGTGAACTGCGGGGGGCGGAGCCCGGCCAGGATTGACACGGCCGCGTGCGGGCCCTTCCTCCCCTGCTTGTCCACCGCCTGGACCGTCAGGACGTACTCCTTGTTGGGGGTCAGAGGTCGGCCGGTGGTCCTGATCTCCCCCGAGCCTCCGTCCACCTCGAAGTGCTCCTCCCCGCCTGGAGCAAAGAGATGTGTCACATGACAAATGCACTCTCTTTCCTCTGATCCCTGTCTCCTTAAATAAGAGCAAGCCCAGAAGCCAAGCTCAATTCTCTCTGCCTCTGTAAAACAGAGGGAAAGACATAAGCTGTAGATGTGGTGATGTGAAACATGTCACATTACTAATAGCAGTTTGGAAAAATCATTCTCCAGACCGCATTTCCCAGGATGTGAAATTGGATTTGATTTTTCTTCTCTGGTGAAACTTAACAAGGTCTTGCATGGACAGCTGGAACATCGCCACTCCAGAGGGATTTACTGTATTTGGGGCTGGGCAGTGGGTGTGCGTGTGCGTGTTTGTGTGTGTGTGTGAGTGTATGTGCATGTGTGTTTGTGAGTGCGTGTGAGCATGCATGTGTGTGTGTGAATGTGTGGGTGTGAGTATGTGTGTGCGTGAGTATCTGTGTGTGCGTGTGAGAGTGTGTGTGTGTGAGTGTGTGTGCGTGTGTGTGTGTGTGTGTGTGTGTGAGACAGCTGAGGGGATCAATTCCCACCTGACAGCTGCTCCTCTATGTGTGTGTGTGTGTGTGTCTGTGTGTGTATGAGTCCATGCTTGCGGTGTGTATAAGCGTGAGTATGCACGACTGGGCGAGTATGTGTGTGTTATAGAAAGACCTCCTAAAGGACCTCAGTACGCTGCGCTGTTTTAGTCCCTGTCACCTGAGGCATGGCAGCAGAGCAGGGAGACAGCTGCTTCCCACTGGAGACCAGAGCTCCTCCCCTCTCAGCCATCAGTTTGAAATCCAACTCTTCTTACACTGCATACCCTCCTTTAAAAATAATTATACACCAAAGACCACAATGATAGCCTAACCTGGCCGTGTTATTATTGATCAATTGCATGTCTTAACTACCCAGCACATGATCAATTCTATTTAACTCGCTGCCATCTAGACTGTTTTTCAACAGCCCCTTCTGCCTCCAGACAAACAGGGAGCACAAAAGGAAAGCTTTATACCCCTCGCTACAGAGTGAAATGGGGGATGTCGATTCTTTTGCTAAAAATGGCAGCTACGGTTTTCTCAGTATTTCTGTATTCATTTGATAGTTTGATCAGACTACCAAAAATATGGTCTGAGGGGGGTTCACAGTATGAGAAATATTAATATTCTGCGGACATTTTAAAAGGAAACGGGATAGGAGGTTTCCATAGCCAGAATTAAAAAATCAGCATCCACAAAGTAAAGCCGGTTAATCCATTTAATCCTTCAGTGAAGAGACAGTCCCGTTAAACAATACTGTCACAGGTTATTAAAATTGAAACATTAAATTTCCCCGTCCCACTGAAGCTCCCATCCGCAGCTGTCACGCATTAATTAGAAGTGTCGTTAAAGCGGAATATTCCAATAAGACGCAAATGAGTGGATCCCCGGCTCCGGGCCGCATCCCCCCCCCCCCTCGCTCGGCTGGGCGAGCGCACCGGTAGGCGCAGAACGCCGCCCGCCCACTCCCGGCACCCAAACCGCTCTAAATCAAGCGGGAAATCCTGAGGGAGCCATTAACGCCGTGCCAAGCCATTTCACATGCTCCACACTTGTCACATCCTGACTGTAATTGAATTGCAACACAAAAAAAAAAAAAAAAAAAAAATCAATACGCTCCGCAACTGAGGTGGCAATATTTATTTGTGTCAGCGCACGACAGATGTTTATATAATTTTTGTCGTCACCATATCGTGTTTTTTTTCTTTTCGCTCAGCACATTAACCTGATTTGGGGGGGGGGGAGGTGGCAGGGAGAGGGGGTGGTCAGTGTTGTATTTTACACACTCATGGAACTGCAGTTATACAGGGCTGAATAACACCTAGCTCTCGCTCTTCCTTGCTGTCTATAACATGGAATCGGAGCTGCATGTGCGTCTGGCTGTTAGCCGAAGGGGCAGCGTCGTGGCGAGCAGCTTGTAGCGCTCGGTCGCTACCTCAGCGCTACCCGTCTCTGGCGGCGCGGGGGGTGGGTGAAGCAGCGAGCGGGGGAAGACGTACCCTCCAGCAGCAGGAAGCGGGCGGCCCCCAGGGTCCCGTCGCCGTTTCGGGCCGAGAGCCGGTACGCCACGGAGCCCGCGGCCGCGTCGGGCGCCACCGCCGCCAGGTAAGGGAACGGGAACATGGCCCACTGCAGGTCTGACACGGTGGGCACGTTCAGGGTCAGCCGGCACAGGTACCAGTCATCTCCTGTAAGACAAGTCAGCGCTGTCACAACCCAGGCTCATGCAGGCATAAAGCAAACAGTAAGGTAGAGATGGGGAGGTCCAGTTACCTCATACCAGTAGCACTCCTCCTAGTTTGACTTAGCATAGGTTAGGCCAAAGTAATGTTCACTTTGTCAACTGGACTTAATGTGTTCATGGCTATGAATAACTGTACAAAATGAGTATTGTACATAATCGGACCTGTGTTTTGTAATTGTTCCAATGACCTTCGGTATGCACTTATTGTACGTCACTTTGGATACAAGCATCATCAGCCAAATAAATGTCATGTAATGTAATGTAATGTCCAGTGGGGGAGGGCCACTGGGTCTCAGCAAAAAATCTCCATTCAGAGTGGAAACCGTATAACCAAATGCTCAAGATATAAAATGCTGACCAACTGAAACCTGAACCTAAAACCAGCTGGAATTCCAGATCTTTTGAGAATATGATTGTAAAAGTCATGTTAATAAAATACAATTATAAAATTCATTCATTACAACAAATGAGCATTTTTTTTGGTCTCGGTATTGGCTTCCAGGAGTGATTCCAGCTCTAAACAGACCCAGGGCTGGATGATTGCCTCCTAAAACATTGCGAACTGGGGCTTGCAGCTGTAGCATACCGTTCCCGCATGCCATTATCCTGGCCAGAAATCTCCACAATTCAACACACTATGACAAACCCATTACTTTCTGAAACCCTGGTGCACATTCATTAAGTTGCTGAAACCCCATCTCCCAAATACTCGTCCTTCTTAAAAAGTATCTAATAACAGCTCCGGCGAAATGGCTCCGGGAAGAAAGGCAGCGGTGAGCGTGGCCTATTATACCAGCCGCTCGGCTCCCCCGCTCTCCACAGCCGTCTCGAGTCTTTGTCACGTACACCAAGGACCCTTTTGTAAGAGCAAAAATGACATTTCTGTAGAACACGCCAGCTCCCGCTCTCTGGCATGTTTCTGAGAAGCGCTATCTGATAGGCTCTACACATTTTTTTCTCAAAAGTTTTTTTTTTTTTTTTGTTTTGTTATTTTTTCCCTCCCAGAAGAAGATCAGACAGGGAATGGGGTCGTGTGGGGTGCGAGGGCCTCGGCTCAAACAGAGATGTCTGCTCAACGTTTTTAGGTTTCCGGGCCCGAAGCACGCAATGTTTCTCCACGTCTCTCTCTCTCGCGCGCGCAAAACTGGGAGACAACAGCAAATAAGAGGAAGCCTCACATCTGAGAAGCAGAAGAAGAAACCACTGTTTCCCCTTTTCCTTCCTGCTCATACCTACATCTGTGCAAGTTGTCAACAGACACAAAAAGACGGGAGAGAGGGAAGAGGAGTGTGTGTCTGAGACAGATAAGGATAGAGGAGCTCTTGACAGCTAGCACCAGTTTTTTTATGCTAGTTTGAGCTCAGGTCTACAGCAGGCTTCTCTCTTACAGGGAGGGCTAACAGACAGCTGAAACAAAAACTTTTGGGATTCCTCCCACCTCAAAAAGCGACGTCGGAAAATGGCAGCCACCCATAATCCTTACCCTTCCCTCCTCAATCAGCAATGTCAAAAGGACCGGGGCCAAGCAGACCAAGCTATAACAGCACTCCAGAGAGACAGTGAAAGAGAGACTTGCGATAGACACTATGTATGCAAATATGTATGCAAATTCCCCCACACACTGCCTAGCAAACCACAAATCTGATATCCATACATGACATCTCTCATAAAGTACAGTGGCCTCAGATGGAACGCACGCCTATGAGGGTTTAACAAACCTTTGATAATGCTCGGTAATGATAGCTGATTTATGGCGCACGCTCTAAGAGACTGAGCACACTATAAATATATGTGCACATACATAGACGCATATAAATGTCAGACTTCCCCACGGCTCAGTGGGCAATGCTTTTAAACTGCAGGGATGAAATGGAAAGTGTCATGGCGGGGTCATGACAAACGGCGATATGGCCGCGTGCCATGACAACCGTGACATGAGCCGACGGGCGAAAGGGACGGCACGCACCGCCGAGCAGCGCCGGTCGCGGTGGGGCGAACCGGATAAAAGCGCAGCGTCCAGCGCTGCGCCCCGGGGGCGGACCGAGCCTGAGGAAACGCCGGTCCCCCCTGATGTCCGCGCACCTCCGTAGCGGCCCGTCGCGCGGGCCTCGCGTGTGAGGGGAGCGTGTTGCGTCGGCCCTGCGGGTACGAGGCGAGCCGCGGGCCCCGTCTTTGGGGAAGCCTAATCTGCATTTGGCACCACGCCCAGGAACCAAACGGCAGAGGTTTTCGACTTCACGTGGCGCGGGGAGCCAGTCCCGCTTCCCGAAGTCACGACGGAGGCTCGGGATTGAGCTGATCCTCTGGTGCGATCAGCTGACATCACAGCGAATGAAATATGACTGCATGTATCGTAGGTAACTCACACGTTTTGGAACGGCTGTAAACCTTCGAAGGCTTTTTCAAATACTGGGCAGAGTCTGTGAGCTCACTCACTTCCTGTTGTGCCGCTCCCAGTAGATTGCAGCAGCTACCAGTGAGCCTCAGCAATGCAGAAACAATGAAACACTACATTACCCAGAATAACCAGGACCAGAGGGACGATGTACCCAGCAAGGAGGCTGTTCACTGCAATGTGTGCATCCCCAGCACCCAACACCCTAATTCCTCAAATTGTGTGCCGACCTGCCCCCCATCCCTCGCCTCAGCATGCGGTGTGCCTAATGGAATATGAACATGCTGTTCTTGAACACACTGGTCGGAAGAACAGGGAATCAAACTTTCGCAAAGTGCTTTGAGAACATGGGCAATGGCTCCTCGTCTTATGTACAGACGACAATAACAAGGTCAACTGGGAGCGTTAAAATGGTTTCTCTAACCCTAACATGGAAGGCTTTCTCTTCATTTACAATTGCCCCCGCCCCCAATCCCCCCCGCCTTTTCCATGTTAAAAAAGGCCCCCAATGTGATCTGATCAGCATTTGTGTGGGGAGGTAAAGAAGAAGACAACGGAGCAATAGAAGTCGCATGCTGTACATGTGTTTGTTTATACCCCTCTAATCCTTTTAAGCCTGAAAGGCAATGAGGCAAAAGGATGGATATAATATAGACATTGTATAAATAGCTGGTGTACTTAATCTAAGTCTGTCCAAAGCTCTGTCCTAATTTGAATATCAATACAGTGTGCAGTCACGGGTTTTTATGTAAAATGGAAAAATACTGTTTGAAAACTCTCCCCCTTCCCCGAGTTGATATACAGTCATCTACAGCCCATTGTGTTACATGCATATATATATATATATATATATATATATATATATATTGGGCATGTAGTGTACACATTTGATTGTATATATATATATATATATATATATATGCATATACTGAATGTACATATATTATATATAAATATATTCAAATCATCATTGAGCATCTACCACTGATTTAACATTATACAACTGACGTAGATGATATGTTAATCATAGCCCACAGTGATGCCTACTGTTTTCTGGGTGAAGAAAGAAAAGTACCAGATTCACTGCACGGCCTGGTTCCACAGGGCACTAGTCCCGGCAGCCAGAGCGTGGAGAGAGAGGCGAGAACGCCAGGTGAACAATGAGAAAGAGTAAACCCGACATGTTTCAGCGTCTACCGAACGGTGATGCGTTGAATAAAGCACGTCAGACTGAAGAAATGTCTGCCCATTGGAATTACTTCCAGCTCGTAGCTTTCCAGTTCTGCTGAAATAGGTCTGGAGAGGGACGAAAGAACTTAAAGCAGACCTCCGTGTACCAGACACAACATCTTCGTCATCGCATCGAGCTTGTCCACTTTCTCCTCCGGCAGGGACGGGGGGGAAGCAGACAACTCCAGCTGGGCACCAATCGAAAGCGTGGGCCTCGGGGCCCGAGCCCCGGTGATGATCGTTGACGGCGTCACGCTGTGTGTTAGTCTAACCCAGCAGTGAATGCAGGAGGTGCTTGGAGGAGGCATCATTACAGAAGATCGACCTATCACCTCTACATTGGGCCTGTGGATATGTCTGGCAGGGGAAGATCGGTCAGCTGACCTGGGATCAGAAACAAATGCTTGTCAACAGAGACCCCCAATAAATGTCCTCTCACCCCCCCCCCACACTCCATGTTACCATGGCAACTGATGGAGGAGGAAGGGTCAAGGTCCGGGTCATGGGCGGCTTTGTGTTGCCCAAGCAGGGCAGCGTGGTGGCGGCTAGGCATAATTGCTGCCTCTTGCCGGCCTTGCATCAGCTGATGTGGTTAGCTTTCGTGTTGCAGCATTACAGAGACTCCTTTCCGCGCTCAATTAACCACTCAATGATGTGTATCTCATTGTTGTTCTGATGGCATACATTTTGAAGGTGGGGGAGTGTAATTAAGTCTTCAAATCAAGTGCATTTGTCTCTCCTGTTTAAAATATGTTTAAGACAGTACACTGAAATGCCTCCAGAAGAGAAACAGAGAAAGGAAGACACAGAAAAAGCGGGGTTGCTGTGTTGGGTCTCCAGCTGGTTGCCAGGGGTGTATGGCTTCGGTCCAGCCCCAGAGAGAGCGTTTTCAAATGCTGCGTCCCATAGCACGGCCATAGAAAATGTCCACAGCGAGAGAAGAAGGAGCAGGTAGGGCGGGTGTGCTGTTTGTATCATACACTGGAAGCACACTAGAGGGGTGGGGGTGTTTGGCAGCTGGAGACAAAATGCCCCCGTTGCAGGAGATGGGAAACCACGGCCCTCCCATCTGCTTCCTGGGAGCTACTGGACTGAAGCGCAGAGCATTCTAATTAATGATCTTATAGACTGGCCCACTTTCCCTGCACACAGCCAGCTTCCTGCAGGCACACAGTTAATTAAGCGCAATTTTTCACTGCTGATGAAGAGAGAGAGAGAGAGAGAGAGAGAGAGAGAGAGAGGACAGTACATAAAGAGAGACTATTACAAATATATATTGTGTACAATATAGCAGCTACTACATTGCCCCAATTCTGCTAGATTCATACAAGCAATGAGACCCCATCCCATTTCAAAGGATGACACCCCCTTTCTCCTCCAGCCACATCCCTGAGGTCACTGTTTCCTCTTCCTAACTGCCTATCCAGTTTTACTGTTCTACCCAGTCCATCATTATGCTTTCAATTACCACCTGCATCTAATGTATAGAGATGCACAAAGAATCCTCAAAATGGTCCGCATCTATATTTTAACGAGTATTTCCACTGGTCAGAATTCATACGGCAAATCAAAATATTGAATAGTCTTTGGTGAGAAAAGACAAAAGGCCCGGGCTGCCTGCAAAGACTAAAAATAACTCTGTGGCGCGCAACATAAAATGAATGCTAATACAATAACAATTTCACAGCTGAGAGACAGAGCCTCCATCTTGGTGATGTTTTCCATTCGAGCGGCTGAGATCTGATTGAGGGCCCCGGGGCTGTTTGTGGACACGAATCCCCACTCAATAAAACACACCAGAGGCATCAGCCCATGAAAGCCCCTGCTGCAGTGTGGTCTGAAAGCATTCTGTGGGAATGATTTTCCCCTCCCGAGTGAGCTCCTCTCGTGGGTCTCCCCACTGGACCGCCTAAGCACAGGCTTCACCTAGCCTCTGTTTACAGACGCAGCCTCACTCCATGGGAAAGAAGGATGGTGGGGGCGGGGATCTGCGCTCTTAAAAACTGGGCCAAGCCAGCACTTTTGAGATCAGAGTAATTTTGCATTGAAAAGCAAAATATTGAAAAACTGCATCACTGGTAGGCAGATGACAAAAAGCCAGACCTCCTCAGACAAGCCACCATAGCAATATGCAACTGTGGTCCTATTTATTTTCAGCACTTTTCAATACAATGACTAAAGCTGGCTTGGGTGGGGGGGTGGGGGGGGGGGGGGGCGTGTGGTTGGGGGCCATGCTATTTTGGACACTGCTGGCACAGAACTGCCTTCAAGCTGATGTCCAGTCACACGTTCCTGGCAGTGTCACATGACTGCTTTATGCTCTCAGGGGTCACTCTCAGCTGGTGATCAATGAAATGCCCTGCATCTGATGGAACAACTGGCCAATGAGACAATAGCAAAATCCCTGGTTTCTCATTTGTCTAAGCATAGATAAAGTTAGTAGTGGGTGTCAGACACCCCAGGCAACAGCCTACTTGATACTAAGGTTAGCAGAGAAAGCTCTGGCCCTCACTATCTTCCCCCACACCCATTCTCTCTCCATACTACTGGTTCCCCAAATGCAGTTCAGCCATCTGACTACAATGTAATTCCATTTGGGATATACCGTGTCACATATACTTGACTGAACACGTGGAACCAGCAGAATGAGCTCACCCCTGTCTCTGAGAAGTACTTGTTTCCTTGCTGAGGGATCCCTCGGTGGAAATATTCAGCACGCATTAACCACCAGTTTGGATGAGGTCCCGTCGGCAGGAGCGCACGCCACGCTCTCCCCCAAGTCGCCCGGCGTCCCGCAGCTCTCAGTTAGAGCGGGATGCCGAAACCCACTGTGACCTGCTCTAGCCTGACCAAGAAAACGTTCCACAGCGGAAACATCGAGCTCGAGAGGCGCTCACGGATGAGGAAGCCCTTCTGGTCTGCGCGGCACAGAAACTCAATTACAGCAATTCCGGATCGCGCGGAGGAAACTCTGCATTTCCGCTGAACCGCGGTCACGGTTAATGACAGTGATCAGTGCCATCTCCCTAAGAGAACCGAATTTGTTAACCTCGGAAACCCCGCATTGTGCTGCGCGTTTTGTCACTTAAAGAGGGATTGAAGTTGCTATCAAAGGGTACCTCATTATTGCTGATGATCACGTTGGTATTCAAATCCGAACGCCCGCTCATTAAAAGGGTTGTAAATGAGCAATGATTCATTTGTACTCGTCCTTGGCAAAGCTGACCCAAAATTATTATTTCGTTTTGCTCAAATGTCATTATATCCCTGACCTTTGCACGAACACTAAAGTATAACACAACACAATGCAATCTTACTTTCCTTACTTTTTCTGGCATGACCACGCACAGCCCAATGTTGTCATTAGGTCCGTTACTGACATCACATTCACTCTTAACTGTTCATAATCTTCTTTTATAGCACTGCTCACCAGATGACAAAAGTGGTGCCATGTGGTGATCTATGAAATGGGTAATGAAATAAATAAACCTCTATTTATTTATATTCAAAGCCTGAAACATACTATTCTGACATTCCTGTATCAGTTATAGGCATCAAAAACCATAATGAATACAATTCTCATATCAAAATGTATGCAGTGGTGTTCAAATGGAAATAAAACTCTGGGAAAGGGGTTTGTTGGCTAATTATTTGTATATCAGCCTTGTGACAGGCCATCTGTACGCTTGGTGCGTCAGACAGAACACTTTCCCCGGAGTCAGTTTTTAAATATTTATCAACATTTTCCTAAAGCCAAAAATTCACGGCAAGATCCAATCAGATACATTTGTCAAATCACTGCTGGCCTTTTAACTAAGTTCTATTTTGGACATTGCCATGCCATTAATGCTTTTCTTTTAACAAGGAGAAAACAGTTTGAATTCCCCAGTCCTGCTGCCAGCCAGTGAAAAGGGACTGAGCGAACGAATCAGCCAGGATCAGCGAGATTGAGCTGTTTGATTTTCGGTCCGCTCTCCAGAAGGGAATCAATCGCTCCGGAGGACTGAACTGGGCAAACCCTAGGCAAAAATCAACCCCATTTCCTTTGATGCTGCTACCAGAGGTTTTACTTATTTATTTATTTATTCTTTTTCAGAGAGTCCATTACTGAAGTGGAGCTCGGTAGGGATTGTTGCAGGAGTGACCATGGGAAACAGTTAAACAAATATTGCCACTGGAGAAAGAATCAGTATCCCCTCTGCAGGGTGATTTGCCCTAGTAAAAAGTAAAGGTTGGCACAGATAGGTTTTTCGCAAATGCTGTACAAAACTCCTAGAACAGGGGCCGATTTCACAAAAAAGGGCATACAAGCATTTTTACTCTCAGATCTCAAATTACAGTCAAAGCGACTTTCAATCACAATGAGCAAATCCGCTACTGCTTCAGTATTATCACAGATACGCTTTCACCTTGTATGACTTTTGTGATGCTTTCAAAAGAAAGTAGAACAATTAATTGGTTGGTGGCCTTATTCACTTTTAATGAGGGTTTTTTTTCTTTGTATTCAAGTGTTACTTGTCAGTAACCACGCATGAATCTGTATTGTGCACAATAATAGAAGTCCTTAAGCAAATGCTGTCAGTGCTTCTCATTAATCTTCAATATTTAGTTTTCTGGGATTCACACCAAAAAATGTTTTTTTAATAAAGTTGATTAACAGTATTCCTTTAGTCTAACATATAACTGAGATACCAGTTTATCTAGGGCTGCTCTCTCACCTGCAATTCAGTTATCCCTCAGAAAGAAGTTGATAAAACCTTCTTGTCAGTCAATCTTTACATTGCCCCTCCCCAATAATCTACATTAATTTCCACTAATGAAGCACATAAAATACTGGCGGCAATGTTCTCACACTGTCACATGCAGCTGTCAGTCCATAGAACTGTATACATTTTTATACTGTGGGGCGGGAAGGTTATGCACACACTGTGTGCAATAACACACCTATGGTTTTCCTTCAAAATGTGTATGTTTTTTGTTATTGACAATTACATTGGTTATAGCATAAGATGCTATATGTACCTACTGGGACCTTTTATCCATAAATGTCATTTATTGAGTGTTTACGACTTTGATAGCAGTATGTCATAATGCGCATTAAATAATTTGGTATGACTGCTCAACCAACATGCATGTTTCACGTGTAATTTTCATGAAATTCACCTCAGAACCTCAGAAACGCAAACCTTCAAAGTTATGGAATGATTTGTCCGTTGATTAGGATATGGATCCAAGAGGCAGCAAATGCAATTATGCCTTTTGACCAAGTTTCATGCACACACTTCACACAATCTATCTGTGGAACAAAATTCTGATTCCTTTTAGAAACACTGTAAAAAAAGAAAAAAAGAAAAGAGGCTAAAGCGATTAGCCTGCAGAACGCATTTTTCATGCAATGAGCCCCAGAGTGAGGCCGACAGTCGGACAAGTGCCAAAGTGGCCTGTTGACTGGTAACGGTGGGGGGGGGGGGGGGTGGGGAGGTGGGGGGATGTGTCTGAGTACGCCGCAGTGATTACCACTGTGCAGAAAATCTTGCCGAACACACAATCTATTTAACACGTTGCTCGACGTGACTGGAATTCACAGCAGAGGCATCAGGATTGTGTCCGGAAAAGAAAACATGAACAAAAGAACCAGTGCCAAAAACGTTTTGCGAGCTTAATAAGAGAAGGCACAGACACTCAAGACTTATCGTGCATGAATTCAAATGTACTTCTTTTTTTTTTAGCTCATTTATGTATATAACCAAGAATTTGGGAGGATTACAATTTGGCTTGATGTTACAGAATCGCTCAGGGTGAAATCCATTGCGTACAATCCAATGTTGAGGGTAACTCAGCACAACTTATCTGGTACAAAGGCAAGTTTGCAGGGATAAGAGGAAAAAAGGAAAAAAACATGAAAGAGCAGAGAAGGCTTTTCAAGACTCAATATTCTAAACCTTATATAATAAAGCGGTGCTGTTTTTAAAGACCTTTAAAGCCACCTCGAAGGCAACAGTATGGAGGGCACTTGGGTGCATCTCAGTAGAAATATCTCATTTACTGCATAGTTTCTGTTTTTATGATAAAATTTACAAAACCTCCAGGACATCAACTCAATAATTTACAGGCTTCACATTTACAATAAGTGGCCCAAATATTTTTAAAAACCTATTTTGGAGCCAGTTTTCATCACTGCCCCAGCGCCTCCAAACCATGTTTCCAGGCTCGACACGACCGAATTCGAAACATGGAAACTGTCATTTAAATTATAAATATCTGAGAACTTTTGTTCGCCATTAAGAACTAAAACCCTTAAAAATTAATGCACGGACTCTCATTCCTTATTCATGATTTATGTCAAGTAATTCTTTTTAAAACTAACAATCAGAAGGGCCTCGGAGGGTGGGGAGGGGAACAACGGGGGGAGGGGGAGGGGGATGGGCGGGGCTGTGGCTCAGGAGGCTGTCAGTCACGTTACCCCGGTGAGGACTGGCCCCGCCCCATGCGGGGGGGAAAAGCTTGTCGATAGCCGGGGCACCAAGTGGCCCATCTGGCAGCTGTAGCCGGCGCGGCCTGTCACAGCCGCGTCTCCCTCGGGTGGCAGCCAGCGAGGCGGCCTGTCTCCCGGGCGCCGCCAGGGACGTGCGGCCACCTCAGCCGCTCGCTGAGAAACTCCCCCAGGTGCCAACGGGGGGAGGAAAAAAAAAACAGATAACAGAAAAAGCAAGAGATCGACATGTTCAGGGCCCGGGTTCAGAGGCGATCTGCATTGCAGATGGGCAGTGGGGATAGTTTTTTTTTCCGCATTTTTTTTTTTATATTGGCGAGTAGATTGCAGATGTGAGGGACACAGCAGAGGGTCTGTCACAGATCGGTGACTCCCGCTAACCGCATTTAGGCTCGAGCAGGCAAGCAGGCCTGAGCTGCCCAGTGATCTGGAAAATCCCATTGACCCTTTGACCCCTGTCACTGAGCCAACAGTCGGAGGATCTCGTCTGGGAGAGGGCCAGATACGCCAGATACTGGGCTGCCCGTCCTTCTGCGTGTTTGTCTTCCAAATATTTGCCATTTTGTAATCATTCACAGAATCTACCACAGGTCTGGCACTTGATGCCGCAGCATCAGTTGTCTTCACATGCATGTTTTTGAGGCAAAGGCTTATTTCATGCCCATCAAAGATGCTTCCAATGAGACAGACCACCCACCGACAGGCTGGAAGGTCAATGTCGGTCATAGGAGGTGATGGAAATAATCACAATTTATCGTATCTCAAAAAACAGAATTCCCGACGACAAAATTCTTTTCTTTTTTTTATTTACCAACGCGTCATCATGATTTAGTTACATGGAGTTTTTAACCAATTTTTTTCCAGTAAATTGAGTAATTAAATACTTGCAGTGCATCTGAGAACTGTGTTGAAGAAATCTCAAAAAGACAAAAATGGACAAATAAGGCATTTGCATGACACCCATGTACAGCAATGAGAACAATTCATAATGAAATGCTCCACAGTATAAATGCTTTACGAGACTCCCAGCCAGCCAGATATTTCTTCAGCATTGCAGCAGAGGCAGAGAGATGTCCTTCCATGACTATTTCAGGCTCTGTGAAGTGATAAGCTGCTCCTGCCTCTCCTGAAGCATTTGATCTCCTCCCTCTCTCCCTCGCTCCCTCTCCCCCTCTCTCCCTGTGGGACACAGGGCCTCTCTGATGAGCCTCTCCTGGTGCTAGTCACGGGCAGTCTCCGCGTGTTTTTAAACACTTATCAGCGACCATCAAACAGAGCTGGAATGAAATCATAAAAAAAAGCTTGGCGGGACTTGGCGAGCAGGAGGGACACGAGCTAAACTGGACCTGGCAGGGCCGGAGCGGTGCATTCTGGGAAGGTTCCAGTCATTCACTCTGATCCCATCTCCCCTATGGGATCTAATGCTTGAGTGACAATAATGCCAGGGCTTTAGCACCATTCAGGTGAAATTGCCCCAGCCACAACTGGCTTTTACACTCTGGTAACTCTGTATGGAGGCAGAGCGCTTTGCTCCACGGGTCCAGCGCTGGCCTGCCCTGAGTGGGCCTCAGAGACCGGGGCTTACGGGGTTAGCCACACAAGAACATGAAAGCCAGTGTTTTCAAACATGGCGAAAAGGCCAAGATAAAAGGTGCGACACCTGCGGATGGGGCTCAGATCAAGGCTCTCCTTAAACACAGTGTGTGCACGAGTACGCAGCACACACACACACACACACTCACACGCACACACACACACGGAGATCCCCCGAAGAGCACAGACGTGACCCTGTGATCAAAGGAGAAGATTTATCCCAATGTTTTGCGCAAACACTGACCAAAAGGACTGAAAAGTGCTAAGCCCTTGCCGGGTTTTGGGGGGAATTTGTAGGGGTTCGGTGCCAAATAGGGGCCTATTTATGAGCGGAGGCAACAGCGGCTGCAAGGATCAGAGAATCTTGTCCAATCCAGCGGCCACACTGGCCTCTTCCCTGGAGGCGAAGCGTTTGATGGAAAAAGTCAAGTCCTTCCTAGTTTTAAAATAAGTTTCTCTCTCTTTCTGTTTCTCTCTCTCTTTTCTCCCCCTCCCTCTTCAGAGCACAGCGACTTTAAGGCCAAGGCCCACAGAGATTTGGGGGGGGATTAGACCAGAGCCTCGAGTTTTCACCCAGGGAGTTAGGGAGTGATTAACGGCGTGGCTGCACACAGATAGTGTATCACTGTTTCTGCCACCAAAAGGAAGCTCCCCTCTTCTCTCCACTCCTCTCCCTCCGCACTGTTTTATAGTCTTTCTCTCTCCCCCGCCGAATGCAGCCGGCCGCGGCTCCGGCTCCCGGCTATCTGACGAACGCAGCAGAGAGGTTTATAAGATTCAACTTGTGGAGAGGCACTAATCGAAAACACCAGTCACATTCGCTTATTTAAAAGATCTCTCTCCCACTGGGGAGAAGGGTTGATAAGAACAAACCATTCGCACGTCTTCACCCCCCCGCCTCTTTTTTCATAAAATTGATAAAATTGTTTACTGCGCTTCCCACGGTTTTCTGTTTTTCTCTACTTTTCCCTCCCCAGACGGCCCACGAGCCTGAGTCAGATTCGGGTCTGCTCTGCTGAAACACGCTTGTTCTGGGAATACCGGCCGCGTTGCTGTATTGGGTTTTTTTTTTTTTTTTCGCAACCAGACTTCAAAAATCTTCACAAAGCAAATTATTTATCTAGAAGTGTAAGATGATAAAAAAAAAACAGAGCAGAATGCATGTTCGCTAATGAGAGCAGCTGTCTAATAGTGGCCTTCGATTGGCCGAGCTCGCTCTGTCCTGGCAACCTCAACCGAGCAATAACAGCCAGAAATAAATTCCCTCAGTTCGCCTTTGCCAAATAACCCCGGCGTTCTCTTAACATTTCTGCTTGATGTCGGTGCTGTGAAGTCGGCGGCTCACTTGTTTCTGAGGGTTGGAGGGGGGGTCATGTGGTAATGACCACCTCTGTTTTCTTTCCCACTCCTCCATTCTTTTTCTGTAGAAGCCATCTTCACTATTGCTTATGCTGGTCTTCTGGTCAGCCTCCAGGTTCTTCTCCTGCCTGCGACTGTCTTCAGTGTCCCCTCTGTTCACACCTGCTTTCAAAATCCCCCAAATGCGGCAGGTGAAATGCTGTCTCACGGTGCGATTGCAGAAAGCCCGCACTCCACACCCCCCCCAATGTGAAACGCTCAGCTGGGAGGTTGCACTGTGAAGCAGCTAACTCGAAAGTGCCCATCCTCTGGTCCTGCAGTGCAGATCGGCAAGGAGCTTGGCATGCTACAGGTACAGAAGGAGATAGCCCCAGTGTGACACAAATTCTCCGGTTTTAGAGCACTACCCTTTTAGTCCCCCCACGACCCAACACGGAGGGAAATAAGGAACCTTAGTAAAGAGAAAATGCAAATCAAAAGAAAAGTCGGCAAGAAAATGGGGGGGGGGGAAAACTCTTAATGTTGTTTCCTTGAGATCCTACATTAGGACGGCATGCAATTTGGACTTTTGTAACCGCACCTCTGCTTTGTCTCAAGCTGTTTTGACACACGGACGACCACAGCGAGCATCTTTTTCATCACTGCAAAGTGTGGACAGGTGGGAACACACGCTGGCATAAGGCATATTTGCAATTCAATCAGTGTGCTAGAGAAGCGCATTTAGCTGTGCGCTGTTTCAGGTGCAGAACGAGTGTTTGGGAGGGGGGCCGGGTTGGAGCAGGAGAGAGAGAGAGAGAGAGAGAGAGAGAGAGAGATGGGGAGGGTGAAATAGACAGACAGAGAGAGAGATGGAGTGGAAGAGAGAGAGAGAAGACAGAGAGACTGAGAGAGAGAGAGAGTGAGAGAGAAAAAGATGGAGAGATAGAGAGAGAGCAAAAAAGGCAGAGAGTGGTTGAGAAAGATTCGTGGAGCTCAGCACTCTCCTTTTTAATGACACCTTCACTAATGTGCAGAATTAATAAGACAGAGCCCAGTCTGGCTTTATGTTGATTCTGATATATGCAGAAAACCCACTGGCTGGTGTGCTTATGGTGAGTACCTTAATGCGCTTGTTATTGTACATCAGTGACATGCAAAATCTGATTAAAAGACTCCAATAACAAGCAACAGATTTGCAAGGAGCCACATGAATTATTTAACAGGATGTTGCAATCCTCTTCTCTGGGAACAGCAGTGTGGCCCTTCTATTTTCTCCACCATGTCAGGTTTCAAAGTGCCCGCCCGCAAGCACTTCCTCTAAGTGGTGTTGATTAATAACGTGCCCGCATCAGTGGCGTGGGGCTATCCGTCTGCATTAGGCGCACGCTCGCTTTTTTTCTCTTTTTCGTTTACAAGTGCTTTCCCCCTGGCCCGCCGACAAACGGCGCAGCCCCATTCTTCAAAAGGGGCCACATAGGAACCAACGCTCAAACCACGGTGGAGGGCGCCTCCCGTTTTTTTGGTTTCATAAGCAAACCACCTAGCTACATAGCCCCATATGAAGGTGAAAAAAATGCCTCTCTGAAAGATTTACTTTTTGTCGTCCTCCTTTAATTAATTCCCAGAGAAAAGGGGGGAGGGGGCTTCGGGGGCGCGGGGCCAGGGGCGGAAGCGTGCGATGACTGAAGGTGTCCCACCGAGGCAGAGAGTTTCAAACGAGTCGTCGTTTAAAAGAATCGCATCCGAATCCGGCCCATTTAATCAGGTCTTTTCATGTATTATTTTTCACATGCAGGCAGAAATAATGTATTCCACTGAAGCCTGCGGTTTCAAAAACAGTCGAGTGACAGGAGAGAGGAGAGAGTTGCACGGAAGGGGTCTCCGGGTCCCTGGAATCAGACCATTAAAGCTCTCCTAAGTTTTCTAATTCGGCATATTAATATTCAGCTCCTCAATTGAGGTCATAAATGTTCTACCAAAACAGTGCTAATGATTAAATGGATTCCCCCTCCCCCACCTCCCCCCACTCTCATTTTTGCCACCAATTATTCTTCCATAACTCTGCTATCTGCAAGGAAAAAAGGGAGGAAAAACAACCTTTCACCATTTTACTTCCATCTTCAAAAGAAAAAAAGAAAAAAGCGTGCCATTGTTAGAAACAGCAGGGCACTGTATCTAACCAGAAAATTCACAATTCACTTCCCCCACTGCACTGAACGTCTGTATATTTGTTTGCCTGTTTGTTTGGTCTCATATCTGTAACATATTTCAACAGAGGAGAGAGCAAGCATACAAACACAAGGAAAACAACCTCCTTCGAATACCTGTTCATCCCTCTGTTTATTCTGATAAGAGGAGACAATATTTTTGCATAGTACTTTAAAAATAAATGTAATATGCCTACAGCTTTGTCCAAAAAGCCTACACACACCATACTTAATTTTAAATATATTAAAGCTAGGAAAGTGTTGAGTATTATTTATCTTCATTCTACAGAACTGGGATTAACGATGATTGATGCGTGTTTGCCTTTGGGAACACTGGCAGCACAACAAGGTTTGAATAATAGCATAACAGGAGGAAGAAAGTTAATCACAAGTAAGGAGGTGCTGGCAGGGTGAGGGGAGGAGGGGGGGTGGTTTGGGAGACCAAAAGCTCATTCTTCCCCAAGAGCGACTCACAATGGCAGGGGAGGCAATAACTCCAGCCCAGGGCCTGAACACAGGCCTGCGAGGATTTCAGCCAGACCCACTCGGCTTGCGTCAGGCAGAAAAAAATTACCAGCAGCTATTACCCAGGCTTGCCTCTGAGAATCAGCTTTGACTGCAGTGCGGAGATGGTTTCGCTCGCTAGTTATCATTTTGATGCAAGGACTAGCACAAAATGCTATTTGTCCTTTGTTTCTTTTTTATCAAATGCGTTTATCTTTAGGGATAAGGCAGAATATTCAAATATTTGAGGCTTTGACAACTGCGGTGCTGAACAAGGAGTTAATTAGTCTTTCTTTCAGATAAATAATGAGACCAAGTCTTGCAGATTCACTGTTTTGGGGGCAGGTGGGAGGAGCTAGCATGGAGGGAATTTCAAGGAAATTCAGAGACTGCCATTGGCTAAGAATTCTTGCACCTGAAATAGGAATGTATTGAAGATGCACACACACACACACACACACTCCTTTCTTAGGAAGACCCAGTAGTTCCCGAATCATGGGTCCCCTGGTGGATCATAAAAGGGGGTTATTAGATATATGTGAAAAAATAACAAGCTGTATTGCACTTTTTGTAAGCATTCACGCCAGTAAAATTACATGCACAGTAGTAGTTAGTGAACAAACTATTATTTTATATAGGCTATGTTAAAAACATTTTAAATCCCATATTTCAACATGCTAGGCTATATTTTAAGAAAAGGTGGGTCACAGAAAATACATCGGGCTCAGTGAACACTGCACTAGACACCATTAGCATTCTTTGCAGGCTGGAGTAGGTCTTACACAGTAAGGGGTAGTCATACCTTTCTCAGGGAACAAAAAGACAGTGATGACACAGCAATGGCAGCTGACACGTTTCGGGAGCTTAGAATTATAGGGTTCTATCTTTGATGAGTTATTAACATAAGAATGGTCTTCATGTTTCTTCCCAATATGACAGGTTAATCACCTGAAATTACTTGCAAAAGCGTGATTGAAGGCATTCAGTGCGTGCTGTGGTTTGGTCTGTGGTTTTCTGGTGTGAAAACGCAGCAAAATACATTTGGGCATTACAGAAAAATGGCACATTTTATCTATTTATTTCTTATTCCTATATATATATATATATATATATATATATATATATATATATATTTTTTTTTTTAAAGCATTACAAACTGACTGAAAAAATTAGGAATCACTGTGAGAGCCTGGAAATATACTATCTGTTTAAACATTTTTTTTTTCTTTCGAACTGCCCGGTCTGCCCCTTCCCTCCCAGTTACAACAGCTGGCAATTCCTTTCTTCATCGTGTAATGTACCTACTATTATTTGATAAGTTCTAAAGTTGCATATTCGTTCTGAGTTAAAAATAAATCTGTCTGTCTAGGGGTGGGGGAGGCTGGGCCCTTCAAATATTTGCCCTTAATAGCTGTTTACTTACAACAGTCAGTCTTTTTTTTTCCTATTATATTTCCCAAAGGTTTGTGGGGTTCAATGATAAATATAGAGAATGTTCCTCAGACTTCATTATATGAGAGATCAATAAGGTACCAGCAATACAAAATAGCTAAAAGAGATTATGTGCAATCTGTCATCCTACAGGCACACACACTGAACTGAAAATACAAAACAACATGACCCACAGCTGCAGGGAAATCACCATGACTACTAGCGTAATATAGTATGCTATTGTGTATTATGAAGTTCTCAGACCAGTGTACCCCTATACCCAGTGAAAGGTGTGCTGTACATGGGAAGAGTAACCCATCCCATCCATGACCTCATCCACTATCCATTTCACCTTATTTACGGTGTGTCTGTATTGTCTGTAAGGTTCCAAAAGCCATGTGGTGGTAAATTATGTTGAAATGATCCAGAACCGTGGTTTATCATCTTCAGTAAATAAGTACATTTTTTCTTAAATTTCACAGGCAGTTTCACAAACAATGACTCTCCAGTCCCTTTATTCCTCTAGCCAGTTTACTTGCTCAATCAATCAGAAAAAAAAAACAAGTTCAATGAGAAAACCAGAGTAGAGGACAGTGAAGGAACTGTATCCTATAGACAGAGCCATCTATTTGGAAATTTAATTTAATTTAATTAGCTACATTTTATAATCATAAGAAGCTAGTTATATAATTTCATAAATGCAACCTTATATAGAAGGATGAACAAACAGCCCCTGTGGACATTGGTTACTTTTTGAAAACTTTACTTTCATTAAATGTTTGATACTGTACACCTGCAATGTCAGTGGGATAACTTGGCTAGCTAGTTAGCTAGTTAACTTACTATTGCACAGTGAGATATTGTTACCAGGATAACTACCTAGCTACTGTAGCTCTGTTACCAGTCTCAGAACGCAGAGCAGGCTAGTCATATTGAAGTTACATGTATCTGATTCAAGACTACTAGCTAGTTAGCAGACTGACTTCTTTGTTAGAAGTTGTTAGTGAGTAAAAATATTTTAAAGCAAAATCAGTTTAGCGTAGAACAATTTTAGGTAGCTAACATTAGTTTCTTGCAAACTAGCTAGTTTGTATGTTTAAAAGTTAAAGAAGGTATCTTATGAAATTCATGCCTGATGCAAAGAGGGGAGAATGGTCTCAAATTGGCCATTAGTTGAAGGTTTCTCTGCATAAAACTACACTTTATTATGTTTTAATTGTACAGTCTAAGAAACAGGGACAAAGGAGGAAGAAAAGGGCAACAAAATAGGAAATTGACTGATTATTTTTCTGGGGAAAATTATCTCTCAGCATTAAAGGGATTTCCTTTCTGGGTTTTTTAAATATAATTTCAGTTTTTGTGTATGTTGGTCTAGAGAGTACATATGTGCAATAAACAGTATTTTAGATACTTCCGAAAGTTACTGATTACCTGCTGGCTTTACAATGGCTGGTATGGGGCATTTTGGACTTTGTGGTCTTAATAAAAAAATACCGCGATGACTAACTCCAAATCAGCTTGCTGGGTTATGCCTCCCGAGTTGTTCAATCTATGTCAGGGGACATTCGCAGAGGCAGTTCAGAAAGAACACCTTGCTCTCGGGCAGTTGTCAACAGCCTGGGTACTGGAAAGCTACAGGGTCTGTGGGGTTTTTGTTTAAAATGCCTAAATCCAATTAGACCTAAGAAGGTGAGCTACCAGTGTAATCCACTGCTTGGGCTGATCGATTAAGTGCTGAGCAACAATGAAAAGCAACAGTCCCTGTGGCTGTCCGGGACCAGGGTTGGGGACCCCTGATTTATGCCCCTGGACATTCACAGAAGCAGAAGACCTTCTGCGCCACACCACAGCTATTCAACACGTTTGACGTGATCCACGCTCTGTTTTTTTTTTTTTTTTGTGGAATCATCATCACTAACAAAGATGTAACGTCCTATTCTTTTTTTTTTTTTTGCCTCTAACCTCGCGGATCAATCCCCAACGATTTTCCAAGGTAATCTTCCCTAGGTGATTTATATGTGGTGCTTTTCTTCACACCTTTCTGTAGCGGAGATCTCCCATTCATCCCTGGTAAGGCTGCCATTAAAGAGGGGCGGATTGTTATCGCTCTGGTTATGTTTTACATTCTGCGGGTGCCGTCCGTGAAAGCGCTCTGGAACTTTGATGACTGTAATTTCTTTTGTTTCCGCTAATGCTGCTATCTGTCTCTGGCTCTGTTCTACCAATTAAGGCCCAGGCCTTTGATCTGCCCATTACCCTGTGTAACAATTAGTCAGAGCCAGAACAATTCAGGTGAGGATTGATCCGCCAGCAGAGCTACAAAGTAGAAACAAGGCTTTTAATTCTTTTAATTAAACCGGGGCAAAACCTTTTGTGTTTTTTGTAACCGATATTGCCAAGCGCTGCAATACCGACCGGGGCTAAATGAAGCGAGCTAAAGGCAAATTCAGCATATTCTGTCACTTACGTGGAAGCGCTAGCCGAAGGAACGACCCCTGGGGAGGTGCCTGGGTTATGTTCAGCTCTCCCGCCCAGGACAGCGGGAAGCTTGGCCGGAGCAAAGCTCGCACGTCAGAGGAGCTAGCCTCAATGCTGAGTCCAGCACTTGACCCTGAAATACCCACCCCCCCCCCCCCCGCCCCAACCCCAAACTCCAACCAGACACCCCCTCCCCACCTAGCGTCATGCCCATGACAGCAGGACGATGTGGACCTAAAGCGCACCCTGCCGTGTCACTGCTATCTATCTCAGTCACTGACGGGGGGGGAGGTCAGCTACAGTTCTACCCCTTCACCCCGACCCTGCTGGGGGTGCGGGGGGTAGCACAGTTGGAGCCAACCAAGTAGGAAAATAGTTTGGTTGGGTGTACCAATCACATAAAATGGGGTTCAGTGTTAGTTTCAACACATTACTATTTCTACCCCCCACCCCCCGGCAAGAATACCAGAACTTAATTTAAAGCTGTGGTCAAATACATGCATTCAGTTAATCATAAGACAAATTACTTTTAAATTAAATATACACGTTCAATTATAATTGTAAAGCAAATTACTTTTTTGGTTTCTGTAAAAAATCCTTGTGTGTCCTGTGAGCCTCTGTTTTGCCCAGGGAGGGAGTGAGGGGGTTGGCAGGGAGCAGTGACCGAAGGGTCTGGGTGGAGATGGCTGCTATGACGGACAGGTCTTCTGTTTCTATAGCATGAGGGTAAACATTCTATGTTTGTTGCCGGGGATCTGGACCCTCCCATGCCACCCCCATGGGGACAATAGGGATCAGCGGTGGCAGCACGGTGTGACACAGAGGGCAGACACGCTGTGCTATTCCCCACGTTTCAGAGCCTGAACAATGATGGTGACAGCAGTGTCTACCCCTGCTGTCAGAATGGGGGCTTCGCTCCTCAAACTACCCCCCCCCCACACACACACACACACACACACACACACACGGACACACACGGCCTCTCTCATCACCAAGTCAGGGCTCACACCCCCGGTGTCACAGCCTTCTCCCCAGTTCCAATGGATGAGTGACATGTCAGGGCTAAAGGTGCTAGGCTGTTAAACAAAGACAATGAGCACAATGATGAATGTTAACAAAGGGGAGCGGAGGCTTTTAAACTTGGGGAACTCTTCGGGGTGGGGGGGGGGGGGGGGTAGACTGCGAGAGCACATCTAATGTGGTCACATCTTTAGGTATTGTGTTGCATGTACCTGTCAAAGCTATGATGAATATGATACTTTTTCACTCCAGCACCCCAATGTGCCTTCCCCCAAAGTCTGCTTTTCCAGTTTTATATCAGCGGTTCTGCTGAGAAGAACAGCAAATGAACAGGCTCTAATGAGCATCCACAGAAGCAGGGGATTTATGGACGTGGGCAAGCGTGATCCATCCTGCGCGAATTTGTGCAGACAGTTGAACAAGATGACCTCATGAGGACTGCAATTTTAATGTTCCCAAAGTGGTGACCAGTCACAACAAATTGGATTAGTGTGTGGGGGGGGGGGGGGGATTGGATTTCCACTCTTCCCTCATTCACCTAGTTATAGCCCATTAGATTAACTGTTTCCAAAACTTCAAAGAGGATTTCAAGTGGACTTATTTGAAATCCTTTGAGACATTAGACACTTGTACTTTTTTGCCTTTTTATCCCCTGCTCATCCTGACAGATTGCGACAAATTCAAGCAGAATCTTTTCCATACACTGAAAAACTAAACTGACAAATGATGTGGGAGGAGATATTGCCCAGAATTTCATTCCTCCCTCCACCACCCCTTTTATTGCTGGCATGGCATAAAATACATATCACAATTGGAAATTTCTCTTTGACTGTGTTGTATTTGTGGATCCTGAGTTTGCTTGCTGCATATTGTTCTGTCTGCTGTACACTGATGTCTGATGCATACTAGATTGAATTGGGATCATCCACTTTGAATAAATTTTGCAGCACAATTCAATAACACTCCCAAACTGCAAAAAGGTTCTTCTTTCATGAAAAAAAAATCAATTGAAGAGTCACTTGAAAGAATATCTTATCTTGTTTAAAGTAAATTGCAGTTGTATGGTTGTCTCGGTTATCGATTTGAATTGAAAAGACAGTTCATGGGGTGCCAAAAAAGCAGTTTAGAAACAGCTATGAGCTCCTGGAAGAGTAACACATATATGTTTTTACTGCAAAATGCCACACAACACATGTTTACACCATTAAACTATGAGCATGTGCTTACATTACATTTTTAGTAATGTTCTGTTTAGATTTTGAAAAATAATCAATTTTACGGACATGAAACCCATAAACCACACAGCAAAAATTCTATGAAATTTAACCACTATTCTAATGAGTGGGGGGGTGGGTCTACCCCCACCCCACTCCTGTTTTTTAAGCAAAGACAGCTGGCCTTGAAATGAGTAGACAGAACGCAACCCCGTTATTAAGGGTCTGGAGGACTTGGTATGGAATGATCCAGAAAGGGCTTAAGAGAGCACAGATCTGCAGCTCACCAGGACTGGCTGGATGGGACCCCGGGGATGACAGGCTGGCACACAGTAGAGCTCTGTGCATATGCATGCAAACAAGTGTGCGCCATCTTGTGACATGTGGTCAGACCATCATCCTAGGTCACATCTGCTGCCACCCATGTAGACACGTATGTACACACACACACAAACACACACACACTAATTTTGTTTGCGTGCACATGTGTGTGTTTGTGCGTGTGAGAGAGAAACAGGAGGCATGGCAATTAACCTGATTAATTTTTATCAGTAATAAGACTAATTATTTCCTCTCCTTCTTAAATACACAGCGCTAATCCAGTTACAAGGTTTGGTATTTTGGGCCACTGCATAATTGTCCTCGTATGAGTAGAGAGGGCGGAAAACAGCAGCTGTAATCATTCGGGCCAGTACTTAATTTTTAGAGCAGATAGTAGGCAGAGTATAAGCAGATTTCCAACATAATTTTCTGTATGAAATCAATTAAACATGCAATAATAAATCTGCCTACTTCAATGACACGTGCTGCTCCATGTAATGATGGCAGTCAGCTTCTAAAAGCCTCCATGAATGCACTGTTCTATAGTGAATATAAACCTTACCTGCAACTGTGACAACGATTTGTGGCAGTGCACCTTGTCAGTCTGGATCATACAGCAAATAAGGAGCCGCGTTATGCACAGGGCTCTGACTATGATTATAAAACACATAATACCACATTGTTGCTGAAAATAGTCATTGGATGTTGGGAACCACTGTTTAAGAGTTAAAACAAGCAGTCATATAGCAGAGAGCAACATGTCCAGAAAGTTGTTATAGTGTATCTACAACAGCTCCTACAATCTCACCCAACCCACCCTCCCTTTTCCAAACTGCACGGGGCCTGTTACTACAAGTAGATACTGTGACCGCCCACTAGGCCCCACACACAACTACAAACCCAGACATCTCCTCGCTGTCAGGGTACTTTTTTCCATCCTTTCTTTTTTCTCTTTGTTTCAGAATCAACACCAAACAGAAGTTGAATTCCCCCGGTGCGTCAAACAGTCCTCCCAGCCTCCCTAAATGCTCCTTCATTTGGGGGCATTCAGGGTGGACAAGAATGAGCAGCTGACCGAGTCCAGAGTCTGTGAGTCCGACACACACCGCTGATCAGCTGCCGTCTGCGAATCGATCAGGGAGAACCCCCGGCTCCTGGTGTTCAGTGAGCTGAAAACTGGTGGGGAAGAAAACTTCTCCTTAAACCGATTATTGGTCTAGACCCATTTTCAGTCATTTTCCTTGATTATCAACGCTGCATTCATTTAACAAAACACTCAATAACATCAGATATAGCAAGTTCTCCTTACATAGACTATTAGCCGTGTAATTACTTTTATTTGCATTGCAAAACTGTGCACATTTCATCAATATGATTTAAAATCGTGGCCACATGTACGCTACTTTGTTCTGTGCACAAGTTAGTATTTATGGAAAAGATGTGCAATGCAGAGATTTTGGCATTTAAAAAATCTTGAAGAGCAGGTTTCATTATAAACCTTTATCACAGGTTGTGCTGAAAGCTAACACGGTAGTCAATAGTTCATCTTTTTTTGTAATGTGTGCTTTGTGATTAAAAGAGATTTTTAAAATTTAATTTATCATTTAATCTCCCTAACATGATGTGAGGAAGCTGTGTGTTTACCTTATTATTCAGATTGTTGGCTCACTTCTTAATCTAGGAAAATAAGGATCAAGGATCATTAAAGGAAAGTTTTCAACCCCACAAATTGTATGCTCTCCAACCGCCAGTGCTCCTGTCTGTACAAATCCCAGCTTTCTCACCAGCACCACTACAGGCAGAGAACAAAAATACAACCATTCTCTCTTGGCCAGCTGCAGGGAGCCAAAGGACAATTACCTCCATTTTGCACCAGCCCACATCTGACTGTCTGAGGAGAAGAAAAGGCATGCGCTGAGTTCTGCCATATTAGTGGGTCAGCGCGAACTTTAATGAGTAAGAACTGACACATGTGCAGACTCCCTCCAGGACACCGGGAATAAAGTGGAACCCAAAAGCCGAAACGCACATTACGGAGACGTTTTCCAATAATAGAGAGGGAGCCGGAGAGGGTCACCAGCCGTCTTCTCTCCTCATTTTTAGCAGAAAGATTTATCGTGGTAATCGCCTGCGCCATGGCCGAGCTGCTGCAGGGCAGGATGTGCTCCTTCGCGTTCAGCCCATTCTGATCCTGCGATGGGGGATTTCAGTTTGAATAAATGGCTCGAAAGGGATTTGTCCCAAGGCAGGCGCCAGCCTCACTGAATTGGCCTGCCTCTATTACAAAGGCTTTGTGCTTGCCTGTGTATGCCCGTGTGTGTTCAGTGCATGCGTCGCCGCGAAACAACACAAATTCTATCAGATCGGGTCACACGCCAGCCACGTCATAGCCTGTGGAGTTCTGGGTTCTCTCCAACGATGGCACCATTTGTTGACTGCCCCGAGTGCACCATGGGAGTAGAAGTTCTGACATGGTGGCTGTGCATGCCTGCCTATCTCTCTGGGCGGCGGAGGCAGCCATGCCAACTGGCAGACTGTTCAGAGCTGGTGGAACGTTCCGGTGAGTCCTACAGGGAGAGATAACCAGGACAATGGCTGCCTAGTTGTCACGGCAACACAGAGTTGCTGAGTTTGAGTCAAACCCCAAATCAACACGCACTGCAAAGTAGGGCAAGTTGAGGGACTGGAGAGTTTAAGAGGACAACTGAGGAACAGTGCACCAAGAAATCATCAGTTTTTGAGATCCCACTCTTTTCAGCCATCTTACTTCCTGTGCCCTTAATTACAGAACATTAGGAAAATGTTGTCTGAGTCAGAATCATGCTTTCACAAGTGGATATTCTCAGCTTCCTGTGGGCAAAACAAAGGTGCCTTTTTTTTAGGGAACAAACTTATCATCGATCACAGTACAGTGACTGTTTGTACTGCAGATAGTAACGACAGATGGATTGGAAAACGATAAGTCAAATCCAGGAGACCAAGTCGCGGATCTCACCACCCTGTCATCCATGCCCGCATCCCCCTGCAGCCTGTCCGCACTCAATAGGTGCCGCGAACAGTCCGTTAAGGTTCACAGTCAAGGGAGCAGGGTTGGTTTGGTCTAGGACCTGGTTTGAATTACCAGATTCTCCCTGTGTAAGCCATCATATTTCAACACCTCTCTAAAAGGGATACTTTCAACAGAGGAGGTAGGGACTCATGCACTCTCTCAATGTTTCATTTACAAGGAAGGGGCTCTGACTTCGAAAAGTATACCCTGATGACAGACCAAACCTCTGTTTGTCTTGCACCCAGAACAAAGCCCACACATTGTGCATTTCGGCTCTGAGCACCTGTAGATACCACTACATGGCTGTCGCTTTAGAAAAGCAGGTGGCCTCGTATGACGAATGTGCAGCAAGGAAATTCAAAACAGCGTTGTCCCCCGGTACAATGCACACCTACACATTTACTACACTCCTTGAAATAAATTGTGCACTTGTGAAAGGCACAGTGCTTTCCTCCTTCAACCACCCAAACTACGGGCTAAAAAAATGTGATTCTTAAACTAAAGAAACAATCACATACTGTATTTTATGTTCTCAGACACACAATCTTGCAACTACCACTGACATGACAAAAAAGGAGAAAAAGGAGAATTAGCCTGAGAACGAGTAATGTCAATTTTAAAGCTTTGGATTGCAAAGGTTCTCGGTGCTGTGGGAAGGCTGTAAATGATTCATTTCGGTTCATCCGATTTCTGCTGTGTTCAAAGTGCCTGATTTGCAGGGGCTTATTAGAGGTCCTTTCTCACTCGAAGAGCTGAGACAAGACGTTTCCCCGAGACGGAGGGAAACAAAGGGCCAACAATGCTGCTGTGCAATGCTTCAGCGTACACCGCTGCTGCTGTTTTAATGCCAGGTAAGATTTACAGCAAGCTTACCACCACTTAAAAGCCTTACGATTCGAAATAAATCAAAAACAGCAATCTGTTACCATTAGAGAACACGATTTTTTCCTTTCCACTGCACATTTTAACAACAAATACATATTTAAATAGGGATGAAATCCGCTTATTAATAAATAACAATGCTTGTAATTCAGTTGTTTTCGGAAAAAGCAGGAATTGTTCTGGTGCCCTCACACCTCTAACAAAATAAATCTGCATCAAGGATGAGAATAAGCTTTATTCCCCTTTTTGGTGATTCTGTCTTGTCCTCTAAAAATGTCTTAAATAATAACCAGTCAAATGCTGTCCGAGTGAGTTCTGGCTGACCATTGAAGTTTGAACATGATAAAAAAAAAGAAAGCAGTCAAAATATATAATGTTTGAATGTGCTCAGTGTAGCGTGCGAGCAACAAGGACCAATCACCTGAAAGTGGGTGACATGTCCTGGCGTTCTCCAAGCATGATAACATACCCACTCCCCTCCCCCACAGAGCTTTTCTAACCCAGACTGACAGGTGGGATTTGCTGCTGTCATGCAGTGGCTAAGGTTTCGCATTTGAATCAAAACTTACCAAAAAAATCTCCTGTTGCATGAGCAAATTAGAAGCTTGGCCTTGTAATGCTGAATTTTGTAAATTCAAAACAAGACGGGTTGCCATCACAATTGAGTGAGCGGCAAACCCACCCTGGATGATTAACAACTTGGGGTCCTCCAAGGCTCACTACTTGGACCCCTGCCCTTTTCTGACACATATGCATACAATCACTGGAAATGTTGCGGTGAATTTTCTGGCAAGGCACAGACAGTGATAACAGCTGACAGTGCTAAAGCTACTTATTTATTTATTTAAATTCCGAGTGGAACCAGATGAGAATAAAGAAGAGACAAAAATGTCAAAAGTGAAATATGATATCAGTAAATGCAAAGTATTGAGCATTTGAAATGGAAATGAGGGTTGCCGAATGTGAAAGCACAGAGGAAAAAATATGAGATGACAAAACATTCACAGTATCTGGGTGTGACACAGAATACATTAGACATGAGGGCCATGCCTAAGACTAACCACAAGGAATATAACAGTGAAGAAAGTGTCTGTTTTTTTTTTTTTGTTTGCCTGCTTTGATTATGCCCGGCCCACTGGACTGTAAACAAATTTATACACACGCTGGTGATTGGCCCATGAAATAATCTATGCAGCTGCAATGCATCAGCCTTGACAAGGGAATGCATTTTGAATCCTGCTATTGAAATCAGTAGGGCATCTTGCCGTTCGCAGCAGTGTGAAAGAACAGCGAAGAGATCCTTACTTCGCTGTCGTGACGGGTCTGTCTCTGACAGTGGCCACATGTCACACGACGGCACAGTAGTCTCTGCACATTAAAAGCCTCTTAAGCTCTGGCTCTTATCAGCTATGTTTCACAAGAGGGTGGGCGACCCCAACGCAGGAGCCGAAATGGTCCGTTGCAGGCAAACAGGGCTAACATCATTTCCCTCTATGTCATTATCAGCCCTCCCCGTAGGTATAGTCAAACATATACACAGAAAATAAAACAAGGAGAAGAAAAAAAGATAAAGAAACTCAGCCGGCTAGAGTGAACGCCCGGGTGTAATTTAATGAAGCAAGATCGAAAATGTTTACTCCGTGCAATTGGAATGCTCTTTCGGTGCACTTTATAATTAAAGATGAAAAACGCCGACTGAAATAAGAAGCCTTTTTAACTTTAGGGTTATTTTGCTGTGCATTAGAAGTGGGTTCCGCCGTATTATCTTGCAGACCGAAGCTCAGTAATGAAAAATGGGCTGCGAGGGTGGGCTGCGCATAAGAGGAAGGAATGCGGCGCTTTATTGGAGTACCTGGACCGCTGCTCGAACACATGTGTGCGTGTGTGTGTGCGTGCGTGCACTGTGTGTCCATGCGTGCCCGGCTTCCTCAAATGCGGTGAAATACGACCGGCCTCATGCTGGCAGGTCGGCTGAAAGAGCGACTGTTTTTGGGCAGGCCTCTCCACGGTCCTGGAAAGGCAGCCGGCGCACTGGCAGGCACCGTGGCGGCAGAGCTCGGATGACCACGTCGCCCGAGGGGATCATTCCGCCCCCTCCCCGAAACAGCAGGGTGGCTGGAGGATTCCGCTGGCATTACCTAGCACGCACGCACAGCCTTATCACATTCAGACACTGCACAAAGCCCCGCTTGAGATCCAGAGCCACCACAGTAAAAATCAATACTGTGAAGACCACACACGGCATTCCACCCAAATGTAGTTACCACCATTCCTCCAGCTCTCCACAGCTCTGTTTTCTCGGACCGGATCTAGGTACACACTGGGTGCATACCAGTCTCTGGTTGCAGCTGCTTCTAATTCATTTGGCCTGATTGAGCACCTGATTGAAAGCTGACATTGGTGTGCCTGACAAAATATTGCATTTAGTCACAGAGAAAAGAAATGTAAGATCTGAGGCATGTTTGAGCCAAATACTAGACTATAATAAAAAATGCAACACTACCTGAACACATCTGTTAAGATCACACATTACAGTTTCACAGAGCACGACTGTCAAGTTAGGGCAAACCTAGATCAGTATTCAATTAACGGCCCACAGAACCGAACTAATTAAGAGCTCAGTAGGAACAATAACATAAACACAGTGTAATCTCAGAGCCAAGAACCAGGGAAGATGTTCAGGGTCTTATACTCTTTTGGGTCTACTCCTTCTGCTCATCTTAGATGCTTTGTGCAAAAGTTCTATGAAAATACAGAACAACAAAAAGCAGGGCACACCCCTCATTATGAAAAATCACACTGAATCTAAATCCCGAGGACAGCATTGAGACACCACTGTGTCTCAATGGGAAAACCTGGCTTCGCACAAACAGCATTAGAAAAGAAAATAGCCCCAGGGCGTTGAAGGTGCATTTAACCTCCTTTCAGATGTTAGAGTGGAGACCTTCCCCCCTCCCCCTCCCTCCCTCCCTCCCGATCGCGATAAGATGGCAGCATTTGTCCAGCTTCGTGCGGAGAAGAGAAATAGCCGTGGATGGGGATGCTGGCGCGTGGAAGCGCAGTGTGAGCACGCTGAGACTGGATGCTGCGGGGCTCTTAGAGCCGCTGACGAACCTCGGCCCGCCTTCAGGAGAACGTGAGGCTGCACTTGATCTGCTAGATCTGGACACGCGGAACTCAAAGCATCTGATGAAGGGTGAGAGGCGCAGGCCTTTCTTTTTCTTTTCTGTTGTTCTGGCATGAAAAGAGAGCCCTGACAGAACAAAAGAACAGATGATACGCAGAGGCAGAGACCGGCATGCTTCGTGCCTGGCAAAAACAACAGCACATGCAATCAAAATGCTCCTGCAGTGGACTGTTACACTTTGCATGTGTGTGTGTGTGGGGGGGGGGGGTTCATGTGATTAATTTGTCATGTACTGACTGTAAGGCACTCAATTGGCTTAAATTATTGCATAATTTTTGAATCATCTCATTACCAATTAGGGTAATTATAGTTCCTTACTGTGTATTTCTTCATTGATTTTACCTGACTCTTATTATCAGCCAGTTAAATCACCAGTCATGTGATGATGTGGCGTTCATGCATAAGTGCAAATACCTGAATCATCTCATAGTCAGTCACGTATGATCAGTTAATAAAACTGAAGACTGAAAATATTTCATTTATTGTTTGCAATTTCACCCCTTTTCCAAAATCTTACATACTTTCTCTCCTGTTATATCTTAAGATGGAAAATCATAAACAGAGCACGGGTGCAGACAAGGTCCTGTACCCTGATGACCGGGAGTCAGAAATGAGCACATGCAAGAGGTCCGGGGTGATCTGGTGAGGGATTCTCTCGGTCAGGAGGCAACGTGGCATTTGGCAGGGAAATCCAGGAAGGGGCTGGCAGAGGAGATGGCCATCTGGTGCGGTGGCATCCGTCCATACTGGGCTGGTAGTCGGATGCAGGACCAGGGCCATGACAGCTGGGTCTCCATCCATCCATCATGCAATTTCAGCGCAGTCTTTTTCCGAAATTAGCAGGGTCGGAGAGGGCGAGCGGATGGACACTTTCCAGAACTGACACCCCTTGTGTTCTGGGACAGCAGTAGAGAACCAGTATATGGCCTTGAGCCAGCACTGTGGTTCATAAGAGGTTATGTTGACCAAAATGATAGAATTTAACCACAGCCTACATATACTGACTTTAATAAATGCTTTAATAAAGTGCTCAAATACTAATTATCTGAGTCAGCCACAGAAAGTTTTAAGTACTTTAAATGACATGTTATGTATCTTTACTATTCCACTATGCATTCTGGAAGAGCATAGAATAGGCACTACCTCTCACATTGGCCAGTGCACAGAAACAACATGAGGGCTTTTTGAGAACTTCATGATGACCAAGTGGATTTTGGGAGATGGTGTTAATGCGGCACTGCCAGTCAGAGAGAACAGACTGTAAACCTGTTGTTTGAGGACGAGTGTAATGAAAACAGCACACCAGACCGGACTGGAAGCAACCGGAACAGTTAACGCTGTTGGCTCCAGTGCATCTGATGTACACATAGATATTGAACCAAATGCAAATATGAGTAAAGAGAAAGGAGGAGATGAGAGCGGCACAAAATATTTAGTCAAATATTCAAATACTGGAGTATCTTTCCACAATTCCACTTGAGATTCAAAATACGCTATAAATACTGGCATAAAGGGACATAAACTTGCAGAATAAAAAGTTCCACTTCAGGTATCACAAGCAGGAAATCTGCATCTTTTCATATTTCAGGGTGTGAGATTTACATGGGGGAGACCAGCAGGTAAAAAAAAGATAAATCACCAAAGACCAATTCAAGAAGTGGGTTTCAAAGTCAAACTTGTGCGAGAGAATGCAGTTTTCCTCTCCCAGGGCAAAGCAGTGAGCTAAATAAAAAAAATATATAGCATGCGTGATCAGCTGTAACATTCAGTACAAAATTGATATATAGATTTACCAACAGAGTCAAAAATATATAAATAAAAACAAATAAATAAGAAGTTTTACTGGCAGGCGAAATGCCGGAGACAAAAACAAACAAGCCCCAATTCCGCGATGGGACTGGAGAGGGGGAGAATCTTCAGCGAGCAAACAAACAGACACAAACAAACACGCGAGCGGGATCACGTGACTGCCCACGGCCCCTGGCGCCGCAGACGCGCTTCTCCCCTCATCGCCAGCCCCAACTCGCGGACATCCTCTCCCAATCCCTCTCACGCGCCTTTCCCAGCCCCCTCAAATTTCAATAGGTCCGCTCGGCGTCTGTCCATGATCTCACAGACCATAATGTTACAGAATGCAGCAGAAGTGACATTTAAAGTCCATTACGGCTGTCACTATTTTTCATCAGCGGCAAGTTATGGATGGATTTTTTTATTTTCTCCCCCAAATGATGAAACCGCATTGGAATGTCGCTTTGATAAATGCAAGACCACTTTTCACCTCAGAATTATTATTATTGGTCGTTACAATGCTAGAAATACGCTGTTGTGGTAATAACAGCATTGAAATCATTCATGGCCCTGCTGCTAACAATTTCACTTGTGCCAGCGCTGAGTGATTATTAATAATGCGAAGCCTTTTTTACAGGGCACAGAGCACAGAATGGAATGACCTTGAAAAATAAAGGCTGTGCCATTCATTTAAAAAAAAAAAAAAAACGGGCCTGAATAAATTCTACAGCGGTAAATTCAATCCTTTGGGAAGTCTACTGCATGGTAGATTGACTGCAGTCAGACAGACAGCTGTAACACAATCCTCTCTGACCTTCGGAGCAGCCGAGGTTGAAAAGCCACATCGCACCTCATTTGGAGCAAATTTATTGGTGAGAAAGCCGGCTCCAGGAAACGGCCACCGTCGCATTAAGTTGGTTTCTGAAATCCTTTCCCCCTCATCCCCATCCCCACCCCGACCCCTTCCCGCGTAAAACCGCAAACCGCACGAGGCAGCCATTTACTTTGTGCGATGGAGCACCATATTGTCTTTTATCTCAGTCTTCCCAGACCAGGAGGTATCTAATGCATTTTCCATCCACTCTTATACTGTCAGAAGTCCCAGCAGAAATGCAGCAGCCAGCGAACATCAAAGCAGCCCCTTCTCACTTGCTAGGGGAAACTTCAAAGGTTGGGCTTGTTACCTCCTGCAAATGTGTGTGTTCAGCTAAAGCGCACGACAGATAACACTGAACACACTGTGGCAATTTCGCGCTCATTTCGAGCAGTATTTCAACGTGAGAACCGACTCCTGTGGTGTAATTAAAAGTGACCGTTTAAAAAAAATATCTGCCATTTAAATATCTGCCATTTCCTGTGATTCCTACCCTCCCCATAACTTCTGCCTTTCGAGTGTATACTGGCTGCTTGATATTTGCCTGGTTCACTTATCTGTTCCATGGCTGCCAGCAACATCCATTATAAAGAATTGACTCATGTTGTTTTGATTTTTTTTTTCTATTGCCAGCTGTGTCTGTTGTGCAGGGCACTGTTGACTTTTTGGATGGTGAAATTCTCATCTGGCTCCTTTGAAAATGTTCATGGGCTCTGCGTTTGTGGCCAGCTTCAGCCTAACAGCAAACATCATATTAAATGAAAGACTGGGGGAGAGACAGGGAGGGAGGGATGGGACTGTTAATAGTGCAGACAAATACATCATCACTCAACACTACTGTCTCAAGCACAACAACAAAGTGCGAGTGGGAGGCACAATTTGCACCCACACTTCAGTGCGCAGACAGACAAACAGGCAAACACTTTGCCCTCCCTTCTGCCAGATGCCAAGCGCTGAGGTTTGGCCCCTCCCAGCTGGGATACAGGTGCACACACACGCATGACAGGGTCACACCAACGTGTGTGAAATCTCAGAGCTCGGGGGAAGGGACAGGACTAAGGAGCTGGTTGCTGAAGTACTTAAGTACAGAGAGTTTTTTTTTTTTGCAAAACTTGACAGTTTTGTGGCAGTTCTCTCTGAAAAGCGCTATACAAATAAAATTTAATTTCATTTAATTGAATTCAATAGGACAGAGGTCCTCAATCTTATCCAGAAAGGGCCAGTGTGGGTGCAGGCTTTTGTCTCAACCAAGCAGTAACACACCTGATTCTACTAATTGAGGTTCGCAGCAAAGACTCTAGTGGTTGATTAGTAGAAGAAGGTGTGTTACTGCTTGGTTGGAACAAAAGCCACACTGGCCCTTTCTGGGTAAGATTGAGGACCCCTGCAATAGGAGAGTAGAGTGATCTGTTTAGATATGTGAGCTCAGACTGGCACATCCTGATCACTAATTGGCACCTATGCTATTTGCATTTGACTACTGCGTATGGTCATGTGGAGCAACATTAAGAGAACTGGGCGAGGAAACAGTTCACTGTTAAAACCTCAGGCACTGAACAAAGTTCTTTACCTGAGCAGCTTTGGTGATGCAGCCGTATGAATGGACATTATGTAAAAAAGCAAGCTTAGGAAGCTTAGGAAAATGTATAGTACAGTGTAACTACATCCCACAGGCACTATCCTGTCCTTAACACAGTCTTTTTGCAGAGACAAGGCCTTTTCATCTGGACCCAGCCCTCCTTCCTCTGACTCTGCACTTCTGATCAAATAGCTGTTGATGTCCCCCTACAGTATCTCCCTCTCAACTCTGCCTCCACCCTTTGCTGCCCCACATGCTGTTGCAACGCCATCCCCCCCACCCCACCCCCCAAAACAAAAGCACGGTGAAGACGATAAGCAAAGCAAAGGCCGCAGTCTTCCAGTGGCGGCAGCTGTCTGGTGTCCCCGTGGCTCGAAGGAGCTTTTATATTAATGTGATGTAAATGCAAACGCACACCTCCTCCCTCCCTCCTCTCTCACTCTCACGCTCCCCCCCCTCTGTCTCACACACACACACACACACAAGCACACTCACGCACATTATCCGTCCCCAGATACACTTCACTAACTCCCCACACAAGGCTTTATCCCATCATTGTTTCCTCAGTTTCAAAGGCCCGGCCCGTCCCGCACCCCACCGCTCACAGTGTCTCCCCCCACACTTCCTTGACGCACTCAACCACCCACGTGGGAAAAATGCATTTTTCATCGCCGTTGAGGGGTCCATGGTACTCTAAAAAAAAGTGAGAGGGGGCGCACCCATGGAGAGAAAACAAAACACCTGAAACCTGCCTCTGGGGACCACAGAATCTTTTTCTTCTTTATTCTGGACAGAGATTTACCGCAATGAAAAAAACCGACAGACCAGAATGCATGTCTGCAAGGCATGTACAGTGACGCTTCCCAACAGGCTAAACGATAATGATGACAGCGGTGAGCTAAGGAGGGCTGGCTTCATCCAAGTTTCTCCGCTGTGCGCCAAAGATAAGATCCTTGTCAGAAAGGGCAACGCGCCGATAGTCCACGGAAGCTCAAAACATTTCAGAACGGCTGAATGACTGAGTCACACGAGGACGTGGAGCCGAGCTTTCTGCTTCCGTGAAAAGCGGAGGAAATGCACGCGTATCTCACATGGATGACTTCCCCAAGGTGGTCCGTGCTAAAACGCACGACTACACAACAGGACGAGACAAAAGGTGTTTGGAAAGGACAGCTTGCAACAATCTATTTTTTATGCTGTTTCTCCGAGATGAGCTGACGCCGCTGTTTATGCATGTTTACATCGTAGTCAAATGAGCCATAACTGTTTGTAGGGTTGCAATGGGACCAATCACACGGTGTGGACCAAAAAACATACTTTTGTACCGCATCTTGTGTAATCAGGAAATGGAGCCTTGAGATCTAACTGTATATATTTCCAGGATGGCCGCAGAAGTCGTGTATAGAAGGGTCCATGGTCCCAGCATGCTGGCCTTGGATTGGTCTCAGACAGCTGGAGATTCGAGGTGATGTTTTGCTGGAAGACTGCAATGTGTTGAGGACTGCACAAAGATAGCTTGGGGAATGGGCGGGGTGGGGGTAGAACTTTGTCATTTTCCTGCCCCACCCATTCCACTTGCCCTCCCCTTCGACATGAAGATCTCACAAAATCTCCTGCACTGTTGCACTTTAGAGGTCGAGGGGTGCATGCATCTGCCTGTCCTTACACTTGGCCAGCTCCTGGTGGGGTTTTCAGTAACTTTCCACAGGGCAGTGTTATGGAGTTGGGTCTACTGAAACCAAATATGGAATATGGTTTTAATAGGCTTGTAGTCAGCAAGCAAAGAGAAAAGAGAAATAGCCTACTTCCATAAGTCCCAGATTTAATGTACTGTTCTAAGTAAGTGGATTATAAAATAAAAAAAGATGCCAAGCTTCCCTTGTGTGCAGGGAGTGAAAAATGAAGCAAAAAATATGATGGACTACTTAAGAGGAGAATCCCTGATCCCTGTAATGAATGCTGTCTCATTTTAACACTGAATTATTGATGACAGACTTGTCTAATGTAAAAGTGCTATCAAATGGTGACAACTTTGCTTTTCAATTATTACAGCATGTGCAGAAGATGAAGGGTTTCTGATAGAAGACATTAATTCCCCAGGCTTTCCTATCACAGAGGGAAGAGTGAGAGGCAGGAGTTTCTATCACTTCACCGGACGGGGAATCCACAGCAATTCCACAGCAGATTCGGGGGGACTGAGAGCAGGCGTGGGGAGGCAGAAAGAGCTATGCCAGAAAAATTAAAACTTAATTTAAAAGATGTGTCAAAAAAAACCCTTCTGGCAAAATTCATAGTCGCCTGAACAGACAGCTCACTGCATGTTCTGACTTCTTTCATATTCAAAAAGACTCGTTGATGCAGACATTTTGTCAGCGGTACGTACAGATACAGCGCAGTCTGACCACGATGGATGCACTGAATATTTTACATTTTTGCAGACCAAAATCAGAGCAGATGCCAAAGTTTATTTCCAAGTAATGACTCGTAATCATAGTTCCCCCCGCTGGGTACAGGCACGACTGTTTTGTTTCTGATTGGAAAAACTTGCCAGGCTCCCTGGCTGGGGAGTGAAACCCAATCAGCCAGCCAGGGGGCGGGCCCCATAATCAGGGCCAGAGCGTGACACGCCAGGGGTCAGAGGTCAGGGCCTTCCCAGCTCCGGCGCTCCTGTGAAACTCAGGTGAAGACAGAAAGGGTCCCGACCTCTTTGGGCAGTGGGGATCACAGGGCTTGTTTGCTAGGGTTCCTCATGCTCTACCTGTCCATAAATCACTCGCTATTGTTGAGAGGTCTTCCAGAGGCAAGCCAACCCGCTTGAACCGCTAACACAAAAAACACAGCCCTCCTCACCCCACACTCCCCCAGATGGTGAGCACACGTCCCACATCAAAACCTCTGGTGACAGCTACTCAGCTCACACCCATGGGACAGCAGAGTGCACTATTTGAAAGGTGACTGTAAAGAATTGACTGTGAGCGATGATTGAAGTATGTACTTTCCAGAAAGCGAGAGAGAGAGAGAGAGATGTCTTCTTGTGTTCCATACTTATACTTCCCTCAGAATTTCTTTGCAAAAAAAAAAATCTTGCTGTTTCTAAATTTATTTATAAACATATGGGTTTATTTACTCATTTAATATGTCTCATAGTGGCTGCTGGGCGAACGTTGTTTTATGTCATTAATGATTTAATGTATCAAAACTGTTAATTATTAATCATTGCATTTTCCACAAGGATGTTTGATTTTTTTTCAAGCATGGTGCACTGAAGAGTGATGTAATAACATTGTGAAATTTCAGATACAGGCCTAAATTCAAAAATACCCAGGAACTTGCAAATAAATTTGCAAAGAACACATTCAGAAACCCCTCCTCTTTCTTAACTTTAGACTGATTAGCTCACACAGCTTTGATAAGCCTACAGAAGCCTACGCCCTCTGGTGTGGCATTCGGGTGTTAGTAACGATGGTAGGAGCCGTGAGCTGGTTATTCATCTGGGATGATCTTACTCCCACCTTCGCTCAGAACGACACATAGGGCTTTTATTCATTTTTCAACCCCTGCTGACCCTCAGAACAGAAAAAAAGAGAGAAAAGAGAGAAGAAACTCAACACTAGATGTGAATATTGCAGAGGAAGTACTGCAGGGGGGGATCACAGATGTTTCTGTTTTGATGAGAGAGTTCGCCCACATCCTGGACTTTTTACAAAGCCTGAGTTGCTTATGTGAGGGAGGGAGCACAGGCAGGCACTTTGCAGGGCCCTATCATTTGCACTTTATTGACTCGGGCTGATTAGAGAAACATGCGGAGGGCTAGGCTAGGGTACGGAACTGATTCATCCCAGATTTCTTCTTGCATTAGGCCCTCAAGAAAAGAACAGACATGTCAAATTCGAAAGATCAAATGTTAGGGGTCGCATCTTTTAGATCTTGTTCGCACAGGACGCCAGCGTAGCGTTCAGCTCGGGCAGGAGATACAGAGGGGGGGCTCAGCATCTCTGTCCGCCCACCCCCCCTTCCACCATCACTGACATCTCTGTCGCCGTGCCGGGGCCGCGCGGTGACTGGCCGGTCAGGATGGCGGTAATAAGGAAGCGGGAGAAGCCCGGCAGCGGGAGACAGGCTTTTGAAGCGGGTGACAGGCCGAGAGGGCAGCGCCGGATACGAAGGGGGGGGACGCGACGGTGCTGTCACAGCACAGCCCCCGAAGGCCCGCGAACGGCGGGTTTGGATTCGATTATTACCCGGCAGACACGACCGGGTCGGGGGAAAGAAAAGCCCATTGTGAATGAAGATCAAGACCGGTCGGGCTCCGCTCTAAAGTGGCCGGCACCGCGGCGAGCCTCCTCCTTAATTGAGGAGATTAAAGGGGGAGAAGCCGGCCCTTTGAATCGCGCGCCCATTGATCTCGAGCTGCGGCTCTCCTTCCCTTCTGCCGAGAGACGGCCCGTTTCAGGTGCTCGGCCGACAGGGCCCCGGCACGCCTCCTCTGGTCCTGACGGGCGAGGCCGCCAAACCGCCAGCTCCTGTCGGCGCGGTTCTGCCGGGCTTTGGGCAGAGGACGGCGCAGAACGCCACCGCAGCTGTCAGAGCGTCATCAGGCCCTCGGAGGGAAGAACGCACCCTGGCACCTTGGAGACGTTGGTCTCCAGTAAGTTTTCGCTTGTCGCACACGAACTTCAAGAGTCAATTACCAGCCGCCTTGCCCGCAATCCTCGCATTTACCTCAAGATAACTTTTCATTATGTTGAGGGAGCGGTTTCAAACAAACCTCCTGGTTTCTATGAGAACGTAGAGTGAGCTTTAAGGAAAAAAAAGCAACCATTGCTTGTTTCCAAATATTGCATCAAGCTTATCTTTTTCCATGTTGGCATGGCCATGGTCACTGTCACTTCTAATAAACCGGGAGGCAAACATTCTTTTTTAATATGAGGTTGGTTTGTAAGTTGTGCGGTAAATATTTCAAGCCTTCATCGATTGACTTAAAGTGTGTTCTTCAATTAAAATCAAACTGATTTTGGGAGTCGTGAGATGTCATTGTTTGTGATGCCAGCCGATGCCTCTTTAGCTTTGAGCTGAGAAAGCAGTGAGATGAAGCAGTAGCGTCTACTCCAGCGCACCCCAACACTGCAGCCAGTCAATAAAGCCCTGCTCACCTCAGCACCGCCAGTCCACTCTTCTTAGTTTCAACATCAGATGCATTTTTCTTCTGAGATTCAGCAAAAAAAAACGACGACAAAAAAAACAACAAAAAAAAAACGCACCTTGGCGTTTTACCTCCACGGCTATCACGGCCTGTCTCCTTTAATATCACGTTTAATGTCCGACATGCATTTTCTCAAAATCCACATTACGGTCACCCCCCAATGCCAGGGGGAATAACACATAATGCATTCTTGTCTCTCCCTGTTACTGCAAAAATTAGGTCCCCTGAGTAACACATACAGCTGAGGGCTTGTTTGTTGCTTTAGTTACTGGGGGAGGGGGGGGAGGGGGGCTGGTGGGGGGTGCTGGTAAACCAGGAAATTATGCTTTATGAGACCAGTTTACTCTTGTTTGCTTACTTATCAGAAAGAGAGCGAATTGAATATGAAATCTCAAACTGGCGGTATTTGTTTGTTGATTTTCTGCAGAGCATAACCAAAGAGCTCTTTGCATATTTGCTTAATTGATTTATGCAGCCTCTAAATCTTTAAACGAGCCCTTTTTTCTGCCAGTTTATTTCCCCTTTGAAGTTGGCATTTCAAAAGGCGAGCTGCACAGCAATATGCAAATGACGGTCTATGACTTTACTGCAGTCCCGTATGAAATCAATAATAACATAGGAGGGGTTGCACTTCCATGCTTACATAATATTGATTTCCCATCTCTTTTCAGGCTGGCTGGAACTTTTTCTCTCTCCCCTTTCTGGTCTCCTCTTCCCTCTCCTCTTATTCTCTCCTCTCCTCTCTGCTCCCCAGTGCCTCTCTTCTTTCTGATTTTCTCTTACTCCCCTCTTCCCCTTCTCCCTCCTCATTTTTCCTCTTTCTTCTAATCTTCAACTCTCCTCTCCTCCCTCTGCTATCCTCATTTTTCCCCTCCCCTCTTCTGTCTCAATCCCCCCTCTCCATCAGCACGCTGAGCTACCATGAAAGGAAGCTGGTCTGAGGGGAGCATCTCTTGGTTCCCCACTGTTCCAGGTGTAGGTCTGTGTGGAAGGGGATGGCTCTTGGAGGTGGGGAAGGCGGGAGCATCAATGTGTAGTGGTGCCTGGTTGGATGCCACGGGTCAGGTGTGCTCCCTCCCCCCCCCCCCCACCAACTCAGGGTCATATCAGCCCAGGTGCAGTTCATTCACAACAGTGTGGGCATCTGGCCCCCCGGCTTGCTCCCACGAACACAGATCCACACAACCCACCTCCGCCACTGATGAGTGCCAAACAAGGACAGTGGAAACGGAGAGGGCGAAAAAGAAAGTCAAACGAAGTGATATCCGTTTCTTTCCCACCAGCCCCTCTGGCTCTTTGCAACAAAAAAAAAACTGTGCTTTTCTGCTCATTTCAGACAAACTAATTAAAATGCATCTGCTCGGCACTCCACGTAATTGTTCGTTTTGTGCCATTTCTCTCTCCAGCGCTGGGCCGCGCTCAAATGAGACACTTTCCGATTCTCCGCAGATGCAGCGAAGCCTCCGATAATGCCGGGAGACAGCGGAACAGAGCGCGGCTCACCTCTGATGCGTGCGATGATGCTGATGAGCACGGCTGCACGGAGGCAGGGCGTAAACAGGGCCTGCCTAATTGCTGTCTGTCAGGGCTCCTCAAACGAGGCGCATGACTCTTATTTCCCTAACACAAAGGACGGGCGAGGGGGAGAGCGAGAAAAACATGCTGATCACACCACTTACGTCGAAAAACGCGGGGAACGGGGAATTTGTCGGGAACAAATTTTCATGCTAATAAGCCAAACCTGTCAAATAACTTTAGAGGTGACCATACTCCTTTCAAATTAACTTCATGCCTGTGGGGTGTGTGCGTGCGTGTGTGTGTGTGACTGTGTGTTTGTGCAGAAGACTGGAAGAGAAAGAGACGGTGAGAGTGAAAGAGAGGTTTGTCAGCGAATTAACTTTATGTACGATTCACAGCATTCTCTTTGTATAGCAGTGGGTGGAATATTGGACACATCATTAAGAATGAGGCATAATGTATGTGCAATAATTTAGGTACATCTGAATAATTCAATGTGTTGCTTCTTTACGCCGTTTTTGTTTTATTGCACTGAAATATAATCACTGCCCTGCCCTACCGCCCACCACTTTCAAAGACCATTTTCCTGAAGAAAACTGATTCTAAAATACAATAATAATTTTGTGTCCAGTGATTACAGAGTAGCTTTGGTGTTAAAGCGAACAGTGGGTTCTCATTGATTTGTCAATGGAAAGCCACGCGGGCAGGCCGGACGAGGACACTTTATGCACCGTTATCTAAATCTTTTAGTTCTCGTTTTCCCCTGAGACATGAATGCTTCAATCAGCCGCGAACAGCAGCATCAGCCCAGATGAACAAATAGCCTGAAATCACCACTCCCTTCTTGTGCTAAATGATGGACTTTGATAAGTGATGTGGTTGTTCCTCCCGAATTAAAATAAATCCCTGTGAGTGTGTCAAATTTGGAAATTAACCCTCCTGTTCTGTTCATTTTTTAGGTGTTCCCGGGTGATATAAACATACAGGGGGGGTTTGCAAATACATGAAATGAACCATTTTCATTTAGAATGTTGATTACACTAATTAAGGCCAGTAGAAGAAGTTTCATACTGAAAAAATAATTTTAAGTATTTTTCCTAGATTTTCAAACTTTAAAAAGGGTCAATTTGACCCGCAACATAACAGGAGGGTTAAGATGAAAACTGAGGCTGACAAAAAGCCTACAAACAGTTAACTTAAGTCAGCTTTTTTTTGTTTTTTTGTTTTGTTGTTTGTTTGTTTTTTCAGGAGTGGGAGGGGGCAATGACCTTGTCCTATTTCATCATTAAAAATGGCATCCCCCAGGCCACACAGTGCATCCTGTCAATAACCCTATTATAACACAAGGGCAGGACGGCTGAGGCTGGGGCGTGAAGTTCAATTAACAGAGAGGGGGCTGCAAACAAAAGTATCAAAACAACGTACTGAGTGAACGGGCAGGCCGGGGGGGTTTAGCGGTTGGCAGGAAGTTGCGATGCAGAAGCTTTGCTCGGCGCTGCTCGGCGCTGTACCACGGTCCTTCTCACAACAGCGACCCCCCCCCCCCAGGACTCCTCCCCCTCAACTCTGAGAATATGTGACATTCACAGATATAGGTAGTGTAATTTGATTATAGCACAATGGGGGGGTGGAAACTGTGTGCCCCTCCCCCCCCACCCCACAATAAGTGAGCAATCAGAGCAGACTCAGCCGGCCTCTGAACAGAACAACAGCGGCCATCGACAGCGCGGTCCGAGAAAACAGCGATGGCGCGGTGCCAGGCACGTCCTCGGCCCCGTCCATGAAAACGCGCCTCCCGCGCCACCCGCGCCCGCACAACTGCGGCCTCGTGGGAAACCCAGTCTTTCTGTGCCAGCCAAGGTGAGACGCTGATTCAACCTGACTGGCAAAGCCCGCTGGGCTTAATTTACAAAAAAAGGACCACCCTATAAAAGGTTTTCTCCTTCACGATGATGTGTCCTGCAGCATTCTTTCTTTCTTCCTCTCTCTCTCTCTCACTCACTCACTCCCTCGCAGATACACAAGCTCAATACCCCAGAGGGTATACTTATATCACACAAGTTAGGATGGTAATGTATGTATATTTACATAAAGGCCAACTATATATATATTAGGTCTCAGGCTTGACTCCTAGGCTAAGCACAAGAAGGGAAAATGGTCTAATTGCAGTGACTAATAAAATAGGTGAGACAGGGCACTTTAATAAGCCTCTAGCCTTCACAGTTTTGCGGCAAAAAATAAAACATAAATCAGACATCATGCTGCCATCAAAATTTAACACAGGAGCACTGAAGCAAAGAAAATTTATGAAAGCATGTTTTTTCCACCATTATAATTTGATGGCAGTACAGTGCTTTCTTACAGCTAAATGGAGTCACATTTTTCAGCAAAGGGAAATTGGGCAATCTTAGTTTTAGCCTACTAAAGCCAGCTGAGGGCAGCTATGACCACGTCGCACCTGTGGAACATTCCTTCCGTTGTCCAAAGCAAGCTCAGCTAAGCTTGTCTAGTTCAATTTCCCAACTCGTAATAATAGCATTACCAGTAATTCAGCAATAGTAGTATAAAAGTGAGGGTAAGTCCCCCAAAGACAGCAGTGTCTTGGCCAGCACATCTGAAGTCTACTGCTCATCCATAAAAAACAAAGTAATACAGCAACAATTAGGCCCTCGTTCAGGCAAACCTAATAATTAGGGCTGGGAAGACTCCAAAATTGCAGTGGTCTCCTCTTAAGAATGTGTGATTAGGCATTGTAAAAGAAAAATGAACAAAAAACAAAACCCCAAAGAAACTTGCAACAGACACCCACTGGTACATTCCACCGCATCCCCATTTGTTCCCCAAACGTGCAGGACATAGCATCTCATTAGCATCTGTGAGGTTCACCGACGCCGACGGCACGGACGGCCTGGTCGGAGGCCTGGCCCGCACATGCGCGGCCCCCGCATCGGGGCGCGCGCCCCACGCTAGACTGGGCATGCCGAGGGAGCGGAGGGGCGCAGAAAAGCTCTTCTGAATGACCGGGTGTGTGTGGGACACAAAGGACGCAGGGGCCTAATTATGCACGCGTTCCTCCTGCCAGAAGTCTCCGGGGAGAGAAGAGGCGGGGGGTGGGGGGGAGGACCATTCAGGGGTACGGTGGTGGTGGGGGGGGGGGGTATGGGGTGCCTCCTCCTGTGAGCAAGAGTTCCGTCCAGTGTGCAGGCGAAACCAAACTGTGGCCTGGCCCTCCTTCCCCTTAAAAGCACTAAGTGATTAGTGTGAGCCTGGCTAGAGACTGAAAGAGGGAAGACGAACGTCAAACCTCAGGACCATCAAATTCCTTCCACACTCTGTTGAATATGCTGATGATGCCTCGGCTTACCGCAATGTCACCTTCCAATATTGTTATTAATATCGACATGACAAAAATATCCTATAAATAGACTTCATCAGCCATTAAAGGCATTTTGAGCTGTAGAATAAATAAATGCTTGAGATACAGTTTCCTTTCGGTCAGAAATAAATGAAAAATGACCTTTGAAAATATGCAGATTACCCAAGAACTTCTCCCCTTTGACAGTGAAGACAACAGGCAACAGGTATCGTCATATCATCAGACTAACAGTGTCAACACAGTGCAAGCACTCTTCAAATACAAATGCAATTTCTCTCTCTCTCTCTCTTCTCTCTCTCTCAAACCCCAGGCAAGCACTTAATGCAAAGTATTTTGCACTGTTCCAGGAAAGATAAGTTGTTTCTTGCTACTTTTCAAACTTTCATGGGTGCTTCCATCCCTTGAGGGAGGAATAAAGTGCTTGTAAGTGAGCGATGAAGGAATGCACCACATGTACGGCACACAAGCCATTATCACTGTTTACCAAGCCAATAGAGACACCACAGGGATCGTCTTTAGGAGGATTAGAGAGAAGCCCTGCAGTGTCACATATGCACACAGCATTGTAATGGTGCAGGACACATAAACAGCAAAGCCTCAGCGTATGCCCACCTTGTTAATTAAACAGTTCTGAAGCTGAAATGAGTCACCAGCTCTGGCAGTTTGCAAGGAAATTGTCTAACATGCCTACACAATACCAGTTTGTAGGCTTGCACATATAGTACGACACACACACACACACACATACACACAAATACATGCTTGGCACCAAGCATGTTTCTTTAAATAAACCATTTTGTGTGGTGCATTTGTTGAGGGGAATCCAAGTCACACCATCCTGGCATTCAATTGTACAGGTCTCAGTAAATACCTTTGCTGGTTTGACTTTCGACATGAAAAAAAAAAAACTGAATGTGTCCTACTTCCCTGGCTGGTATTTCAGGAGCCGCGTAAAGTGTCAGGAATCAAAGACAAAAGGAAAAAACCCACCCTGTGCACAGATGGAGCTGCCTCATCTAAAGTTCTCATCTGAGCAGGGAGAAAATAAACATTACTCTTCAAAAACATGCAAAAGGAATGTGCCAGCGATGGGGCTAGACAATGGTTTCGAGAATATAATTATCTCCCCGAAGACCATTAGATTCACTCCCTTTCCCCGAACGCATGGAAAGTGAATTCCTCCAGAGCTAACCGAAACGAGCGCGAATGCCGCCGTACATTTCCCCTGCTACGAGCGGGTATGGTTGGCCTGGTTCCGCGCGCTCCGGCAGTTCTTCACCCAGCAAAGCACCCCCGGCGCACAGGCACTGTGAAATTACCGAGCCACGGACGACTAACTGCTTCAGAATTTCATCTCATCCGAGGGAGAGCCTGCCTTGATATTTTCCGTGGCAGAACTTCCAGCTTTAAATGCATCAGGACCCCTTCCCTAAAAGTAAACGGCACGGTTATCCTATTACAACTTATTCTGCGTCCCCGGGGTAGCCCCTTAATACAATCCTCATAATACGCATTTATATTATATTAGTTTGCTCCTTCAGTTCATGATAATGTCGGATGCGAGACAAAACCCCCATTTGACTCATTGGCCGCACTAATGAAAAGTAGACTACCTAGTTTATCCATTAATTTTACATTTTATTTTGAATCTTAACAGGCTGTAGTCACTGATAGGCCTGGGTAGGCCTAGTCCTATCCAGATTGATCACATTCCTACCAAATCAAATGGGAGAAAATATATACTTTATATTTGCATTTTTAAGATAATGCATTCGATTTGTTTTGATCTGTGTGTCATCGTTGTATTATGGCCCATTAAAACTGGAACATCAAAAAGTTACTGCACGCGGTAAATAAAATAAAATAAATAAATAAATAAATAAAAATAAATTAGTATTGAGGAAAGGTTGTCGACTCAATGCAGACAACTAGCCAAGTGGTAACTCTATACCTACAGTTCATCTCATTGCTTATGAGTCCTTGGTCCACTTGAATGTTAGCTTCCCTGCAAATATACAATGGAAATCAGACGAACATGCTCCAAGGCCCCGATACTCTAGTAGCCTCAACACTGCTGTATGGGTCACTTCTTTTGGATGTGTCCTGTAATCAGTGCTTCAAACGGCAGGCTTTATTGTTTATTGAATGTAGAAAGACGTCAGATTGGCGTTAAATGAAATATCCTTTAAATAAGCAAACCGTCGTGCCTGCTGCGCGTTGTTTGGAATTGTGAACCCACATGTGCCATCTTATTTTCCAGGTGGATAAATAGTCCTAATTACTTCAAACAAACAGACGATGTAGGTTCACGTATATAGTTGTGAAATACATCAGTCCCACACTTTTAACTAATCAGCTGCCGTCCGGACATGTGGACCATGCAATTTTAAGAGCTTTCCCCAATATTGACTTTTGTTTCAGGACACTCGCACCTTAACGTTTAATGACAAGGGAGTGGAAACTCAACTCAGAATGCGCTCACTCAAGATTGAAAGCAACAAATTCATTTCATAAACATAGGCAGCACGGTTCCGGAAAATGCTTAACATAGATTATAACATTAAATTATGTTGAATTGAGCGTACATTATTAAAACGTACGGAAATATCCAGTTAAATTGCTATAAGCAACTGACAGAGACTAACTTAAGAGAAAAAAACAATGTTTGCTTAGTGCAGATGCAGAACGCTTTGACGAGCTCGACAGCTTCGTAGCATTTTCCTCTTAAAGAAAGTTACAAATAAACAGCAATGCGGGGTTGCCAGTTGCACTGGCAGGCCTAACGCACATACGTTAGCCTGCAAATAAATCGTGCGGACACCTTACCTATATGTAAAGCAGTGTATGTGGGCTGTCACAACTACGGCGACGTGGAAGAAATATGAAAACGAAGTGTTTCTAGAATCTAAAGTCCATCCCAGAATAGTTATCCAAATAACAAGAATGATTCAATATTAACATATCAATATTAACATATCAGCATAGCATATTTCCAAGCATATTTATTAATTCATAAAATTTGTACCATGCGTCAGAACGCAAATATATATACACCACATAGATATCTTAATGGATGGTCCACAGGTCACGAAAGACCACTTCACTTCAGATCATGACATGATTTATATAGACTACACAGTAAAATGATAGGCTACAGTAAGTAAACTTATAATAAAATAAAATGATAGGCCTAAGTGAGCATTTAACTGTAACAGAATTATAAGAGTCGAAGAGGAATGCAATGTCACAAGACGGTTTAACATTAAAGATTTTACTGTGTAAGTAAATCATGTAATATGGCCACTGGTAGGCTATCAACACTGGTCTCTGAAGAGCCACACGGGACTTAAAACACGCAGGGCGTGAGCCCTCAGAATGTCCATATACTTAACAGACGACAGAGCCCATACTGTCCTCCTACATTTTCCACTGTGTAACAAAAATCGATAACGGATGAATGAATTAACTAAAATGAATGAATGAATGAATGTCTACTGATGTTCGGCGCCTCTAGTCCTGCCTCCTCCCACAGAAACCAAACAGCGCGGTTCAGTCTCCCTTCTCCAATTTAACTTTATTTAAATTTCTCGGGCGCGTCGCTAAATTCGCTTCACACCAGTGCCGTAGACCTCAACCTCCACCAGTTCCCAGACATGCTGGACACCTGTCATTCCTGATGCCCATGATCTGAACAAAGCCACTGATACCAGAGGGGGGTTATTCCAGTTTTATACAACAATAGCCTATAAGAGAGCTTAAAACACACGCGGTTACGTGGAAAGGGATATAGACATATCGCAAATGTCTTATATTATGGCTTGAAAATTATAGGCTATGGCGCAAGTAATTACAGCACAACAGGGACTCGAGTGCATCACCGAATGTCAACAGGAGGACTTGAATTCAGTCAGAATATAATAGGCTATAGGCTACGATTAGGCACACTAACTTATGGAAAATCAGAACAAGAATGAAACTGATTGAAGCGTCCATATTGAGAGAAGACAGTTGGACTTTCCGTTTGTATTCGATTAGCCCACTAATTATGCGAGACCTTAACAACAGGAAAAATCCCATTCTTACCTTTTAGGTTCCGGACTTTAATCATCACGTCCGCCGGGCTCTTCAAGCTCTGAGCCATGTAGAGCCGACCCGAGTCTCGTTCGATCTGGACAGGAGAATCTGCTTCGGAGATAACCTCGAACCACCTCTTCTCAAACTTCATATCAGGAACTGTAAAAATCATATCTCCGACTTTCACATCTTCGGAAACCGTTACGGTGTAAAACAGTTCCTCGGAAACCGCTCGCGGCTTCCTAACTTTAAAGAGAGAAGCCCCAACATCAATTACAAGTATCGCCGGCTCGCTTTCTAGCGCTACGCTTCCGTTGTCTTTTGCAACAATGTGAATGGTGATATTATTCACACCCTTAAGAGAATTAACCAGCATCACCTGCCCAGTTTTGGGAATGACAAATATATTTTCATTTTGTGGGAGTGCGTAATAAGTGATTTCGCTGTTATGCCCACTGTCTCTATCCATTGCAAAAAAGCGAACCAGTTCGGAACCTATTGGGGTGAGTTCGTTGACTTCTATCATTTCATTTTTACTGATGAATTGAGGCATGTTGTCGTTCAAGTCAAGCACTGTGATTTTTATTTCCAGGGTGTTATTGAAACAGCCAGACCATACAGCGCTTAAGGTGTACATTGAGATTTCTTCCCTGTCCAAAGTTTTAGTGGTTTTCAAAAAGAGCTGTCCTTGTTCGGGCTTGTAAACAAAACGAAAATCAGACGCGCCTTCTCCTTTTAATGCCACACAGTGTCCCGATTCTTTGATAGAATCACGGCATTTTTCTCCAACAGGTAGAAGTAACTCGTCCACTAGAGTCTGCGCCGGTGCATTTTCCACAACATGTCCATAATACACAGAGTCTGATGCGTTCACCAAGGAAAATAAAATTAAAACAAAAATAAACGTGAGCAGTACTCCTGGTGAATTTGCGGTTTCCCGATGCGCCCTCATGTCTGGATAAATTTTGTTGGTCTACTTTTGCAGTCGAAACATTAAACCCGTGTTCATTAATACTGTAATACACGAGAGAGCGAATAGGCTATGGCTTCAAAAAGTAAACAAAACGTCTTAATCTCCACTAACCCGTTTAAAATGTAGAGGCAGATTTGCTGTCATTCAATCAGTACGAGTGTCAATTTAACGCTCAACTCCAAGAACAGCATCTCCACCGAAGTCCTACGAAGCTTGATTTTACTGACACAGAGAGACGGAGACTCCATGTGGTACTACGATCAACGCCCATCACGTCGAAGCCAATCAGGAAGATGGAGGGGATGGACAGCGCGTTTCTGCCCGCCCATGAGGAATTTTGCCTTTCTGCGCCAGGAACGTTAAAAACTTAACATTCATGTCTCCCGCACGAACGCGTGAATAGTCTAGGAATGGGGGGTTTTGTTTCCAAAAGAAAAGACTCGTTCTTTAATTCTGGTCTCTTAAATGAAGATTGATCCGTGGTGAGCCTCCAGTTTACAGTTACGCCATTGTCACAGCTGAAGTTTTACAAAAACCAGGATGTTTCTTTCCATAGTAAATTACTCTGTATATTCGGGGAAAATAAGATATGTCATTGGAAGGTAGATGGGAGATAATTTTAAGAGCCCATAAAGACAATTCATTCACAGTCTCACTTAACACCCATTATACTCTGAAGTGAATCATTAAATATGAAGTGTTGAAATAGGTAATATTTACATTACATCCATTATATGAGCACAGCTCTCTTTGATTTGATTTAAATTTATGGTGGCGGTTGCAGAGATGGGATGGACTACGTAAACAATTTGCCATGCCAAATTGGCAGAAAAACTGTAAGGCAAAATTTCAGCATGGCAACATTCACAAGTAAGAGCACCCACATAACCAATCCCTTGGTTGGACTGGCCTGTATATTTTACTTAGGCTGTTGATTTTGCTCAGTGATATTATGCATTATTCAATTATTATTAAATTGCATTATTGAAATGATTAAATTAAGGCACTTATTACTTGTAGGTAAACCCCTGATGTTGCCTTCACTTAAGGACCCGTCTGTTTTATTCAACAGGATGTTGCCTAATACGTTCTCCCTGTACGGTACACATATACGCCGAGGAAATTACCTAGGTTCATTTTGCACTGCAGCAATGTAAGGAGGTATTCAAGTCCAAAAACTGACTGTGAAATTGAGTGCACATTTTACAGTTTCCATTTTCATTTGTGCCATGAACTTATTTCTTATGAAATATTCACTTTCCCAAGACTATTTCCATAATATCAGGCTGGCAAATCATCTACCAGGATCCCCAAAAAACACTGTGAGGAATCCTTTTTCTCCTCCTACGGAACACAATACAATTTAGCAGCGAAGAAGAATACCCATTAAATCCGCTTGTTTCGTGCCTGACAGAAATGGCTCGTTCAAAAGGCATATCTGGCTGCTTCAGTGAGCTCACCACGGTTTCATCCGCTCGTGTTCTGGAGAGGCAGGCAAACACAAATACAAGCAAAGACAATCCCTCTGAGGTGCGAAGGCTGCTACTCCCCAAAGTTCAGATCAAAACGCATACAGAGAGATATCAAGCAATGCCTTGCTACACTGAAACTCATTTCCACCAAAACACAAGTGTTATGCAAGCGTCGTTTTCATATAACAAATCTGTGCCTTCAGTGTGTCTTAGTGAAGTCATACTAATGTTAGTCATCAGAGAGAAAGCATCAGTGAATCCTTATTTATTTATCCATTTATTTATTTACATCCATTGCGATTATCAAACTCATTGCGCGCTCTGGAATATAACAAAAAACTCCCAGCTACCTCCTGAATTCTGAAATTATTTGTTTTACTTTTGGCAAAGTCCTTTCCTTGCCGACTGCATTATCTTTGATGCATGTCAGTCTATTGATGTGTGTTTTTATCTACACCTATCCCCTGTGCATTGTGACAAAATGCAAATTGTGTAAATCTTCCTGAAGCTCGCAGTAATGTTAAAGCTTATTGGCAACAACATTCCATTGCAGGATTCAAAGAGGGGGAGCCAAGAGGTTGAAGCCATTCGAGACCATCCTTGTCAGTTAGGGGGAGCCATCAAATCATCAACACCATCATTCACATGCCCGTCTCCCGCGTGCGGTGCAATTTCCTGCACTTTCATCTTACTTCATAGCACTTTTTTCTGGCACCTATTTTTAAAGCAGTAGCTCCGGTTAAATTCCTGTCAGTGTGCTGTCATTAATATCTTTATGGACGCAATCCCAGAAATAAAAAAAAGGCACTGACGGACATAAAAGGGGCGTGCGCAATGGACCGGCAGCTACACCTCCAGATTTGAACTTCACAAGCTTCCAGTAACAGCTAATGGGGCAAAGCTCAGCGCGGTCACTGGACCTCTTGTGTACGAATGCAGACCGGACATGTCCTGCGCACGCAGGAGGAAGAAACGGCGGTCAAGGAGCTGCATGTCAGGAGCATCATGGTTCAGTGAGCGCCTGCACCTGTTTGTTTGCTTGCACAGCTGCCCATGGGCCCAGGACCACTGGCCACAAATACAAATGGCCGCAAATGATCTTTCCTTGTTTTTTAGCGGGGCCTCGTGTGGGACTCAAGGGGACAGGAGACCTTTCGGTAGGCCAGTTTGGATGCAGCTGCTGTTCTATAAAGCAAGGTGCTTTACCTGAAGTCCTCTAGTAAAATTTAAGCATTGCAATTATGCTCTATGTAAAAGGGTAAATAGTTGTGCGAACCACTTACATGTGTGAACCACTTACATTTTAGTAAAAGCTGAGAGTTATGTATTTCAGAAGTCCGTTCCCACTCCATAAACTGTCTTGCCTTGTTTTCTTGAAAACCAAAAGCATACATGTGTAACATTCCCACATGCACATACACCCACCCACACACAAATACACACAGACACAAAAATACTGATATGGCTTTACATAAAACCATTGTTTTCTCATAAACCCCATTTAAAAATGGAGAAACTGAAAAAAATCTTGACAGACAGCTGAATGCCTGAAAGCAGGAAAGAGTTCACAGTGTAATACTTATGCATAACTTTAAAAAGAAACTCGCTTGAATATATGCACACAAACACACACACACACACACGCACATGCATACACTCATACATACTGTATATGCAAGTTAGTTAAGCTGAAGGCGACAGTCTCTAAATGATCCCCCACAGCAGAAAGCCTCCACCTCAACTTGCTTTGAAACATATAACACAAATTACAGCAATTTACCCCATGAGGCACTGTGTCTGTGACAAGGGAATGGATTTCAGGTTGACGGTGTCGAATGTCGTGTCACTGGCACTCATGCCAGTCTTTCATCATTTTTTGGCATGCCTCCCTGTGGAAAAGCTGACAAGAATAGTGGGTGAAAGAAGGCAATCTGGTGAACCTTGATTGAGTTTCTCTGTCTAAGGTCACTCAGAGAACTGACAGGTTTTTTCTCCCTCTCTCCTCTTCCGTCTCTCTCGTCCTCCCTCCCTCCTTCCCTCTGTGCTTTGCTGCTTTCATCATAACAGTCCTGCACGTTTTTTATCTGGGAGCTGACAGTCAAATGAAAGCCAGGTGGATTTTCCCCCCTGTCCCACCCCCCAAAATACACAGAGGAAGAATTATTTGGGTTTCAATAACCCAGTGTGCACCTCTCTCCTCCCCGTTCGTCAACGCGGTCCCTGTTTAGTCATTCCCTCCATCAGATCTTCATCTCAATCCAGGGTGCTGATGTTTCTCATAAGTGTCACACGCCAGAGGTTTCAGCTGGATTCGACTGGGGGCAGGGAGTATGCGCTTGAGAGGTGTGTGTTGTATCCTATGTGCAAACAAAATCACCGTTTGACATAACATTCGTATTCGCCACAAATATGGCAGATTTTTTTACCTCTCCTTACATGCCTCAAGTGGTACAATGGAGCCCAGTGAGGGAAAGAGAAATGCCGAGTTTGAGATCCGTTGGCATGTTGGAGTCCCATGTGACCCTGCAGCCAGTGACATAAAGACCATGCATCAGTCTTTGCCTGTTGCGCATTTCATTCCATGTTCATCAGCCCATTGTCTGACCCACCTCGTTCTTACCCTCCCAAGCCATCATAGATTTGCTGACGGTTCTCTGGAAGCGACGGACAGACACTCTGTCACAGGTGGTAAATCCTCCTCAGCTTATCCAGAGGACTGTGGTACCCTTCATGGCTGAGCGTGGCCATTGTGTTATGAGTATTAGGGTTAAAGGTTGGGGCTCATCCCTCACATTGTGCTGCCTCCAGAGGCTGGGTTTGGTGTGCCTGGGAATAAGAGGAACATTTCCTCATACACACGCGCAGTGGTTCCCACCTGGTAGGCCAATATATGGATATATTTTAACTGTAAGGGTAATTTGGGCTGGGTCTTACATACCCCTTACATACCCCATGAACTGGTCTTGAAAAGTTTGGGATCTCTTGCCATTTTGTATATGGGTTAGATTTGCGTGCCGATTCCAGACTCAACCAGCAGAGGTCTCTCTTCCAGGCTTCTCCCCAGCTCTACCACCTGCCGACTCACAGCCCACTGGTTCAAAGCCATGTGAATCACGTACTCAGAACTGGGATGGTCCAGCTAGCACTATCCTGCACTGTGCCTCATGAGTAATCAGTCCCTGTTCTTTTTCCAGGAACCCCCCCCACCCGATCACTGAGCCATGTCTCTACTCAAAGCCCCCCTGATCCTCTGATTGCAATCAATGGAAGCACCTTCTAATTTTGTCTGCTCTGTTCAGGAGGCCCCTCGAAACAGGTGAATGCCAAATGACTTGTGACAGAGGGTGTCATTAGAGTGGTATGATAGCTTGTTCCACCTGTAATAAATACAGATAAACAGAGCCAGAGCACAGCAGCTGATCTATGGGATGAATTCTGGCCAGGATAGCACGGACATTCTCAGTTCCAGAGCTGTTCCTATACCCCTGAGCCCTTGGGACTGACATGTGAGTAGGACTGTAGAAAAACACATGTGAAACATAACTAGAGATTATCATTTACACTGAGAAATATAATCTCTGTGCTGTATATTGCCAAATAAACTAAATGTTAGGTGTAATGATGTGGCGCTCTTGGTAGTTTTGGTATGGTAGGTATCTAAGTTACAGTTTGGCAGAGTGTATCTCACCTAAGCATCATAGAGAGATTGGCACTTTTCAGGGTTTCCCACAGAAATAATTACAATGACAATCGACACTCACTCTCTACAAATGTAATCTCCCGTACCCTCTGTCCTCATGTTAACACATAGAATTCCAATATAACTTCACACAATAACGGTCCAACATTGTTTTGTTTTTCTTCTGTACCTTCACCTGCTTTTGGCACAATCATAAATACTTGAAATACTGCCTCATTTCAAAGATACGAACGCCTAAGTGTAAGTGTGCTTCAAGGTAGCAGAATAGAGAGTGAAGGAAAGAGCCTGTTGGAACATTATGTTTCACAATCAAGAACAGACGCGGACAAGAGCTAATCAGCTACAATTTCCAGTTAAGATAAATTTACTGCAGGTAATGAAATGGGTTGCCTGAGTATATGCTGAAACAGAAGCCCCCCGAGTGGCAAGCAACACATCTCATACTGGGCTGACCTCTTGGGTGGAATCAAATGCGGCATTAAGCTCCCGCAGAAGGAGAAGAGCACTGAGGTTTGTGTACGCACTGCGCTCCTCATCTTTATACGGCTCCTCCACCGAGTCGCAAGCGGAGTCCCAGCAGTGCTCCTGTCGTACCTGCTCCGCTCTGCGAGCCCGCATAAACAGCAATGTGCCAAATCAGCCCGTATTCCTCGGTCGGCCCTTCCACACGTCCTATTTCCTTTCATGTCAGTTACAAACAAACAGAGAAATGTCAAGGCAACAGCAACAACAACAGTACAGGGGAGGGGGGGAAACTGCCTGAAAGGTAGAAAGGAAAGAAATGCTTATCATCTTAGAGGGGATGATCTAATTTTAGAATCTCATGACTCTGTTGGTTTTACAAAGCATAGCCGAAAGCGGCATATTTTGCATGGTTCAGTGTTTGTTGAATGCAGAGCGTCTTATTCCCATTTGCAGATAACCTGTTTTTGGTGTGCCTTGCACACACTGCTCAAAGTGCCCCCGTTTGTTCACCTCCCGCTTATGGTGCACACAGACACTGCCATGCTTTTTGTGACATACCTCACTCTGTGCACTTAAAAAGCCCCCCCCCCCAGCATATTTTAATATGATTTCTGAAAACGACCACAACAAAACACGAGAACCGTATTATGCTACTGTACTACAGAGCAATTTTCAAAGAGTGGTATACTTAGCAAGGCTGGATTTGTTTCCCTCTGTGTACTTGAAATATATCTGATTAATTTTTGCCTCTCATATTGAACTATAAATAAGTGACAAATTGAATATTGAAATGTCTCTTCTTTAGTATGCAATATGAATGTACAGCCCCCTCTCTAAGATGACAGAGATAAAGAGACGAGTGAAGCCATAATATGAGTGTGGGGCGGGATAGAAATGGGGGACCACAGCAATAGCATTCATATGAATCAGCAATTACCTGTCTCATTCTTCTTAAGCCTATTCCCCCAGTGGCTAAAGAGTAAACTGCAACGCCTAGTTGCAAAAAGGACTTGAAACCCTGTCCATACCATTGTAAGTCAATGGTCAAAGTCCAAAAAAAGGCCAGTGTTCTCTGTGGAAATATAAAATCGGTGAACTGGGCTGGGATATCAGGGGTTTATTTAGCTAAGTTATTGCTTCCAATGGCCAACTGATTGTACCTGCTGCTACTCCATAGCATGTGGATGCCTTCATTACAAGCCAGAGGCCTAAAAGATAGTATTGGGATGGTCCTCTCACTATGGCTGTCTCGATACCTGTCTGTGGTTGCAGGTGTCCAAGCCTGCACTAACCTACACCAAGCTGCTGAACACAAGAGGATGTTAGAAAAAATGGGGGGAAAAACACTTGCGAAAATAACAATGGTGGCACCCTGGTTGGTCTTCATGCACTAGTGTGAACTACACATAGAAAATTAATGTGTGATGTCATTATCACTTCACCCATTTTTTCTCTGGTTAATAATTCATGTACAAACAGGAAACATACAAACATGCATACACTCATACCAACACACAAATAAATGCATACAAATACACACAAACACGCACACAGTGATTTTTTATTAAGCAAAGGTAAATATAATAATATCATGTGAGCAGATGTGTCAAATGAGCAGGTCTGTCCTTCCCAAAAACTGAATAGGGCCAGAAATCCTATGCAGTCGTCTCCAATTTTCACAGAGGAAATAGCATGGCCTTAAAGCAGCCCCACAGAAGAGAGCTTCCTCTCTCATGTCGACTGCATATTAAAGCAAGCTGAGGAAGCTCCCCGTGGTTCAGTTAGGGGATTACGATGCTAATCCATGCCTGGTTTGTCCATATCCTGCTTGCAGCACCACCTCTCACCAGAGCTCCAACCTGTCAGTCTCCAGAAAAATACAATATGTCACAGAGACAGAGAGTTAAGTGGGATACTTACACATTCACATAAATAGGGTGAAATAAGATTAATCTCCCCCAAGTAAAAAAGAAACCTAAAAAAAGTATTAAACTCTGGAAATCGCTTTGGTCAGATATAGCATGAAAAGGAGGGCGTCCAGACTGCTATGGCCCTGGGGTGGTGAAATAAGACATATCACTGTGGGGTAAACAGAGACCTTTTGAATTTCTATAAAGGCATACATATGAATAATTAGCACTTGTATCTTTGTTTCCCTCTGCAGTCCTCCTCCTCTGACATCCAAAAGCAACTAAGGTGTCACTGTCCTTCCCTCTCCAGGGACTTGCGGGAGAGACTAGTTGTTTGACATTGAAAAGCTATGACAGCCAAGTTCAATTCTGAATGCCCTTTGAAAAAGACCCAAAAGACTCTGGGGTTCAGAGCTCACACCTTCATCAAGGAATATGGTTGACTGTAGTCCCCAGGCCAGGTTTTTAAAAAGTACCTTGCTTTCCCCTTTAGACACTGACTCAATACACAGGAAACGTGCCAGATGCAGATTGGTAGCACCTGATGACTTACCCTGACCCCTGACCTCATAGATATGTGTCAAGAAAAAATGAAATGGGCAAAGGTAAATTGGCATTGCACCTTGTGTCTCTAACTCAGGGAGAATTGTGGGCCGACTGTCATTTGGAATGGTTTCAGCAGCTAGCGAACTCAGACCGGAGATACAGGGACATCATCAGGAAAAAAAGAAATATTATTTATCTTACATCCTAGATTAAGTGGCATTAAGGGAGACTTGCCGTCCTGTTTGTCAGTCACTGACAGAGAAGAGGGAGATGAGGGGGGGAAATCCACTAAATCACATGTAGCCTATAGCCAACTGACAGAATAAATCCACTGCCTGCAAGGGGGAAATAAACAAACAATAGCAATCTCAGTTTGAAGTTTTTTTTTTGTCATTTTTGTTTACTTAACATTCTACTTCTGCCCACATAAATGAACTTTACCAATTTCCATTCCTGATTTAATGGCCCAGGTCCTTGATTGACGGGTGTTTGAGAATACCATTAGCACACCACAGTAAAAACAAACGTAGGATTGGAGAATTTGGACGGGTTCCAGCATTCAAATGTGACAAGGACAAAGGCATTAGAGTACAATGCTGGCCGTTCAATTCTCGCAATTATATTTACGGCGACTGCCATTATCTCAACGTTAGGTACAGAGAATTCTCACAAGACATGGCCACAGCGCCAAACTGACTGACACCCGTCGAGGGAGCACTTCTACACCTCCGTTACGACCTGTCGTAGGTCGGCCCTGGGCCGCTGCATGACATTTTCGTGAGATCGTCCACGCTGCCTCGCATTTAACATCTGCTCCTGCCAAACGCCAAGACAAGAGCAGCCCTGGGTCGCCGTGGTAGTAGCAACACACCCGTAACATTCGTGCAACGGAGAGAGTGCCCTACGCCTCATTAAGCGTCCATCAGACGTCACTCCAAGAGCGGCTCCTGCCCTCTCCCCCTGCCCAGCTGGGAAAACAAACTGCTTGATTAAGGCTGAGAAGCTCAAGCCTGATTTTTATGTAAGTTCAGCGTATACGTTCGGTAGTAGCCTATTGTGCGCAACGCCACCAAAGGCTATGCATATTCTGCTTTTCAAACAAACACATCAACTACCAAAGTAACATTACCTAAATCTCTCTGAAAAGCATAGAATTTCTTTCATACATTTGACTTATTATCGATAAAATGCACATTAGAAGAAACAGTTGATTAATTTCAGCCAGAGCAGAGTATACTGTGTTGATTTAAATTGAGAATACATATGACCGATACTCGCTTGGCTACCCTGTTATAACTTCCTATATGTTTTGACTTTCACTGTGAAAGGCTTTAGTTCTCCCTTATCTGTAATCAATACATCCAAACATTAGAGTGAATGGTATATTGGAAACCCTCAATGAATGCTGTGAAATCAGAAAGCAATTGCGCTTCATAAGTAAAAGGTATGCGAGGGGAAGGGGGATTGGCGGTTACACAACCCCCTGGCATAATCCCTTTATGAAAAGCAAATTGAAGTTCATGCTTGAATACTGTTCACAAAATGGCCTGGATTCAAGACATCAAATGCATGCAAAAAAAAAAAAAAATTCCACGACAAGCAATTTTGTGAGACTTAGGGCATAATTCTGCGATGACCATTCTTTGGCTAAGAGGTACAAAGCTGCGAAGTAGCTTCAAAGCTATTAATAAAGTCTGACACTCTATCAGACAGAATGAAAACCCCTTTGGTATTATTTATTTAAAGAAGAACAACTCTCATGTTTATTCACTCACCAGCTTAATAAGGATGGTTTATATTCTCTTTAATATGACAGCCTATTGTATAACAGAAACAGACAGCTTCCCACAGCTGTATAACATGGAGTGCAATGCTATATTCTCATTCAAATTGGGGACAAAACTCATCTTAGGTGCATATTGTTTGTTGTTAACCAGGAAGCTCCATCCTTCTTGCCACCAAAAAGCTGAAATTTCTAGACACTTACTGAAACAAAGGCACTCACACAGTGGTTGGCCTGCTTGGTAATAGACCACCTCTCTTTCCCCCTCTCTCTCTCTGTGATTGGGAGACAATCCAAGACAAACAGCCCCCAGTCCATAAGTGCTTCCCATTTAACCTGTCAAAGTATCGGCCAGTGAAAACAGCTACCCTGCAGACAAAAGGGCCATGAGTCACTTAACTGTGAGAAGTGATGGCTGGAAAGGGCTATTATGTTGAAATTAGCGGCTGTGGAAGTGAAAAGCAGCCACAATGAAAATAGCCGTAACGGTTTTAAAACAGACAGGCCGTCCCCCTTCTGCCCTCCCATCCCCCCGCCCCTCCCAAAATTAAGGCACAGTGCACATTGTGACAGGACAGCCAGCTGTTAACCTTTAAGTTTAGAGAGTAACATGTGCCATTCAGACTGAAGAGCAATGCAAAATGGCACACATTGTTTACTGTTTGATCTCAGGGGTGTATGATTTAAATGTGTCAAGAAACAAGCAGTCCATTCCATGTGTTAAACACATCAGAGCATTGGCTCTGTTTCTTCTCTGTCAAAGAAGTAAAATACAGCAGTTCAGTCTCATATTTTTGTAAACAATACTCAGTTCTCATCCTGTTGCGCTCTTCGTGGACAGCCTTTTCTTGCATACCTGCTCACAAATGTAATGTTTTAGTAGTTGTAATTCAGCTGTACTGTTAATTGAGCAGTACACCTATTTTGGTTGGCCTGTGCCTTGTACAACCATGGAATTGAACTTTTATATCATTTTCTTACTTTACTGTAATTACACAACGTCCAAACATTTCCAGTTACTGAACAAAAATGTGTAATAATCATTTGAACTGTAGTGTTAAAATTACTATTCAGAATCCAAAATGCATGAAAATATTGATTGAAACACATAGATAGTATGACCATCAATTCCAGAAAAAATAAGGTTGTTTTTTCAAAATTTACAAGCAAGAATTGCTTTTCAGATTCAGATTTAAACTACTCATAACTCATAAATAAGTTTAGTTAGCCACTGTGATCATGTGAGCATATCTCAGTGCAACAATGCACTGAGAAATAGATGTGTGGGATTACAAAGAGAATGTAAATGTTAAACAAACAGAATTCAAATCTTTCGCTAATTAAAGAACAGAAATAATGATGCAAAAATATTCAGTTTCATCTAGGGTGATTAACTGAGGTATTCGATTTTCCTGGCACATCATAGAACAAATTTTTAATTGCCGAGGATAGGATGAATGTAAAATAATTTGTTGATGATTATTTTAGTGTAGAAATGACTTATTCATTGTCTACAGAGCCCAAGTGAAAAAGTATACTTTAAAAAAATTTACTTTTCGTAATTTTGTGTTAAATTGGCTGCACTTTGTAGTAAATGAACTAAACTTGTACTTTTGTACGATTTCTGTATAACTTTAATGTAATAAATTGGAACAGTTCTTACAAACTTAAAGTCTATTTGAGTATACTAATTAAAAGAGTGTTTGGTCGGTGTTGGAAATATACTTTTAGTACAATTTTACTTTGTTACTACTGTGTTCAAAATACAAAAAAACCTTCAAGGTTATTTGATGGTAGTATAGAAATGTATTTATAGTGTAGTAACATCACAATTCATACTGTTAGAAGTGCACTTGAAGTACAATTCTATCATAACAATAATACAATATAAAGCAAAAATAGAAATCCAACCTCTGTGTAACCTGCTTATTCTTTGTCAAGATATGTTTCAGCTTTTAAAGCTCCAGACTAGCAGTGCAAACACAGTCTAAGCTACTATCATTTAGCTTTGTAGCCTTGCAATCACATGGCCCTGTTTAGTCATGAAAGCAGTTCACAAGAACATCACACTGATGTCACAATATGGTCTGATAGCCTACAAATCATCAATAAGCTATCTCTTGCGATACACTCATTTATTCTGTGTCGGTCAAAGCAAGTTGCATAATGAAGGTGTAAGAAAAGACCATGCATGGTGTGGGATACTCACACATTTTTCCCCACAAGCGTCATGCATTTGTCTTCCTAATGGTCACCCTCTCACATTTTTCATTGTTTTGTTTTTGGAACCACTGTCATGTGTAAGATGTGGTCAGCTTCATTTATTAGCACATTTATTTTCCATGGTGCTTCTTATGATATCACTGTCACTGCCGTCCTCTGTAGGCGTCCTCTGTAGGCTTAAGCCTAAAAGTTTTGCAATTTATTTTTATGCCTTTGTTTTCCCAGAATAGCTAAATGTCAAACAATGTTGGTAGCCTAGCAGTCTACTAAGCCTGATAATTATTGGAAAGTGAGTTGTTGGGTGCTCATTTACTAGTCCAGGTGTTCTGTGTGAAGCAAAGCGAAAGAAAATGATCTGCAACGCCTTTAAGCATTCTTCTTACACTTGTAGAAGTACTTAATCAGTTGAAGTCACATATACTTAATAATATTTTGTGCAACCACTGTTCATAAGTAAATGAAATGATTCATTTTTTGTGTGTAAACTACACCACTTTTCCGAGTGCAGAAAACCTGAAAAATTGAGTAATGTAAACAGACAAAAATGTATATAAATTTTGCCACTTCTGTATTATGCAGTGTATTTTTATTATTTTTTTTTAAAGATAAAGGGGGGGGGGGAGGGGCTGGGGGCAATAAAATTCTGCTTAGGGTCCCTTGCACATATTATCAACACATATAGTTACCAGGAGACTGGCAAAACTACATTGACATATTAGCAACTCCAACTCCTAATAATCTTTCAGTTTGAATATACTGGCCACAATGATTGCACAAATGACATATTAGACTGTGGTTTCTAGGCAACAGGAAACAATGAGCACCTCTCTCAAGATGACAAAGATGCAATAGGCCATGTGAGGCGGTTATCGTGGTCTCTTAACTCATATTGAATCGATTTCCATTTTCAGTGCAATTTCTACAAGAGGCCCCGAAACAGGCGGGAGACAGACTGTGACAAAAAGGATGGGGGACGGGGATTCAGCATCAAGAATTTCAAAGCAAATAACAATAAAACACATTATTCAAAGTATTTTAAATGTTTTATGTTGATACTTGTTAGACTGACAGGCAGGGGGTAAAGAACAAAGAAAAACAGAAAACACAGGCTACAAAAACAGGGAAAAAAGATTCTGTCACCAAAGTACAAGGGCCCGAGAACCGTCTGCCTGGCTCAGACTGTGGAGCTGAGCTGCAGAAGCCCTTTCATCTCGCCATCAATCTTTCATCTGGAGAGCAGAGGCAGCATGGCTTCATCTGACGGACAGTGGCACCATTGGTCCTTGAATGCAGCCAACTGCGGCCCAATCCTGACCACTCTCAGCTGTGCCAGAGGAACACCAACACGTGTTCTTCTTATACTCCAAACCTAACCAGCCACATCTCAAACATATCAAAAGCTCACACAACATGCGATTGCGATTGTGCCTGTGAGGGCACAATCGCATTCACGTGTGCAAACGCACACAAGCACATACACTGTAAATACATCTTCCCGCATATGCTAACGCACACAAGAAATACAGACTCAAATGCATGTACACACGCGGACCCAAACACGTGCAGAATGTACATACATAAAACATGCACATACAAACACAAAACATGGACACACACACAAACACGAAACATGCACACACACACATAAAACATGCACTCCTAACAACAAACATCAAACGGTAGTGAGCCGAAGTCACAAACCTATTACATCTCCACCCTGGGGTATTAATGTGCAAAAAACTTCTATTCTGCCGAATGATTTGATTGCAGCTGGTGCATCTCAATTGTCCTTGACATCCAACACAGTAATGTAGCAGAAAAATACTTTTCAAGTTAGGTTTGACATTAGCTGTTAGGGCAGTTGTGTAGTATAATGGTTAGGGAACTGGACTTGTACAGTGCAGTCTGTATTTGGTCAGTGAAACAATTTTTGTTGTTTTGACTCTGTACTCTAAGCACATTGGATTTGAACTGAAACAATGAATATTAGATAAAGTCAGCTTTAATTTGACAGCATTTACATTCATATCAGGTGGGCAGTGTAGGAATTACAGTCCTTTTTATGCATGGTTGGGGGGCCAGAATTCATTGGACATGATTATGTTCCAGCAATGCACAATTTAGACATTTTGAATAGCTTTGTACACTGCTTACTGTTTTCTTCATAGATCTTTAGTAGTTCTGCCTATTGCTCTCAGATTTTGCACACTTGTGGGAAAGGCATTTATAATACAGGGCATGTATAGTTTCCCCATTTTATATACGGGGGCTCTCAGTATTTCATTACAAACTAAATTTTTTCGCTAAAATATTGCATTTGTGGCACTTTATTTCTATTTAAATTATGAATATAACGTAATCTACATTAGTATTGTAAATTTGTTATTGTTAGTATTGATACAATCTTGTTTCATTTAAGCCATCTTCCAAGTCTCTGTCATGCTCACAACTGGAGTTACAAAACTTTAAAGATGGCACCCTTAAATTTGGCAAATTTGGTATCCAGGCGAAGGGGCTAAATGTATGTTTTAGCAGACTTTAACCTTGCCGAGCTAGTTCAGTTCTTAAGGCTTACCAGTAGTTTGCAACTTGCGGTGAATTCTAAGAAATTATTCTTGTGTTATAGAGTTATTTTAGTGCCAAATTTCTGTACGCATGAGAGGATATTTTAAGCACACAGATTTTTTGCACCGGCATGAACTTTTTGTAGAGAAATGTATTGTCATACAAATAATCATTTATTTTGAGCAAATAAAAATAAATGTTGTACTCAATGAAAGTTTATTTGCATGTCTGATAATATCTGCATAAGTGCAGAATTCTGACCTCCTGGTGACTCGATCTCCAATCACATTTCCAAGCCAAAGTCTATTGGAAGAGATGAAATTTTCTCCCCAACATGGTCGAACCGCAACAGGAATAGGAAGATAAGAACACCAAAGCTTAATAGTCAAAAAAATACAAAATCAAGATTTGATTCCAACGCCTCTTTAGCCAGTTATTGGAGGTCATTGACAATCCCTTCTCTGCCTTTTGCGTTTGGGGAGAAAAACGTTTTGTCTCTTCGAATCACCTTTGACCTGGAAATGTTGTGATTGGTGAGCCAATCAGAAATTTACTCCTCCATCTTTGATGGGCTGAAATTGTGGCAGAATGGTACCTACATGTTGAGCAAGCACAGAGCCAGGATATGGAGAGAGTGCAATATGTTGTGTGTGCAGAACTACAGTTGATACGGTTGATTTTTGATACACTTAATATTTTAGTTACGACTCTGCTTTCTGGTTTCTCCTGTTATGTCAGCCTGATTATGGCCTGTTTTACTGGAATTGACACTTCTTTGGTCCTCATGTTGAGAGACAACAGCAACAGACTCCACGTGAAAATTCCACACCTAGAATCAACTAGTCCTTTAGTTAGCATTCTTGATGTATGAATTGATGTAACAACCCACAGCTGGCCAACTAACAGCTGAGCAGCCAATTGTCCAAATACTTTTGGTTCCCTAAAATATAGAAATTCCTACGTGGATAATATGATTTGTATGTTGCCTTATTGTTGCCATGCAGCAATAAATAAATAAAAATAAAATAAATAAAAATAAAAATTCAGCTTCAGTATATGGTTATAACAAGAAAAAAATGGTTTTATAGTTAAAATTATGTTTTTGTTTAGAATTATATCTTTTCTCGTTAAAACGTTACACTATAGAGTGCCACAGTTTGTAGCCCTAAAACCCATGGGGGGGGGGGAGGGTAGAATAAATTATATTTTTTAATGTGATAACCATATACTGGGGTGAATATTCTTTTACTGAATGGCAGTAATAATGCGTCATACGAATGCAATGTGTTGGAGCACAGAGCCGAAATACCAAAAATTGTGCCACTGACCACTGTCGGTTCAATTCCCAGGTGAGGCTATTGAATCTCTGAATGGCTTCAGTAAATTAGTAGTAATTCAGTAAGCTATCTAAGTCTCTTTGGATTTGCACAAAACTGCAAAAAAATAATAATTGGCTATCATCACACTGACAACAGCTCTGAACTATGCTGTGCTGTGTGATGGAAAAGACTGTGAAATGGCACAATCGAAGCACATTACATGAAAATGACTGCACATAGGTGATTTCTATGACTGTGATGAATGTGATGTAGACCTGCTGGGTCCCCTTCCAAAGGGACCAAACACTGCCAAAGGGGAATCTATCTGAAAAGGGTCAGGCATTAAGGAGGAGGGTGATGCATCATAGCGTCCAATTCAAAAGTTTAATTTTCAGCTGGAAGATAAAGGGTCTTAAGATGGGACCTGGACTATGGAGGATCAAAAATTCCCTGGGAATGCATTTGCCTGGCCATAGAAAAACCTATCCAAACAAAGAGAGCTGTTAGGGTGTACCATGGAGAAGTTTTTTTTTTGAGAAGTCTTGCAGTTTCGTGTTCACATAAAACGCACACGTTAAAAGAACGGTATTCTCCAGGTTGTTTTCCCAAGAGAGCGCGGACAGGCTCCCTCGAAGCCTAGCGTGCTCCCGCATCCTTTCAGCCCGAGCGACGCAGCTGTGTCGCGAGACTCGAGGGCTTCACTCCGGGCGAGCGCGGCGTCTGGCGAGCGAGAGCGCTCCCCGCGTCCTTGATCCGCAGAACAAACACTCAACGCGCACCGAGACAGGCTCCTCTGCTCCGGGCCTAAAGAGCTCGGGGAGCCATCAAGCCCTGACCAGCTCCGCATCACCCGGGGAAATCCATTAACTTCCAGATTACAGCCGTAAAACGCCGCTGTTTGGGAAATGGGAAATCACAACGATGCTAAAAAGATATTACACCGCATTACAGGGATAAATGCCGTTTTTATGACACCATTTAATTCCTGCGGAAAAAAAGAGGACTGGGTAACAATTAAATTCGGGTGCGACTCAATGCAATGTCCTCCCATTAACAACAAACAAACTATAAATTATTAGCCATCCAATAACTATTACTCAGATTTAATGGGGGAGATTATGGCTGCATTTTTAGGTGAAAGAGCGCTTCTCATTAACGAGGACATTGATGAAAATGTTGGAATCAGTGGGGTTTAGGAAGCACCTAATGAACAGAGAGGTTGCCCCTTTGGATACTCAATTTAGAAAATGATTTCCGAACCTGATTAAACATTTTGAGGTTGGAGAAAAAGGGGCCGTTAGCTGTGGTGCTCTCATTTGCAGTTTGATTGAGCTCAGTAAAACAATAAAGCCACGCATGGTAAGGCATGTGGTACTGTACGCCAGAGGTTCCCAAGACCCCCTAAAATGAGGACCCTCTGGCTCAGGAGTCCTATCTTAAAACAATGCCTGGCTGTTGACACCTTTACCCAACAACCATTGCAGGGGACACATTACATTACAGGCATTTAGCAGACGCTCTTATCCAGAGCGACTTACACAACTTTTACATAGCATTTAAAATTTTATTTTATTTTTTTACATTGTATCCATTTATGCAGCTGGATATATACTGAAGCAATTCCAGTTAAGTACCTTGCTCAAGGGTACAACGGCAGTGTCTTTACCTGGGAATCGAACCTGCGACCTTTCGGTTACAAGCCCAGTTCCTTACCCACTGTGCTACACTCCGTCCTACACACATTGGGATGTGTAGCCATGTCTTAAATAAGATGTCATATAGGCCCCATTACGGGTCTACATCAGATGTGCATTTAATAAAGTTAATTTATTATTAGATGAATTACAGTAATCATATTACACAGATGGATGTCTGATCTGGACCTTTTGTAAATCAGGTTTAATTTATCATCTAAAATTAGTTTTAAAGCATTTAGTCCCCCATTTGGCTGAGGACCTTCTAACACACGTTCATTGACCCCCTAGGCACTCCTGGGAACCATGCTGTGTAAAATATCACTCTACATTAGCCATCATAGAACCCAACATACTCCTACAGATGCTTTTTCCTATAGAGCACTTTCAAAAAGGAACTATGTACACAGTACAATGTTCAGTGTTAAATCTATCAGAGTTCATACGATACTGGACTCATATGTACTGTATTATATTGAATTAACAAGGAACATTTTACTGTGCATGCTTCTTTCTGGAAGTCTCATGAAGTTACCCTTACATAAAGCATGCCCCTCCCTCCCCCTCCTCTCCCATTCCTCTTAATGGCTTAGATGCCAGTGTCTGTGGCACGAGTACTTAAACCTGCATATTCAGAGCTAATGATGTTGAAAAGTCCAGGCTCCATTTTAAGTCTCACAGACAGGCTGAATACCTCCATTATCTATTCAAGGTTATAGCACAGATGTGCTCTATACCAGAAAAAAAAACCAAAATGTCTTTCATGAGAACAGGAGCGGGGGGGGGGGGGGGGGGTATCAGTCAAGCTGAATCTAGAACTGCGGACTCCCGTCTATCACGTGCTGAATCTGGCGCCTGCTATCGCTGATATTATTTTTCCATTTCATTATTGCTGCTCCTGGTCTATCAGGTATAGAGAGGATAAAAGCCATGGCAGCAATTTAAGGGGAGTGGGGGGGATTGTACATGTTTTTATCTTACGGGCACAGTGGAGACAAAGGCCATGCCTACTGTTTTTCTCATTTCTAATTCCTTAATTCCTGAAAATGTTTCATTTTTCTGTATGTGAGTTTTACATTCAGGCAAGCAGGAATCCATATAAGTTAATGTATGGAGGTATGCTTTAGCAGTATGTTTGGGGCCACTGTCCTGCTGTTAGGTAAAGCACCATCCAATGAGTTTTGAGGCATTTGTTTGGATTTGTGCAAATGTTTCTATAAACTTCTGAATTTATCCTCCACATCATCACTGTAGACAAATGAGCCAGTTCTAGTTACAGCCACAATTGCCTAAGCCATAACAGTACCTCCACCATGTTTCATAGATGAGGTGGTAGGCTATGCTTTTGAACCATAAGCCGCTTTTCCATGGTACCGGCTCAAATTCTACTCTACTCGCTTTTGGTACCAGGTACTTTGTTTTCCACTGCAGATAGTACCCCCGTCAATGTAGCTGGTCGTCATAGCGACACCGCATGAAACGCTTTGCTCTGACCAATCAGTGGTCTGCAGAGTTTTCATGTCACCTTTTGGTATCGCCTCAGCTCGCTTGGAACCTTGACGGAGGTGATACCAAAAAAGTACCAGGTACCAGGTACTATCCACAACTTTTGCCTGATGGAAAACCAAAAAAGTCGAGCAGAGTCAAGTCGAGTTGAGCTGGTACCATGGAAAAGCAACTATAAGCCATTTCTTTCTCTGCAGTTTCCTCTCCGTCACTTTGCGACTAGTTAATATGGTCTCATCTGTCCATAAGACCTTGTTCCAGAACTTACAATTTTATATACTTTTTTAAAGCAAACTGTAACTTAGCCATTGTGTTCATAAGGCTTACCAGTGGTTTGTAGTGAACCCTCTGGTTTATGCTGAAGTAGTCTTATCTTTATGGCAGTCTTTGAAACATATTTGCCATCCTGGAGAGTCCTTGACCCTTTGGATGTTTGAAAACCGGCTTTTATTCAGAACAGAAAGTATTCTTTGGTCATCCACTTCTGTGCGCTACCAGGCAAATTACTATTGCAGAGCTCACCAATATGTTCTTCTTTCTTAACATTGTACCTAACAAGTTGATTTTGATGCACTCAGTGTTTTGGTTATCTCTATGATTGATATATTCTGTTTTATCAGCCTGCTTTACTGGCATTAACACTTGTTTGGTCCTCTTGTCGGGAGCCAACGGCAACAAACTCCAAATGCAAATTGCTAGAGTGCAGAGCCAAAACAACTACAATTTGCACATACTTATGGACTCTGCACTGTGTGTATGTATATATATGTATACGTGGAAAGGCATTTCTCCAACATGATCTCAAGTAAAGACCATTAAAATTCCATTAGGCCCTGTAATGATTGTGATCTATGACTTTTTTAACATGTCTATTAATTGCTCAACCCATTTAATTAAGGAGGGTGAGAGGAAACCATGGGTTGAGTGTTGTCGTATATAATTGTTGTCATATATAGGCTACGTGTAATCAGCTTCAGGTGTTTCCACAAGGCACAGGTGAAGATGTTGTATTAGAAAATAAATTGGCAAGTAGGTGGGATCATTGACCTATATTTTTGGAAGCTAAAATACAATGCAGTTGAGCGCATGCTCGCATTATGGCTTAGAGTGGCTCCACTTGCAGCAAATTGTAGAAAAATAAAGGCTGTGGCACTAATCACAATGGGTGGTCAATACAAATCCCCTTAGCAACTAGTGCTATAGCTGGCAGACTTCCGACATACAGTATTTGCAGGCACAAAAAAAAGTGAATGTGCTAAAAAAAATAGCCTCCGGAGGATAACAAGGACATTGTTTTCTACAAAATTAGGTACAGGGTGTTACCGATATTTTGCCTATTTTTATTTTTGGTTGCTGATATGTTTGCATTTTGCATTTTGCTTTTTTTTCCACAAACCCTGTCAATAATAAGTGTTTGAACATTAAATGGCATTCACTTCCAGTATATCCAATCCTTTTGTCTTTATGGCATTTTTTTGTCCGTAAAAAATGTTTTTGTAATCCAAAAACATTTGTATTTGTACTCCCTTTGTATTCAAGCTGCAGATGTTGCCCAGCTTGGACACAATTTTCAACTCAATCTGATACGTTTCCACTGAGAAAATGGTGCAGAAACAAAGCCACTGACCTCAGATCAGTTCCTGGGGCCTAACTGTTTTAACAGCAGTAGGTGGTCTTTCAAGGTAATTGAGCAGCAGGGCTCTAAGTTTTAAGGCAAGCCCTTGGGCGAGATTGTTGGTGTGGGGCTTGTTATCTAATCAGCCATCTGGCTGCACAGGGCATTTAAATCATCTTTCTTAAAGGATAAGGTCCACGTAATTTTATATTTTTCTTATTGTCAACATATGTTATGAAACGACCAAAACCTACAATACTTCTGTCCAATTTTCAATACTCTCTGACATTTTCCTACACCATTTAGGGCTCAACCAGTAAGCCATTCATTCAAACTGTGCGCTAAAATTATTAAATATAGCTCAGAAAGACATATTATCACTTTCAGAAAACACAACCTATTATTACGAAAAACATGGCCTGTGTAGTCTTTACCAAATGGAGAAAATTGTTCATTTTCAGTATGTTAGTGCGGCACATTCATTCGATACTTTCCACATATCAAAAAATAAAGTGCTGTCACTTCATGAAGTTGTTTCAGTAAAATGTACAAACGCCATGTTCATCGTAATGATGAATTTTTCTGGTCAAAGCAACAGTAGCCTTTGACTTTTAATAGTTTTGGGCAATATTGGAGTTCTGTAAGTATGGGATACTGGCTATATCTGGCAGTTAGATGGGCAATACCTGTTGGTAGGATAAATTCATTGTAGGTTTTTGTGTTTTTTGATCATAAGAAAAATATGAAATTCTGCTGGCCTTATCCTTTAAAATGATAGTTGCCATTTTTAAAACAGCATAGTGTCGCCATGTAAACTACCATATATAACCTAATAATGGCAGATACTCAAATAAAGAGGAAGCAAATAAAGTGTTGGAGTCGTACCATAATATTGCTACTACTGATGTGGATCTGTCGTGTATTTTGAGAAATAAACAGTAGAGCAAGTAAATCATGAGGTGCTTTTTTTTATTTTTATAAACACATTGAATAATTTGTCACATTTTCTTTGGTTTTGATACTTTTGTCTTGATGGTACACATCTGCCCTTCAAATACTGCCATCATCCATGTCTCTGCTGTGTATTGCCACAAAGTTAAAAGGGTTTAGTTAAAAGTTGGGCAAACCAGGTGAAAATAGCCTTTTTAAGTCAACAGGGAGATAGGGTTAAAAGCTTAGCCATATCTTCCTTGGTCACCTTTGACCATGTGGGGTGTTTTCAATATTACAGCACAAGACCTATATCTTATAAAATCCACTGCTATGCTGTCCTCTTTATACGGTAGTACTCCTGTTGTGCATAGCAGCGTTGTGCTGTATTCAGGAGGCAGTGGAGAGCCCTGAGAGGTTACTATGATGTTCCATCACCAAGAAGGAGAAGGAACAACAACAGACCAAAATTCTGTGACACAATTTTCTCAGTCAGTCAACAAATTCATGTTTATCTGTTTGAGTTCCATATTTTTTTGCATGGGTGTTGTAAGCCCAATTCAACAGAAGCTGTATTTTCTTGTTATTTTCCACTTTCTCGGTAAAAGAATACAGCGCTACAAGGTAACATTGTCACATGAATGCGTTTCAGCAGCCCTCAGAAATGTTGTCATTAAACAAAAAATGTATGTTACCTTGAAAAAAGTACACACTGCGCTGCAAATCTTTTCATTCACATTTTCACCTGTCAACATCGATTTTCAAATTCCAATTTTCCCTTGCCAGGGTCTTTAGTCATTCAAATTTCCACAATAAAGCATTTTATTAAGTTTTTATTCAAGTGTTTACTTTTTGCTAGAATAACTACACAGCAGCATAGTTTTTGTTCTGGTACAAGAATTTGCCTTAGACCTCTGTGCAAAGGTAAATCTGGAAACAAAAGGTTGGACAGAAGGGCATTTGCAGCTACAGCTACGGCTAAGTTTTGTTTGTAACTGTTTCAAAAGTTCGGAAAATGAGCCAATACTCCAGTGTCGAAGCGAGCAGCAAACAAACGCAGCCTCCGTGTGTTTTTCCTCCCCGTGAATCACGCACGACGGCTCAGGAACGCCGGTCCAGTGTTTCCCTGCACCACCGGAGCCATAATCTCCCACCCAGCTTTCAGCAATGGTGGATTTTTAATTAACACCGTCCGCATGAGTATAATTCTAACCCACTGCGGCATGGAGGAAAAACAACTTCGCTTGGACTCCGAAGGCCAATACAGATATGGCTCGCAGGAATGCGGACCCACAAATAAAAAAAAATAAATATAATAAAGCAAAATAAAAAAAATAAATAAACAAACCCGGGCCTGCCTGGATCCCAGCTCTCCAACATTTACTAATCCTATTATTACACTCCAGTGTCTGCCTCCTGCTCTTCCAGTCATTAACTCTGCACTAGCAGCATATCCTGGCCCACAGCAGCAGTCTCGCAGAAGTGGAGGATGGATTCCAGAGGCTTACAGGGCAAGAGGATTTCAGTACATGCACACCACTTTTTAACCAGTATCCCCTTCACTCTGCGCATAATCTGCGGGAGAGATGCTAAATCAGCTTCTTTCAGTAGCTCAGGGGGAGATATTCTCTCTCTCTCTCTCTCTAACTCTCTATTTCTCTCTCTCCCCCTCTCTCTCTTTCTCCATATGTCTTTCTCTGTTCTTTCTTCTACTCTGCCTCCTACAGACACATCCTCACTAGCTATCCTCGTCCACCAGTCACCTGCTTCAGGTGTTTCATGGACCACTGACACCCAAAACACAGCCCACTCCTATCCCTGAGCTGGACTTGACAGGACAAGCTTTTGGTGCCTCTGTGTCTGTGCGTGTGATAGACATGACATGTAATGTGCATGCACATGCACATGTGTTTGTGTTTATGTCTGTTGCCGTATGTGTGCGCATATATATATATGTGATGCAAGTTTTTATTTTAATATTTGATGTGTGTGTCTTTGTGGATGTGTGTGAGGGTGTGTGTGTGTATTTGTGAGTGTGTGTGCAGGTGTGCTTGTATTTGTGAGCGTGTGTGTGTGTGTATGTGTGTGAGTGTTTGTTTGTGTGTGCAGGTGTGCATGTGTGTGATGTGATGTGTCAGCGCTCATCTCCTCCTCAGGTATGCACCGCTGCTCCTGCCTCATGCCCCACTGGGGGCTCTGTATAGCGTGTGAGAAATGCCTTCTCTTAAGTGTGTTCCACTCAGAGGACTTTTAAAAATACCTAAACTCAGGACACAGCTGACTGCCTGCCACCTTGACAGCTAAGCCTACCTTTGCTGGAGCCCGCTTGTCTGGATGATAACAGTAATGTTACATATAAAACACTCTGCTTTCACTTGGTGCCAAACTGAAGCAATTTCAAACTGGTAAAATAGGGTAGTAAAACACTCTAGCGCCCAGAAACTCACACTGTGATCAACATGAAGAGGGGGACCTGCCTGTTTACAACACAAATATTGACCCTGATTAATGTACTTCTCCGCCACTTCACCTCATAAATCTATCATTTCACAAAGGACAATGCAGTCATCAATCTGGAGGGAAGAAAGCACATGAACACGACAGGACAGAGCAGGAAAGAAGGGCCATAAGGTGAATACTCACTCTTTTAAAGCTAGTCTTGGACTGACTCAAAAGGATTTAACACACACACACGCACACACACACACAAACACACACACACATACACACACAGGCACACAAACAGTACAGACACACACATACATGCACACACACACACAAACACACAAACACATGCACACACACACATACACTTACACATATGCACACACACACACACACAACCACACATGCACACACACACACAGGCTTGCAGGTGAGCACACGCGCGCACGCACTCGCAGGCAGCCAGCACCACACAACGTGGGAACATTCAGTCGGCGCTTGTTTTTAAGGAGGAAACAAGAGACTCTGCCAAACAAGGTGGAATCCGGAGATCTAATTCTCCGACGTCCCCCCCGTGTCGCTGGAGAGAACGTTCCGGAGCGAGCACGGCGGTGTTGTTTCTGCATGTCATAAGAATATTTTAGATATAAAAGCCCCGGCTTTCCCGCAAGGACCCAAGGTGTATAATGAGAGCCGGGGAAAGAAAGTTGTACTGAAAGACTGAGGCGGCTGACAGCCGAGCACTTCGCAGTTGAAAGCGTGACCTTGCCTGCTTAGATGACAAAGAGAAACCAGCGCACATAAGTTCCCTTCCCTTCATTATTCATGCTGCCTCCTTGATTTTGGTCATTCGCCCCACATTTTAAATGCCATTGTATCTAATTTGGATGTTGGCAGCCTGAGAGGTAGGGCTTTCCTGCTGCATTTTTAATACCCTTTTGCCATTTTATTTCTCTGCTGTTTTGTTTTTGCTGTTTTCCCCTCCCTTGCCCTCCCTCTCTCTCAGTCCCTTTCCCCCTCAGACTCACTGGTGACTTCCACTCCTTCCTTTTCTTCCACAGAGCCACTCTGCAGAGGTGGCATTGCCAGTCTTCTTCTTCAGGACCTCGTCGATGCCTAATATGGCTCCCACTGCATTTACCCCATTAATATGCAAAACAGTAAAATACGGGATACAACCATTGCGTGTGTTTACAGAGGGTGTGTATATGAGAAGGGAGAAACAAGGTTTGACAGAGAAAACATGCGTATTTGTGGCATGCAGATCAAAGCCAAAGTCTTTCAAAATCTGAAGAACACAGCAGAGAAAGGGATAAAGAGAGAAAAAGAAATAGAAAGAAAGAGGGAAGTTTTAAATAATGCATAGGAAAGCCAACATCTCGAAGTTATGGCAAAGTTATACTGCAATGTCCAATTAGCATGAAATATTCAGACGTGTGCGTTTACCCAGAAACGCCTGCGTTCGCGTGCAAGAAAGTGTGCACAGCGCCTGGAGGTGGCACTCTCCCATCAGGGCCATGTTTACACCAAGTGGACAGAGACGCTGCTCTCAAACACTGACACACACACACACACATACGCGCGCATGCACACACACACACACACACTGCACTTTGTGGAGGATCACACAGCATGGGAAAAGGTGAAGTAGTTAATTGTGTTAGCAGCTGCTTTATTATATCAATTAAATGTGAGCTTTGGAGCAAACCAGATGGTGGGAACAAGGTGGCAACCTGTGACACTATTGTGGATGCTAGCCTTTGTGAGAGAAAGGACTGAACCCATTCAGATATGCCTTTCCAAACACACGGCCCCCATATGCAAGCGTTCTGCTGCCGGTCGCATAGCAAACCAGGGTTGTCGGAAGAGCTGGTGGAGCTTGATGTTGCGTTATCTCTTAAAATGAAATCATGTAAAAAAAAATTTAAGTAAAAATACAAGAGGTAAAGGTGTGACTGAAACATGTGCTGTGAGAGCACGTGCCCATGTTCCTGCTGTGTTCATGTTCCTGCAGTGCCCATGTTCCTGCTGTGTTTATGTTCCTGCACTGTGTTCATGTTCCTGCAGTGCTCATGTTCCTGCTGTGTTCATGTTCCTGCAGTGTTTATGTTCCTGCACTGTGTTCATGTTCCTGCAGTGCTCATGTTCCTGCAGTGTTCATGTTCCTGCAGTGTTCATGTTCCTGCTGTGTTTATGTTCCTGCAGTGTGTTCATGTTCCTGCTGTGTTTATGTTCCTGCACTGTGTTCATGTTCCTGCAGTGCTCATGTTCCTGCTGTGAGGCCGTCTGCAGCCAAGCCCCAGACTGTGATGTCTGGGGAGATCAGCATTCTGCACACCCACGCGATCCACAGCACTGGCCACATCTGCTGGCAGTGACAAATTTTCTGCTGCCTGAGAAAAGCCGGTTCATTTATTCTGCTTGTTCAGCCCCCCTCCCCTCATTTTCAGAATTGTTTTTGAACCCCGACAGGAGAGCGGTATGGAATATACATTTTCATAGCCTATTGAATCCCCACAAACAGTCGAGGAAATTAATTTTTATAAAATCTCTTTACACATTGGGTCAGTCAAAGAAAACACCGGGCAGATTTTTAACATCTTCACTATATATGAAATTAACTGGTCCCAGCAGCACAGAAAAATATGTGCGTGTGCCTGCGTCTGTGCATGAATGTATCTGTATGTGATAAAAACAAACTTGACTTTGCTCAAATCATTAGATACTGGAAATAGAAGTACTTCAGTTGTGGAAATACACGCAAGGCACATTTATTCTTGATTTTTACAATACAGTGTACATTCAGTAAAAAAATCCATATTGATATATTAAGAGATTTCTTCCCTCTTGGTTTCTGCCAGCCGTGTGCAGTGACTCATAGAATGCCTAACCGAGCACAGCAGTGTTGGCTGGGGCCAGCCAATCTCTCAGGTGGGGGAAGCTGTATCTGAGCTGATCCAGGATCAGTTTAAAGAGGGGTGCCGCAGGATTATCCTGCTGAGACGTGGAGTTCCAGTGTGTGTGTGTTCACCGCGGTCTGGAATTGAGTGTTGAGTGTCCCGGTGACCACTGTGTCCAGACTGTGTCCATGCAGGGCGGCACAGAACTCACCGTAGCAACACCCGGGGAGGGAGAGTTTGCCCGCAGACTGCCTGCGTTGGCTGCACATGAAACATACTCCTCCAGCGCAGAAACTCTGCAGCTCAGCTGACAAGGAAGAGGAAAGAAAGAGGACATGGTGTGCTTGATGATGACATCACAGCAATGAGACAGGCCTGTGAATACAACTGGGCATTAAAGACTGGGGAAATAAAATGAAATCAGTGTTAAAAGCTGGTTCTGGGAAAAGGGAAAAGGGGACAGATGGTGCAGGACACATGGCCTAGAATGGACTAGGGATGTGGTAACCACTCTTTCTCTCCAGGGCCAGAATTGTCCTGAGGGGATCACGATCACACTGCAGCCGGATGCCAGCGAACTCCACTCCCCCCCATCAGCAGCACAGACAGCCCCCAGACCAGTGGCCAGGCGAGCCGCAGGGTCTGCTGGGTTTTATTTGTTCCACAGCACTCCATTGATCGATTAAAGCAGTTATTACACATTTAACTCACCTCACTTGGTTTCTTGGGTTTAAATTGGCTGCTGATCTGAAGGTCAAAACAATCCCAGCGGCTCTCTGGGACCGGGGCGGCGGGGTCGCGTTCCCTAAACCGAATATTCACACGAGCGTGAGCGCGGCTGAGCGGCGCACGCCACCCCCCGCTCCGCGGTAACCGTGGGGACGGCGGCACACTCGCTCGGCGGAGAGCAATCTCCCCGCGTGAGGCTCGCCGAGAACTCATCCACCGTGTAAGTAAAACGAATACTAATGTGTTAGGGAGCGACAACAATGGCAGAGAGAAAATTCCGGAAACATGAGGAGAAGATGTATCTCCCGAAAATCCAGCCAATCTGACATGTGGAATTACTACTGCCTCCCCCCAATATGCTTTAATACTTTAATCTAACTCAGTTCCCAGTAAAAATAAATGAACTGTATTTATGGTTTGTTCAAGTATTTTTTTTTTCCCTTCTTCAGTAAGAGCACACATTTCTTCCTTCCACATCTGAGGAAAAACAGCTCTCTCAGCTCAAGGCAAGACAGATTGAGGTGGCCGCCGCTTTACACATTTCTGTAATTGCAGTGGAGGGGGAGAAGGAGAGCAAGAGATTTTCAGAAATGTAAGGTAGGTGTGGCTTTGTCTCCCCCCTGTGGACAAAAATATGACATCAAGTCTCAATGGTGGCGTGGTCCTGAATTCTTAATGGTCTTTGGTAGGGAAACACAACAAGGACCGATCCATTTCAGGATTTTGCGCCAACCTCTGCTCTAATTGATTTAATTAGCACAATCGTATCCTGATCTGATATATTTACAGGAGTGAACCAGTGTAGTTTGTAAAGCAGTCAGAAAACTAAAACTAAGGAAATTGGTTGGGACAAAAACCAGCATGCAGACCATTCCTCCCGGACCGGAGTGGTGCACCCCTGCTCTATGATATTCAGTTCAGAAGAAGATAGCCGAGAGAGCCTGAGGTGCCAAAACAAAGCTGCCTTGTCTTTTTGAAAATCAAAACTTTGCCTCCTCTAATTGGCTAGAGAATTACCACAGATAGAAGAGTAGCATATACAGCAGTGGTAACCAGCCCAGTTTATGGAGATCTACTGTCCTGTTGGTTTTCATTTCAATCCTAATTTGGCACACCTGATTCTACTAATTAGCAACTCAACAATACCTCTAGCTGTTGAATGAGATGTGCTGTGTTATCGTTGGAGTGAAAACCTACAGGATGTTAGATCGCAAGCAACAGAGTTGGTTACCATTGATATATAGGGTGTCCCTGAGGACTGTAGTCCAATATTTAAAACCGATAATTGACTATTTCAGTACCAAAATTACTAGCAGTATTTAGTGTGTTTAAGTGACCATACACTGAACAGGGTCCAAAAGAATCCCATTCAACTGCATTACAGCTTACGTTGCTCTGTGGACACCACACACAAGGGTGACCCCTAAACTCTGCAGGCAAGGACAACCAAGGCGAAAAGAAAATATACTTACCTCTGCTAGTATATTTCCATATGCTAATGATCAATACATTTGAAATGTACTATTTTGAACCTACTTTATTGAATTAAGTTGTACTAAATATACTTTATGTGACTTAGGTTTATTGAGTGAAACTACGGATTAATGAAAAATATATTTAAGTATATTTCTTTGGCACTTCATGTGGATACATTTAAAATAAATTAATATATTTAAATGAATCTCCCAAGTATTATTTAAAGTATTGTAAGCGTTCTAAATGTGTTCTATTACAAATAAACCTCAAGTAGAAGTCCTGCTCAAACTTTGCTTTGCTCAAATGAATAACATAAAGAATATACTTATACTTATATACATAAGATGAAAATGAAATGCATAAAATCATTATTGACAATTACAGACAAAATAACAATACAATTATTGAAACAAAAAGAACAACACAATTGGCAACAGGGCTCTACAGTGGATAGCCTTTAGCCAGAATAAGTGTTAGAAAAGTGCTAATAGTACACTTACTGAAAGTATACTCTAATTTCATTAATTGTAGGTGTACATTAGTATCCGTTTTTGACAGTATATTTTAAATACATTTAAATGACATCGTATTTAAAGTATACTTTCAGAATGAATGGATTTATACTTCCAATTAAAGAAATTAAAGTATGCTTTCACTAAATATACTAATAGTATAATTTACCAGGATTAAAACAAAGTGCACAATACACTTTTAGGCAAGTGAAGTTAAAGTAGACTTAGTAGTATTCTGTCCAGGCATGAAAATAAAGTATATTTTTTTATAACAACACTAAAATAGGCTTTTTGGTAAGTATGCGATTTTATACTTCAAACTGAGTACAAAAACTAAAAGAATACTATAATAATAATATTTTCTGTATACTTAAATTATATTTTTAATACACTCAAGTATACTCTTTTTTCTCCTGGGATGCCATGCAGCTTGGTACTCAGTGTAACATGTATATTTTCCTGAGATCCAGCACAATAAATCCATACATTCGTTGGGTTAAATCCAATTTGGTCACAGAGTACTTGATCAGGCAGTATTTGCATATTTGTAAAAGGCCTATTTATCGGGCTTTCTGTGAGGGTATATTTCCATGTCGCTCCTCTTCCCATCTCCATACACTAACATAAAATTCAATACTTTGGTGTTAGCCTGCTGGGCAGCCTAAGGGACCACACTGATTTGTCCTCGAAAGATCATTAGACCCTATATATCAACCAGACCTTTCCATTTTGCAACCTCAGGGCACAACCCCCCCCCCCCCCCCCCCCCCCCACCCCCCTACCTATCAAACACCCTATACTATCATAAGCGAATGCCCTGCCTATCACCTGATGCAGATTAAAGACCAACGACTTGAGGCTGCAGCATGACTCTTCTGAACCTCTAGCTATCCTGTTTCTTTTTTGGATTCCATTTTGGGCTAGTTTCTTTTTAGGTTTTATTTACTTCCATCTAAAATCCTAATTGCTAGTTTGTTTGGCAACTTTTACACATTGATTAGGAAATGGGCCTTCTGTGCCTTGGTAATATTACACTTTTGTAATCTTGAGATTAGCAATGATGCTCTCTGTTTTTCTTCAAAGAGATTTTAATGTAATTTGTCATGACCCTACTTATACAACCCATACTTGTGATACCCATATTTCCACAGCTGTAACACACCTACTTACACAACTGTACCACCCTTATGTACACAGCTGTAATGCCTCCATTTACACAGCTGTAATGCCTCTCTTTACGCAGCTGTAATGTGCCTATTTATGCAGCTGTGACATCCATATTTACACAGCTGTAATGCCTATATTTGCACAGCTTTAACACAACTATTTACACAACTGTAACACCACTGTTTACACAGCTGTAATGCTTATATTTACACAGATTTAACACAACTATTTACACAACTGTAACACCATGCTGTATTTACACACGAAACACACTTTCTACAGGCTGTAACATCGACTTTTCAGTGGCGCCTGTCAGGGCTGTAATTCGACTGGCGGTGCGGGTGTATTGCTGCATATGTCCAGCAGGGGTACAGGCTCACCTTTCAGCCTGGGGGCTTCTGCTAACACTGTCACAGCCAAGGCTGTCTCCAAGGAGATAGAGAAGTCAGAGCAGACAGTCTCTGTCTCTCTGTGCCTCTCTCTCTCTCTCTCTCTCTCTCATACACACACACACACACACACACAACCACTAGGCCAAGCTCCCAAAAGAGACGAAGTGTTCAGTACAAACCCAGCAACGTATACCCATGCACACACACTTTCTATCAATGTTCTGGAAAGAGAAGGTGAAAATCTCTCACAGCAAAGCCACAAAAGCGCCACACATATATATGCATACAGTTATGGGAATACAAGCTTCCTCACATTTTTACCTCCCCCCAGCACACAACAAGCATTCGCATTTAGTTAGACAAGAGCGCCTCTCTCCACAGCGCCCATTCTGTGCTTAAATCATTACCTTCAAACCTATCCTTTCTACACCGTGATCATTCCTGGAGAGAAAGAAAATATTTACAAACAGAATTCAAATGCAGGTATCAGAGATTAAAGACACAATGGAGCAGAAAACTTTAAAAGCTGAAAAATGAAGAAAAAAATCCATTCCTTCAGAGGAAAGAAACTTTTAAAGAAAGCGTTAAGAAGAGAAGACACACATGCGGGAGTGCGCGCGCGCACACACACACGCGCGGGCTGCCGCGAGGAGAACAGAGGAGGGATCTTCCCCTTGAAGTGACACCCTCAAGGCTCTCCTCCAGGCGGTGAGGATCCCACGGGAGTCTGTGTGGAAAGGTGTGCGCGCAGACAGACAGAAAGCGCTTCAGCCCTCTCCTCTCTCCCTCAGTGACAGCCGCTCTCAAGCCCGGGCCCAGCGGTGCCTCATTACCCGAGCTGGGTGGAGGAGCGCCATGACAACAGGGCTAGGAGCGTGAGAGCCCGCCTCGCCCTGCACACCGCGTAGGAGGGCCAGGTGGAGAGCTCGCTCCTCCCGTTTCTCTTTCTCGCTCTCTCTCATTCTCTCGCTTTTCCTTGCCTCTTCGCTTTCTCATCCTATGTCTCTATTCCTCGTCCCCCATATCTCCTTCTTTCCATCCTTCCATTTCTCTTTTCTTCTATTTATCCTCTTCTCTCTCAAACCTCTAACTCACTCTTGCTTTTTCTCTCCTTCTCTGTCTGCAGTCTCCTAGTTTTTCTTCTGTCCATCCCATAAACTAGGAAGAACAAAACTGAATAGGGGTCAACTGATAGTGAGCATGTCTTCAGGTTTTGTATACTCACACTGTACTATAAAATGACCAACAGTGTTGAAAAGAGTGTATGATAGAACATTGTATATTGATGTTTCAATGTGTGTGGTGACTGATGAGGGCTCTTGGGTAAGATTACCATTATGAAGAATGAGAAGAGTTCTGTTAATAATTGTGACATATCTGCTTGTGTGAGTATTGGTGGATGTGCCATGCTATTATCTTTTATTGGGATGAACTGAATTGTTCTCCCTTTGACCATATTCCAATCTCTCAAATTAAACATTCATATTGAAATTAGCTTCACTGCCATAACAATAAACAGGATTGTGTTGCCAAAGCATTTTAGAGAACAAGATGACTGGCAGGTTATATAAAAGCCATATATAGTGCCCGTAGTTATTTTTAATATATACTTAAGACATTTGGATTTGAGATCAAAAGATGAATGTGAGACAGAAGTACAGACAATCAGCTGTTACATGGCATTCACATGCGTACATGTTTTACCATTTTACAAAAATAGCTGTTTTTGTGTCGAGTCCCCTCATTTTTGGCTGTGTACAAGTTAACAGATTAACTAAAATGTTAATCAAAGCAATGAGATCTAAAACAGGGATTGCTCTTAAATGCCAAATTGCATCAAAATGACCCATTGATATCACCAATCTTTTTAAATGTTCTTTGGAAATGTCTTTCCAAGCCTTTGCTGTAGCTGCTTTCACTTGATCTTTCCTTTGAGGGGTTTCTGTCTTCAGTCTCCTCTTCAGCAAGTGAAATGCATGCTTGATTGGATTTACGTCAGATGACTGAATGGCCAGTGCAAAACCACTTTTTCAGTTGATGAATGCTCTGGTTCCATAGACAATGTTCTTGGGGGCATAATCATGCTGTAGGTTTTACCCAGACAAAATCGGTACACATCCAAATTCATCCTAGTGCTGCCATCTACACTGCCTCTCCCGCATTTGTCGCAGCATTGTTTCGACAACCTTATGCAACGTCACAACATTTATTTCCGTCCAGAATTGCATTAATTTTTGTATCTTGTATTGACGACAGGAAAGTTGAACCACTCCGTAAAGTCTTCTCCAGCACATCCCAAATACTTTCAATGGGGTTAAGGTCAGGACTCTGTGGTGGCCAATTCATGTGTGAAAATGATTCCTCATGCTCCCAGAACCACTCTTCCACAATTTGAGCCCGATGAATCTTGGCATTGCCGTCCTGGAATATGCCTGTACTGTCAGGGAAAAAAAATTCCATTGATGGGATAACCTGGTCAGTCAGTACATTCAGGAAATCAGCTGACCTCATTTTATTGCAGCATAAATTAATAATAAATTGGGAAATTGCAAATTCATGCAACATCGATCAAAGCAAGATCCAAGACTTTACTTCAGCAGTAATCACATCAATAAAAATGCCGCATCCAAGCCATGAAATCACCTCCTGCATGTTTCACAGATGAGGGGGGTGCTTTGGATCATGGGCTGTTCCTTCCTATTTCCACACTTGCAGCTTTCCATCATTTCGGTAAATGAGAGGTCTACCTAATGAGAGGTTTGCATCGTGCAGTGTAGCCTCTATAATTCTGCTCTGAAAGTCTTCTGCATATGGTGGCTTGTGATATTTTTACCCCTGCCCTCTGGAGACTGCTGGTTTTCCTGACAGCTCTTAGGTCTCGTCGATCATCAAATACAGTTGTCTTCCTTGCCCAAACTGTATGGTGTTTATTTCTGTATCCATCAGTGGTTTCTTTTCAAACTGCTGTACTTGATATACTCAGTTTCTGTACTATCTATCTTAATGAATTATTCTGTTTTCTGTTCAGCTTACAGGTTAGTTGTTTCTCAGTCACAGTTAGTCTTCTGGTTTTCATGATGGTGTATGCTTCTGACTCCAAATGCAATTTTCACAGATGAAAACAAAGGCTAAAACAACTCACTGCTTTTTATGTGCGAACAATCAATACAAAAGGAAACACCTGCGCAACAGCAAACAACAGCCATTACAAACAGTCGTTAACTTACTTTTGCAAAGCTGAAAATGGGGGACTCAACACAAAAACTTGCTGTTTCTGTAAAATGGTAAAACACATATGCATGTAAATTCCATTAAATAAAAGCTGATTCCTCTCTGTATGAGGGAGCCAAATACACTTGCATCCTCTTCCAGACAGGCTCATCACAGTTCCAGTTGTTTTAAACTTCTTACTTATTGTCCTCATAGTGGAGATGGGTATTTTCAAGCATTGAGATATATTTTATAGCCATTGTCAGACTTATGAAGGTCCTCACCCTTTTGGCTCATTTCCTGTGTGTGTTCTGATCCCCATGCTGATGGATGACTAAGGGAGTCTGGCAAGTGCATCACCTCATATTCATACCCATACCATTCTCATTCAATGTCATTCAATGAACTGCATGAATTGAACGAAACAGCGAGCTAAACTTTCATCATCCGAGGAACACACCACGTGTTGTAACTGGCAGGAATTCACTGAAGACAGGTGTGGAACTGTAAACGAGAATTACATGAGTAAGTGTACATACAATAATCACCAATGCTTCTTTGCAGGGAAACTAGGCGAATATAACACTTTCCTTCACATATATCCCTGGTAAGTTCATTCAACTCTTTACCTTTACAGGTGTAGTAGGTAGTAAAAAAGTAAATACAATAACAAAGCTTTCTTCTTTGCAGATATTATGTATGTGATAAGTATTTAGATAAGAACATCATCTTATTAACATGTTACTTGAATAAAGCATAAAATAACATCTCCTAATGCAATTATTCATTTATAAGTAAAGTTTTTTTTAACAAAGATTTACTTACCGACAATGCCACAGGAGAACAAAAGAGAAGGAACAGGAGTAGGAACAAAAGATGGACGCATTTGTATCATGACATTTGCATCTCGATGCATTGGTGTTTCATTACATCCCTAGAAGCTGAAGCTTATCACTGAGGGATTCTGATAAACAAAGACATGTGGACATATGTAACAAAGTTGGTTATAATTACAATCAAATTAAGGAAAACTGAGTTTGAATCAGTTATGGGAAGAGGGGTAAGAATTCCATGCTGTCTCATATGTGGAAAGATTAGATTTTACGCTATTGATGCAGGCTAATTGAGAAACGTTCATTCTCAATTACGAGGTCCATTAAGGTCGGGTTTAGATATTTAATATTGTGGATGAGAATGGTGGAACTGGTGTTGGATCTCTGTCTGCATGTGGGACCACAGCTCTGAATTTCTCCATATAAACCCCCTACACTCTCTCAAATTGGTAGTGGGATTCGCACATGGACATGGCTGTGGTTGCAGAAAATTCGAGAGAATTGCAGACAATTGGACATTCCAAATTAGGGTGGAAATTGGACATGTTCAGCCCCACAATGGGCATCAAATTTATTAAAATTATGAAAGTATAAATGGTAACATACCTACTACATTTTATTCACAAGAATTTCCATGGGAGGAAACATTTTGACTTACGTGTTTTTGAGAAAGTTTTCTTGATGAAGACATTTTTTCGCCACTTTTACCTCAATTAAGGGTTTGAGTTCTCAGAAACAAAATACAATTGTGCAAAATGAAACTTTCTGTTGTAAAGCCCATAGTGATTATGAGTCTCAATCAGCATTTGTCACAGCAGACATTTGTACAATTAGCTAGTTAGTCAAAATATTCAGTATATATCATATTCCTCTTTGTTTTCTTATCGCTCAGTTTTTCCCATGTTGCTTTCTCTTTTGGAAGCCCCTCAATATCAGATGGAAAGTAAAATAATCTGTCCCCCGTGTTCTTTCTCTGGCCCCCCTCCGACACTCTGACCGCGGGACAAATCACTTACTCTCAGCGTGCGGCCATTCCGTGTCACAGCCCTCCGCAGTGGGACCGGCTGGGGAAAAACAGTGGTGGCACATGGCACTCAGAGCCAAGCGAACATGTCACAACAGCTCTCCGTACCGCCGATACCCTCGACCCGTCCTACGCCGCCCTCCACAGCCCGATCGCTCCCATGCGGTCAGAGTCCCGGATCCATTAAAGCAGCGACTACACGGCCGCTGCATGCCTGTCTAAAACTGTTATCACTGAAAACCAGCGCAAAACTTGTTCAATAAAGGAAAACCACCAGAGACAAACATCCGCCTGTGAGGCAAAGCCAATTCATGGGTAAAGAAGAAGATTTTTTTAATGCCTCAAACTAAAAATCTTAACAAAATCTCAAGAAAATAAGAATATTGCCTATGTTAGAACTCCAACAGGCAATATTTCGAATTTCTGTCAGAAAGAGAAGGATAAAGCAGGTGTCCCCAAAATGGGCATAAAACAAAAAAGGACTTGCCCCATTGCTGTACTGTCTTGTATTTGATCCGATAGCCACAGGTTGAGGATGAAGACACCTCAGCCAGGTGAATTCAGATCGGTTCCGCTCGGCATCACCACCTCTGACTGCCTGTGAGGCTGACTCAGGCCTGTGATAGTCTAGCTCATCTCAACTGAGCAAATGGTCAGTATGGTCAACCAGGACCCACGCATATCTAGATCTCTACTGCCACAGAAGGTACAGAAAATGGAGGTGCTATTTATTGCCTGGTCTGCAAAGGCTCAATACATTAGCATCCATTTTTACAGAGCCATTTCTGCGTTACAAGAGGTGTGACTTCACAATGTTCACTGCAGGGATAACGATAATGATAAAAGACAAACAAGTTAACGAGGTATTGATGATGATGGCACATGAAGTAATTGACTCCGAACACGACTTTCTGCTGAGGGTGGCGTGCTGCCAAAACGCAGCGGAGGGAGATTCAGTATGCATGACCCTGTCCTGACACGCGCTCAGTTCCATTCGCCGCACGCTTCCTGGGGAGCGAAGCGCGTTCGGCTGACAGAGGTGAGCGCGCCCTCGTCTCCCCCCCCCCCCCCCGTCCTCCCCCGTCCCTCCGCGGCGCCTGTGCCGTCGCGTTAGGACGGGGGCGGCGGCTCTGAAATCCCGCGCCCTGGCAGCTGCACCGAGCCGGAAGAGCCGCCGCGTACCGCCGCGGGCGCTCCTCCTGGCGTTAGCGCCGGTTCGCACTTCGGCGCGCCCGGCCGGAAACCCGCGAAAGGCGGAAAACCCCGCGGAGCGAGCGCCGCGCGGACGGAGAGCAGACAGACGCGCCGCCGCTCCGTCACGGAATAGGCACATCCGGCACCCCACTGCCCTTTTTTTCCGCGTCGCCCCCTTTTTCTAGGGCAAATGTATTTTTACACAGGCTAATGAGCGCACAGAAAGGCGCACGCTGACCTTTAAAACGACGAAGCGATCGGCTTGCGTTCTCAGAGATTATTTTAAACAACGAGGCCTCAGCCCCTTGTTCAAAGGTGGCTTCGTAAGAGCCAACAGAACAATCAAAAAGATAACAGCGACTGGTAAAAAAGAGATGCAAATTAATTTTTATGTATAGACTCAGAGTGAATTAATTTTTGCTTTGAAGCCACTGTGTGTGGCATCTGTGTTTACTTAAAATAGCCACGCGATTTCATGTGAGGCCTTTTTGCAGCTCTGCACTGCCCCAGGGAAACGGCAGCCCACGAGAAACATGGATAACAAGGGTACAGCACCAATTAAAGTTCACCGCCGATGTTTCTTTTCACACAGAACAAGGGAGCGCACATTAAGGCTACGATGCAGAAATATAATAAAACACTGGCCGATTTGTTCTTATTTGACTTCCAAGAGGCTGCCATGCAGATATTCTGTTCCATAGCCGGTCTGCATGTGTACATTCATTTGTTTATTACCAATTACATTGCATCCTGTCATTTCATCGATCCATCATCTTAAAAAAATAATATTTTAACTGAATGTTCACTAGCTGTCCAATTTAATCAGTCACAATCATCGATCTGAAATCAATTCCAAACACACAACAGTATTCACAGTTAATTATCTATTGAGCTGCTTTGTATCTGGCGGAGCGGAATTTAAATGAATAAAAAAACTCACATAAACCCTCCATAAACTTAATCCACGGAACACTGAATCCTGTGGTCAATAACTGCCTATTAGAACAAAGCAAACAATCAGCAAATGAAATGGGGCCCTCCAAGTTTTCTCGGATATGGGCTCGACGTTGTGTAACCTTAGGGCCACAATAAATGCTGTAAACATGCTATAAATATCGCAGTGAGCTTCCTCATTAGATAAATCTGCCTGCTTCTTGCATTACAGAATAATGTTTTGTGGTTCTTTATCAGTCTTCCATTCTGTATCAAATGTTAGTAATGGTTAAAATAGATATGTGTGCATAGCAGTAAAGATCTTCTTGTGTGGCTGCCTCTAGAAAGCAATAACCACAGGGTGAAACTGATTATCTTTGCTATCAAAAAGGGAAATTATTATATATATTAATAAAAGTCTTTCCAATCGCTGCGCAGTCTTCAGCAAACAAAGAGGTTACCTGTCCCAGAACGCTTTTTTTGTCTAACGAGTTTGCAAACACAGTCATGAATATGTACACATACAAAATATAACACTTGCGCAGACACATGCCATGTAGCCATTTGAGGACCAGAGATCAATCGCTGACCTTTACATCAATAATATGTGAATCAGCTGATATAATCTGGTCAATTTCCGGGAGGAGCCATCTACTTGATTAAAGAAATAAGTGGATCTCACAGCATTGATTTAAAAAGATAATAAAATGTAAAAAAGCAAGCCTGCAGGACAAGACAAACAGTAGTGTACTCCCACAGAATTCATCACTTGAATTATTTGTTGTAAAAAACATTTTATGAGTCTACAAACTTTTTCATGTCACTGAAGAACAAAATAGGTTTGAGCCTTTGTGAGCGAGCCTTTGTTGTATTTTCAGTTATTAGACATGAGCATATCTAGTATGCCATTTAAAAAGAATAGTCTCACATGTTACAGAAGCAACCAAATCCCTTCAAAGACAACTGCCAAAGGCCAAAACCATGTCTGCTCTACAGCGACCAGACAACATGGGGGGGGGGGGGGGGGTTAAATCAGGATAAGCAAATATTTCCCGTCCTGTACTCATAAACCTGCGAGGCAATGAACCAATTTCCTTAGTCTTATCATTTGGATCATTATCTGGTAATTGCCATTGAAGGAAGGTAAATGACGAGCAGGATGCAACAGTAAAATTGTTCCTGTTTGTGTTTTGACAAACGACAGTTTCAGTGAGACAGATAAATCATTCAAACCCACAGGTGATCATTCAAACAGTGAAAATGTAAAGATAAGGCATTTAATATTTGCAAATGAAATATTTTTGGCTTGGTATGGTTGGTCCAAACTCTTTTCTGAGCCATATCATACATTTACAATTAATGCATGCATTTAGATATGATTTTGGTACAATAAATGAACAGTGAAGTACTGATCATCTTTAACAGAACAGTCTCAGGTGTTCATTCAGAAATTCAGATGAACCTAACATTTTCATTAAGAAATCCTAAAAATTATAGATGTAACAAATTCAAGTAAAAAAATGTATGTTTATCCAGTTTGTTCAAGCCATTTTCGTTTCAGTGCACAACAGATCAGCTGGGTAAGACAATGCTTAAGTACGACCTGTCCTGTTCTTCAGCCTCGGCATGTGACACACACAATCAGAATTAATGGGAAGCATGTGGTTTGGTGAAGAACACAGAGAGGAAGGGGTCCCTTCACCATGACCTTGCCTGAACCAAGAATGCTTGAGGGCCACTGATCCACAGGCCCTTTGTTTTTTACCAATAATGCTGGCCGGTCCATGTTCTCAGCCAATTGAACATTGTCTAGTAAAGGAACTAGTTCAGTGTCACAGTGCCACAGTTATTTTCAAAGTTCACCAGAGGGAAGTAATTGCGAGATGTGTAACTCTACAATTAAGGTCCAGAAATGACAGCACATACTGTGGGCAAAACAGAACTCAGACAGGGCGAAAAACTAACAATTTGTAATGAACACAGATTTATCAAATTTGAGAATATCTTCGGCTTTGTATGCTGGTCTGTTTACAGATTTAAAAACCCATCTGTGAACCAAAAATAAGGACAACCATTTTCATTTTGAACAAGACTTAAGAGTTTTTTCAGGACAAAAGGCTGAACATTTTGATCGACCCGTCATAGATTTAGGTAGAGAAAGGGGATTTGTGGGAAAAGGGTTTTAATGGTTTCCTTCAGGAAAGCATCAGAAGAGAAGTACACACGACACAATACAACAAAATGCACTTACTGCTCTAATGTACTTCACTAACCAATCCAGATAAGTCAAAGTTTACGACTAGTCCCAGACAGTAAGCATACTACATTGATCAGATCAATAACGAGATAGATCAAAACACTTTTCTAACCAAAATATATTCAGAATATTTATAAACCTCAAAGCATAAACACTCATAAAATGCAATTTTGTCCCTTGTAGGGCACATGAGTCTGTGGCCCTAATCTCAAGAACCATCTATTGTACTATGCTGAAACCTAAACAACAAGGAACATTCAATAAAAATGAATTAAATAATTTTGCTAATATTTTCACTGCATATTCCTGTCATCCAATTCTATTGTCTAAATATTACATATTACATCAATATGCTTTCCTGCTAGGTCTTGCAGGAGGATATAGCCTAATGAAATTTTATTTGTTTATACTTTGATATTCTTTGATACTTGCCTCTGAAAAATGGACAAAAACAGACATTAAAATATAAATATATTCTGCCTTGGATCTCAGCATTTTTTCAGTATTTCTTATCAAAATTAAAATACAGTATCACCTACCACTGATGAGCAGGAAGAGCTCCATTCAGACTTGGCTGATTTGTGCATCTGCTGAGGCCTTTTTGGCCTAGTCACGGTTACGTACAATGCAGGCATTCAGATGTGCCTTGCTCTCTCGTTTAGCTCTAATATTGGGAGGTGCTTGTAGCATGAACATCTATTAAATGAAGTGCTTGTCAAATCAAGAGGTGGATTTATTTCTATGCATTCACCGAATGGTGATGGCTGCATTCGCCTGGCTCTCCCCATGGAAGGCTTGTGTGTTCAAATGAAGGATGTCATATGTACAGAAACAACATTATTGTTTCATTTCAAATTCATTATTAGCTGATGGACATTATTTTGGACTTAAACTATGGCATAATTGACATTCATAATTATTTGCAGTCTGTATTTGGACGGTGACACAATTTTTATTGTTTTGGCTCTCTACTCCAGCATATTGGATTTGAAGAAAACAATGAATATTAGGTTAAAGTTCAGACTGTCAGCTTAAATTTCAGGGTAATTATTACATTCATATTTGGTGATCCATGTAGGATCCTCATATTCATTGTCTCTTTTCAAATCCACAGTGCTGGAGTACACAGCCAAAACAACAAAAATGATGTCACTGACCTGATAATTACAGACAGCACTGTATATCATTTAGCAATCTACCTGATAAAAAAATGAATCTACATGAATTTATTGAATCCACATGTAGTTGCACAATATTCCCTGGAGTGCACTAGACGATCTGCCTTTTTGTGAGTAAAATGCATGTGGAAAGAATGCACTTAAATCCGAATGTGAATCTGGTAATCTCAGTATAATATGACACACCCTCATGCTCAATCCCATGTGTGCATCCAGCTCCGCTTTGCTGGTGCACCATGTAAGGACTCAACTCTGAATTCGATCAATCTACTGAGGTGCACAATTCTAGAATTAAGTTGACTTTGCGTACATTTATCTCAAGTTTAAATAGGCCCCAAATAAGATCATGAAATATATAAATGCACAAACACTAATGCACAGCTGTTGAATGTACACATACAACCAGGCCTAGAATTTCATCATTTTAGGGGCAAGACCACTTGGCCTTTGGTGTAGTCAATTTTTTGAGGGCACAAAGGTCAAAATTTCAAGGCAGCAAGGCCATCAAATAAAACAATGATTTTAAGTCCACGGAAATAATGAATTTAACTTAAGGGATAAGGGTTATCGTATTTTTAATACATAGTATAACTATCAGTGAAATAAATAAGCTGTTTATTTCACAAAATAATTTCTTTAATTTAATAATATTTGTATTGCAGAATCTTCTTCCTCCGCTGCTTGTTCGTCTTGTTATTCACTCTGACCTGACTTGACCCATCTTGTTATTCACTCTGACCCGACCCTCCCTATCTTGCACATGACATGCACTGACAGTTTACTACAGTTTACTACCTGGCACTGAAATCTAATTAGTGGCATGATAAATATAAATGGTAATGATATATATTGACATATTGACCATGAACTCCGCTCAGCCTTCCTTCCACATTTCTTCTTCCACATTTTCAAATTCTCAAACAAAGACGTCTTCTCTAACAACCTTGACCATCTATCACTTCAGTACAGCGGGCTCCCTCCCGTCGCATACCTTTCTGACAAAAACATGTTTTTCCCAAATTGAACTTTCAGCTATGTCTTCTTTCATGGTGACCAAAGATAAGGTAAACAGTACCAGGCTGTACACTGGCCTTGAGGGCAGGTGCAGCTCCAGGCCCTCAGGCGACAATTAGACCATTATATCCTGCATACTCCAAAGGCCAGCTGCATGGAGTGAAAGGCCCACAGCACAGGGTGTGAGGCCTACTGCAGAAAGTGTAATGAATTAAAAGACATTAAAAACATATATCAATAATGACTATGCATAAATGTGTATAAGATAATGATTAAATCTGCATATTCCCCAACAGGCTATTGAATTGTGTTGCTCTGTCTGTGTGTGTCCTGAATGCGGAAGTAAACAGGCGTTGTGTTGACGCTACAGCTGGTGTGATCGTTTCAAACACGTACTATCGTCATAAATAGCCCGGTTTTCCAGCAGACCAGGCTCAAAATCAAACCCACCACTGGTTATGTGCGCAGTGTTTCACTTGATGTTGCCCAATAAGAATGCAGAATCTCAACAAAAGACTTTGGTGTCTAAAAACCGTATTGACAGGAAAGAGGCAGAGGATAAAATGGTGAGATCAGCAGGGGCAGTGCGGGCGGGGCATCAAGGCCACTGTGGCCACAGGGCATATCATTTTTTGAAGGGCATAAGGCCCAACAGACGGGGCATGGCGGCCATGGCCCGTATGGCCCCCGTGAGATTCCTGCCCTGCATACAACAATGAAATGTGTCCATTTGAAATATGTCAGTTATAAGTAAATGATTACTTTGGAATGTGGAATATGTTGTATTTTACACTACAACTTGCGCAAAATAAATAAATAGATAAATAAATAAATAAATAAATAAATAAATAAATAAATAAATATATTAAGTTTATCTTATGCATCTACTGCCCTCTAGTGGCACAATGCATATACGTTTTTTGTAAGGCCAATGTACTGTATAAAGAGCGGGGACTGCAGAAGAAAAACAAACCATCTTCACTGAGTTATTTATATCTGGATATCCCGTCAAACCCAACTGATTAATGGTCGTGTCTCTGACAAGCTTCACTTCTTAAGCGAAATCATTTTCATTTTTGAATGTTTATTTGCAATTCTGGTGAATTAGCCAGAGCGTCATTAAAACAAGAACTGTCATCAACACAGGGTGTTGCAATTTAACAGGGCCAAATTAAATTGCATAAAATTAAGATGCTATTAGAGCATATAGCTGCATGTGATTCTTTTGGTAAAGACTGTAAATGCTGCAACTTGTTCACCAGTTCACCCTTGAGAGGTGTAGGGCATCTTCAAAGGTCCCTGAAAAAGAGCATCTGCACCAGGACCAGAGAACAGTTGAGGCCTTCAGGTCTTGTACTTCTTAAGGAGTTTAAGGACAGTAGACACGCGTCTTGCCAGCGTGGAGCATACCAGCAGACCGAGCAGCAGAAGACAGCTGCAGGCCTCACAGTTCAAGGCCTGCTGCATGCAGGCAAACATAACTCAGGTGCATGAGCCAGTCACTGAAAACCAGAACAAACTGGATCATCTGAGCGCAAATATTATTTCTTTTTCACTTCAGCAGTACTTCGACAATTTTCTGCCACCACACTTTCCTCCAAACAACGCTGGACAAAGGTGAAATCAGTCTAATCGTGACCGTAGCCTCACATGTCCTCTCTCAGAGGTGGATTAAAGACCTGACATTTACCACACTAATTGCCCTACGCTGCAATGCATTACATCCATTTAGCACTCAGTCTTACACAGAGCAGCTTCCAAAATAAAGTGCGTAAGTACATTCAGGTCAGCTTAGGTGAAAAAACAACAGAAAAGAATAATTAACACTTAGTTACTAACAGCGAAACAAGAAATTCTGAGTTCAGCTGTACCAATAGTGTTGAAAACAGTCAGATAAGCATTTTCAAGTGACCTGACAACAGTATTATCTAGTAGTATATAGTGTTAAATGAACTACCAATATAGTCACAGACATAGATAAACCATACAAGCCTGCTAGCATGTACAGCGCAGCAGTGGCAAAGAGCTTTAGCTCATGCCTGCTTTCACGTTTCACAAGGTCTGGCTCTTTCTTTTTTTTTTTACCAGTTACTGGATTTACCAACTTACAGGCAGGCATTTACATTCCATTCCATTCCATTCTTTATTTGCCTCACAGACAACTTGATCCAGAGAGCTTACAGTTTGCCGCATAGCATTATCCATTAAAACAGGAACCTGAAGCAACTCAGACCAGACTTCTTGCTCAACAAAACAGTTGCAGTTCCTCACCTATAACTTTTCTGGCTGCCAGCCCAAGCTCCTGATCGAAGGCACCACTTTAACACCTCATTTGCACCAATACATCCAAGGCCTGATCACCACCCTACTGTCTGGATAGAATTCATAGTTGTATTTGCAATGGCAGTGGTTAAGGTTTGTCCTTTGTTTACTGAAAATTGCCTGTCTCTTTTGGTTAGGAATAGTAGAGGCGGTGGTTATGAAACTTGGCCCTTCGCAGGTTCAGATTCACAAGGGAAGGTCTGTGTAAGTCTTTAAAACAGCGAGAAAATAAGGATACTGAGTAATAAAGTGTAACGTAAGCTGGGTTTTCAGCACTTTCATTAACACCGTCCTTGCCCACAGCAGGCCTGGTCTGAGGCGAAGAGTGGGTGCAGTCAGCATATGCTTGTAGAAGATGTCCTGATGCAGGTAGACACAAACATAGCAGAGTAATTTGCTCTGGGCACAAGTACAACCTGTCCTTGTATACTGTATGCTCAGTCTGGCATGACAAAACTGAACTCATACATATCAGGGGAATCAGGTGTCAATCACCTGTCATCGGACTATTGGAGAGAGGGGTGGTGCAGTGTAGATGATTCTTTGACCTCTACTACATGCGATGTGTTTATGGAACCCAGTTCTAGTGTTATATGAATGCATGCTGAGGCATGGAGTCTCAAAGTACTGCACCAAACCCAACACCCGGAGGGCAGCTTTTGAAAAGCAAACAGGGTGTCACGTTTAGAGATGTCCTTCAGAGATTTGTGGGAAGGGTGTGCTTGTATTTTGCCTTGTGTGGCCGCTGTTCTCACAAGTGCTTTTCCATTGGCTTGTTTTATGGACAGAGCTCAGGGGGAGAGAGAAAAAGAGAGTGAGAGAGAGAGAGAAAGGGAGGGCGGGACAGAGAGAGAGGGAGAGAAAGGGGAGAGAAGGAGAAAGAAAAACCTAGTGTACAGGTGTGATGATAAATATTATGTGCCTGATGCAACAAACAGGATGGTGACATTTACACGTAGAAATGAATTAAATCAGTTGTCAAAGGGATGATAACGATCTCCCCGCCTGCCTGCTCACTCCACCTCTTCCTCTCACAAGAGGTAGAGTGAGGCAGCACAGCCCAGCTGTTAGGCACCCGAAAAACAACTTACATCAGACGCTGAAGTGAGCCGGGGTGAGGGTGCAGCAGGGTACATGTGTAAATAAAGTGAGCTCCCATCACCGTGATGTCATCATCACGTCTATTAGCACATGCATGAGTGGCATACAGAACATTCCTGTGTCACACAGATAAACCGATCTCCGTCCTCCTCCTTTCACTGCATATGAGGACAACTGAGGACATTTCAACAGGGATTCTGAAGAAGCTGTTCTCAAACTCAGTCCCAGAGGATCATGGTATATCGTTTTCATTCCATCCTAATTGCACAACCCAGCTTGCATGAAACTCTTCATTGAAAATAATCATACATTTTCAATGTCTATTAATGGATTTACTCTCTCACGTCATTGTCAGAAATATCTACGGATTCCATGAAGAAAAAATGTTCCATATTCATATCCTAGGACTTTAGTTCAGTCAGACTTTGTTATATTTTATATGGAAAATTATCATTTTTGAAAGTACTGAATTTTTAATCGATTCAATCATATTTCCAGGTGAAATCGGTGGGATCCTAATTGTTGAGAATGTGGACATCTGGACACTGGGACTAAGGCAACTACGGAAATGAAGAATACAAAATTCAGAATACAAAATACGGGATCTTTTACAAAGTGATGGGAAATAAGTCAAACCTGCATCAATACTAAGAAAGAACTACAAAGACAACTTTAACTGGTCAATAAGCTGTAACATAAACATAAACAGCGGTCCCCCAGACAGAGTTTGAGAGCCCCTTACATAAAGGCCCCAGTTTCGGCCCTGAAAACAAAAGCGCAAGTGCATGTCAACATCATCATACAAACAGAATGTAATCTGTGTAGAGAACGAGCTGTCGATGTAGGCCAATACTGCACGGAATTGTATCCGGGTCCTCCAACAAGTTTTTCAGTCCTTCAGATTGATATGCCATATCAACGGCTGTTTTAGGAATGACCTTACACCTAAATACAGAATAGGTGTAAATTTGAAGCTGCATCTTAACTTGGAAATAACTCGGTTCAAGGAACTGGTTTAAATTAAATTATTTGCGAAACTCTAACTAGAATTTATGTGGAATTTATATTCAAACTAGCCATTGTTTGAATTTAACTAGTGCAACAGGTTGCTGCTATTGCTGTAAGCTCCTCAGTATTTGGCAGTGCACACAGTCATTTATAAAAAGAAACGCTCTCAACATAATTGGCTAGCCAGCTGAAAAACATCCTGCGCTAAAAGCATAGCCGTGTGCTAAGCGCATCTCAAACACCTTGGAAACCCAACGCAATAATTCTTAGTAAATACATTCTGTCCTTTTGTGTCCTCATTAATCCCTGGCTCTCCAAACACACATCACATTTCTGTCGGTCAGGTCTGTTACTGAAGGATTCCCATATATAGCGGGGAGGAACTCTTTTAAACAACTATGCAATTTAAAGCTCAATCATCATTTTGTCATTAGACGAGTGTATGTATTTTGGCACTGGTTCAGATTTCCCTTATGCAGTTATTAAGTGCTTTACTCCTGAATGGAGACGTGTTGAAGCTGTGTACAGTACAGTATGCCCACGCCCTCTGTTCAGAGGAGCGTTTCTCTACGTTATATATCCTGCCAGTAAACTCACTGGCCTTTGGGCTGGAGCCGAGCCAGATTGTGATCGGGGGGGGGGGGAGGCAGAGGCGGGGGGTGGGGGCGGGGGAAGAGTCCGACAGTAAACACTGCCTCTTGGCTCAGTGACACAGGCAAAGCAATGCGCTGCTCCAACACGTGCACCAGCAAAACAGGCCCTGTTTGTGTCAGAGCGGGGCTGTAAGGAAGCAACAACTGAGTTAGGATTTTGAGGATTTGGACCCAGGCAAGGAACACTCACCACGACCTCCATTAATCTTACTCACAGACTGTCTCCAAATTTATGAAATTAGTCTGAATGAGATTTGTGAGCGTGACAGAAGGAAAGCGAGAGAGAGGGATGAAGGCAGGGAAAGAGAGAGAGTGAGAGAGAGAGAGTCAGTTATATTTGGCAGGCCAAATGCAAATCCTTACACAACCCCTGCTGCTATATTCCCAGGTGCTTTCTCTTTCAACATGAAAAAAGGATCACTTTTATGAAAATGATAATGCATGCTAATATATACAGCCCTGACATTTATGGAATATGTAATATACTGTAGGTACTGTAGCCAATTTCATCAATTATATACATATGTCACAAAAATGTAAAACCAGTTTATTTCCCTGAGAAATGTCACAAGATAAGCTTTGTAAATTATTTTGTAGACATTTGATCGTGGCACTATTAAACAAGTGTGAACTAAAACAATTTGTATTAATAAATTATGTTCCTAAATACAGTCGCATTGATAGGTCAGAAACCCACTGACTCATCCAGGCAATTCATCCGGGATATTCACTAATAAACTGAGTCAAAAATGCTTTTTAAACCCCCAAACTAGAACACAAAGAGGCAAGTACATGTCTTAGGAAATAATCGATTGTGAAGTGAAACAACTTAAAACAACATCAAGGTCTCCCCTGCTTTCTGTCCCTGTTAACTCTGTTACCAGCAACACTCAAATGAACATACCCAAAATACTCACTGGAAGTATTTACAAAACACATTTAAAGGGGCACTCAAACACACACACACACACACATGCACGCGCATACATGCAAATACCAATATTCTCTGAACAGCATAACAATGGATGTGTAAACAAATCTACATTTGCAGGAACTTGAAGCTTTCTGTTAGCTCATTCTATAGCCTACGGATTATCTCCTAGATTACTTGGCAGTATCATTCCTTGCATTTGTGCTGCAAAAACAAAAAAGTCAATGCATTTTAGTCTTACATTTAGACCTAAAATCATATTTGCTAAATATAACAAAAATATTTCCAATGAGGTGAGACAGTTTGATTCATTTCAATATTTGGTACAAATATTTTCTACTTTAGAAAAGAAAAAAAAAAGATTTTAAAACTCATTATTACAACACTAAAACATTTGTTAAGACAGACTTTTTACAAAGTGTACAAAAGTATTTTCCCTCAGAGTCCACTGTTGACATTCTGTATGTACTTGTCATGCCTTTAAAAAAAAGGTGAGTTCCTGGAATGTGGCTCTCATGCCTTCTGAGAAAATGAGTGCCCTTCAAATTGCCTGCAGACACCAAACCCAACCGTGTGCATGCCTGCACCCGACCTCTCACCCCTCTCTTCAGAGAATCCGTTACTACCCTACCTCCTTGTGTTGTTGCCATGTAACTTCCAGGAAATGAAATTGAAAGAAAATATTGGAACACATTGTTCCATGTGCTGCTCAGCGTGGTAAATGGATAAGCTTTATGGAGTCGGAATATGACCATGTTAAACAAAAAATGGAGATAAGGTTCTGCTCTCCAGGCAGTTTAAATGTTAACCCCCTCTCTTCAGAAACTTTGTTAAAGTGTTAAGACAAATGCTATGCAAATCAGGCTATGGAAAGATATAATATTAAAGCTTACCATGTGTAAATTACATTATATGCTTTCTGCATTATAAATATGCATGGAAAATTAATATAGTAATTTCTAAATGCTAGGTCATGGCGTTTTGTTTACAAACATTGCATAGAAAGTTATTTGCTGGCTAGGCAAAAATGGCGAGAGTCCAAAGGTCTGGTTGTAAAATACACTTGCCCTTTTAGCTGTGAACTTGTACATATAGATATGGTACAGAGGTATTTAGATATAACTGCTTCACCGTGTACAGCAAACTAAGTACAGTGCACAGAGGTTTACAAATGAATTACATTGGTAGAGCCTCAGGACACAGTTAGATCTATATCTTGAGCTCTAGATCTATAAATGCACCTAAAGTCATCCCGCCTAAAAAAGAAAACAGGGCTGGTCTTTGGTTGGAGTCACACATGCTCATTTAAGAAAACTATCTGCTCACAGTACTTGTGTGCTTGGTTAAGTACATTCAGCTTAGCCAATACGTTTACTGGGATTAGTTTTCAAATACCAATGGACCTTTCTTCATAAGAAAGGTTGGGATTCCATGATGGAAAAACTGGAATTCCCCTTTTAAAGTTTTGACTGAGACTGTACCTATACATGGCTATTTATCCTAATTTATTCTAAGAAGAAAGAAAAAAAGAAGAAAATTTTGTTAACCTGGCCAGCCCTTCAACATTTAGGTACTGCAAAGTACATTACCTCTACTGGGGGCAATCTTGCGAAAACTCCCATGCAAATTAAGTTAAATGAGGCAGAAAACCAGAATGCGAGGACTGCTATGAACCCAGGAAGCACACGTGCTCTCAGGCCTTATCCTTGCTGATCAGCAAGTATTATGTAACTTGACAACAGAAGACTGATATCAGGGTACAGTAAGTTATAGGTATGCAGCCCAATTTCAATTCACACAAAGATTACAGACTGTCGACACTGACATTTTAAATTGATTGAATGGCCTTCATTTGCATAGCATTTTGGCCTGGGACTGGGTGGGGGACTCTCTCATCGCAGTTATTACCTGTGTTATGCAACGTTACAGGGAGCATACACTGCATGCACGGGGAAGCCTATGCTGTAATGAAATAAACTAGCGGGCGAATGTTTGTCATGTGTCAATGTTCTCCGAGGTTTCACTTTCAGCAGCGTTGCCAGTAATATTTATAGAAATATTTCCTGGAATACAGTATTTACCCAGCTGTATTAATGACTAACATGGATAATATGTCAAATTGAAAGCTATATAAACTTCATGAACTCATATCCTATGGAAATCAATCATGTAATGTATTTTTTCACAAATCCACTTAACTTAGAATTATATATTAGACCTATGCATACTTTATGAAAGAAAATCAAATTACAAAGGAAAAGATTAATGCTATGGAAGAAAACTTAAGCATTTTAAGTTTGCTTTAGATCAGCTGAGATGTGATCCTCTATTTACAGTTTTTTTTTATTGCTAAGACACATTTAATGAAACAATTCCCCGTTTTCTCAGAACTATTAACACAATCCCAAAACTACACATCTATCAGCACAAACCTCAAACATCCATGCCAAACTCAGATTATCTTCTCAAAAACATATACTCTTCCATCAAAATTAAACTTTGCCTTCAAATGGCACACACAAGCCATCGAAAACACAGACAATGTAGATTACCCATAACACACCAGTGAGATAAATTCAAAGCACTACTGCAAAAACCTTTTATAGCAGTGCGTCAGGTGTTATTATCTCCTGGTTATTCTACTTATTTTATGGTTTTCAGATTTTGATCTTTGCAATGTTACACTACTAACAAATGAGGAGTGTGCACATTTCCAAATATTTTACTGTATTTGTAGTTCTGAAAAGTGATGCTGAGTGAAAAGTACTGTACAGTAACCACAACACAGTTGAAGGAACAAAAAAATGTAGTATTTTCAAAGGAGAGTAGCATTCATAAAAGGAACTCAGTATATGCAGCACTATAAACAAAAACAGCAATACAATCTAAAGAATATATAGTCTGTAAATACACTTCAACCTTACATAGACAGCATATCCTCTCACAGTAGTACAGCAGATACAATATGTAACATTACAGTAAAGTATAGTACCTGTTTTCTTGTCTGAAAGTATGGACAATGGATGCCACTGTGAAACGAAGTTTGGCTGAACTCTCTGTCCAGCTTTCCTCATCATCATACCATGCACCAGCACATGGTCAATCAAGGTGGCACGTATTTCGTCTGGGACAAATTGTCTCCTGCCTCTTCGTCTCCTTTGTCTTCCTGATCTTTGGACAGCTTGTCCATTTTGAGGATCCATTGTTCAAAAGCACATAGACGCAAACTGTGGCCCTATTTACTGATCCAGAGATTGTGACCAGTGTGTAAACAATTTTGCTGCCAAGTGTTTGCACCTAGAGAAAGGTGTGTTACCTGAGTTTAGGTTGTGATGACTTGAGTTAACTGCTTTGACTACTAGTGTTTGTTGCATGAGCACAGTGTGTAACCAGTGATTCATGAGAGCATTTGTTTGTAGAAATTTGCAGAAAAAGTTTAACAATTTGCAGCATGTGTTAAAACAAGTGAAAAGTGTTTATAGTTTTGAGAGATGTGTTGGTCCTCTGAGAACTGAAGTAATAATTTGGGATTTTTTGCTAAAAGAACCAGTTTTAGTGTGTTAGCAATCGAGAAAAACTGTAACAACATACACTTTATTCATTCACAAAATCTGTATCTTATGTAGTGTTATCACATGGGTATAGAGGCAGGGCTGCAACTAATTGGAATAATTATGCTTAAAAATGTTTTACATTATGTTGTACTAGCAGAGAAGATGAGTACACAAAACCCATTTCAATCATGCAGAGTTGATGACACATGCACATTTTACAAAACTCAAAAATGCCTTTTCTGACCACAAGTGCTCTAGTTATGAAAAACATTCTGAGTACAACTTCAGCTTTTACACAAACCAAACCACTTCCTGTTATCCTGGAAATGCCATCAGAAGATCAGACAAATGTACCCCCCACCCCCCTGCCAAACCACAGAAGAAGAACTGGCACACTAAACCAACCCTCAATGAGCTGTAGTGAGTGAGATTCATTTATATAGTATGACTGCATGTTTGAAGAGAAGCACTATCCTGCAACAGTAATTACAAAACAACTCAAATACTTGATGATGGCAATGAGTGAACTCATTAACCAGTGAACTACTCTATCATTTGGGCAGTAGCTGGAATAAATGTCCATATTTGGTCTTCTGTTCAATTTACCAGATGAGCTGCAAACAAACAGGAAAGCAACACCAAAGCTCAGTGTTATGTATGTTATGTCACTGTAATATTGCCAAATTATGTTGACCGAGCTATAAATTTTGCTAAGGTATGTTGAACATTGAATGAGTGAAACAATGAAAAATGGTTTAATTATTCCATTTTAGTTTCATGACTAATGTCTACGTGCTACACCAGTTTCTTGGATTTCACCATGCAAATTAGCAGTATAATTCTTAAGACATTGCATAGTAGAACCCTCCTTAGCCCACTCAAATCTAATTATTTCTTTTTTTTTCACAGATAAACATCACTCTCCCCTTTGCACTGACCTCCACCTTTGGAAAAGGGCACAGTTGCTGGTAAGAGTATTCATGTAACGTTCATTTGAGAATACTACACAACGAGTTTTTAGCTAAGATAAAAATGAATTGTTGGCCAGACACAGCTTTTATGGCATCTTGCTAATATCATAAACATACAACCAAAATAGATTAAGTATGGTGAAAAATCGGGCTGTGGCAGGACAAAACATGGTCATTAAAATCTTTCCATGCTATGCAAATACTGTAATTCATTTAGAAGCACTTTATTTTTAACCGAGCGATGCAGTATCACAAACAAGCGGCCTGTTGCCCACACATCAAGTCAACGTTGTCAGACCAGAGGGGCTATAAAAAAACAAGACGGTTCAGTTGAGCACACGTACCACGTGAGTCTGCTGGCAATCCCTTATATGGATATCAGAACCACTGACTAATCGTGCGGTGCCCTCCTTTTGACTTGAACGCACAGCACGGTTTGACAATGGAATTCATTTTAAAAATTGTATTAAAAACATAACTGGGCTGGCCGGTATTCGTTTACGAAATATTCATAATTCTTTTAAAATACTAGCTATATTCCTGTTGTTGCAAACGCCGGTAGGCTGCATTAATTTTACTCTTGAGAGTAATGGTTAAAACAATAATTTAGCGAGCTCACTTTCCCCAGTGAAATATAATTTACACACATACGTTCATAAATTTCCTTTTCACTATCTCAGCTATGTGACTCGAACTTATAATAATATCAGAAGCTATATTCGTCGGCTGCATTATGATTCTATTGTTTCATGTCGGAAAAGGAAGGTCATGAAGATGATTACCTAGCAACACTAAATTTTAAATAACGCATGAAAATGTTTATACAACCAAGAATGCATTTATACATTTTATACAAGGGCATGCATTGTGTTTAGCTGTAGCAAACACATAATTAGTATAACAATTACCTAAAGAAATATGTAGTACTATGAAAAATACATGACTGCAGCTAATTGGCAATGTTCGTATATACCTATCCACATTCGATTGATATCCAGAAATACTGCCGTAGAAAATACCCTGAGATAATATTTAAAAATCTATATGTAATGTAAGTCTGTTTTTTAATAACATCCCAGCAATCAGTCTCCGCAGTTTCAAGAATTATGTAACCCTTTACAGGATGACGTTACATTCCGAATGTCTTATCTGAAAAAAAGGCAGTAGGGGAGCACAACGTGAGCGCAAAAACAATATATACAACAAGAAAATATAGAGTAAATTAAATCAATTTTATGTTTTATACTTTTTAAAATAACAAATCCAGAATAAACATAAACAAAATGACAAATAATGGTACAATTATTGCAGACTACCATGTCATCTTAGGTAACTTGCTCCCCTACACATAATGGTAGAATCCGGATCATGCGTCACCCATTGTTTACAAATCAAGCCGAGGAGTCGCTTTCCGTTGAGCAGCGTGGTGAGGGTCAGAGCAGACTTAACAACCTCATTCATTTAAAAAATAATCTCCCAAAGATTATTTGAAAAATACAAAGAAATGCCCTGTCGAAAGGAGAAATACATTCTTTTAGAGCAGTCCGTCACCGTTGATTCTAAAGAGGTGGACGCTCTTGTTACTAAAATCGGCGAAGCATTGCAGCTACACAACAATGCGAGCGCTAATCAAAAGGCGATGTCATGTCTTCACAGCCACAACAGCAACGGTAGTAGCAACGCCAAACAGACTAACAACAGTTCCGCGACACTGCAAAGGCGAAATGGGTGCTGCATTCGTCTCCGGAATCGAGGACTACGTAGTCGGGCCAGCCCCTACAACATCCCGGGATCCAGTGATCAGGAATGGGACCGATTTAAATCATGGAACCGAAAGACGGCTGACGTTTCAAACGAAGAGGATGATCCCCATCAGTTGCTCCAGGAATTGATTTTGTCTGGGAATCTCATTAAAGAGGCAGTCAGGCGATTGCAGTTCACTGCGTCGGAACGTGCAGATCATTCAAACTCGGCCGGCAGTATGCAATACTAATGGGATGAGATTGTATTTTATGAAATGCCATCTTTAATTAAATGGACTGATGGACAAGGACATGGGAGTGGACGAAGAAACTTAAGTTACCTAACCGGAGATTAAAAAAAAAAAAAAAAAAGTCCTAGCAGCTAGCTATTTGCATAAGACTTAAATGTTTAATGTACAGCTAGCGAATAACAATGGCATGCTAACTAGCTAGCAACCTCCTCACATGTAAATGCTAACGATACTAGCTAGCTAGTTAGCGTGTTCAAACATTTTGGTGTTTTCTACAAATTGTTTAAATTGTTTTTTTTTTTTGTGTGTGTTTTTTTTTTTTTTTTTTTGTAACTGGTCTTTTAAGATAAGAAATGTCTGGCAATGTTTAAGCTTTTTTTCATTTCCGAACCTATTTGGGGTTGTGAGCACGCTTGCTAATTGACCAACCCTTTTCCCAGGTCTGTGTAGCTGGCACGCCAGCAGGCGATATTTAAGAATAACACTGTCCTTGTTTACAGTACGAGTTATCAGGGCGCCTGCTACCTGTATTTGTTTAGGTTCACCAGCTAAATTTAAACGCCCCACCCAAGGTCCTCTAAAGCCAACTATCCCTGGAGCTGCACTCAAGAAAGCGGTGATTTAACTATCTGGACACATTTGGCTAACCTCCGCTGTTGGCACGTCGACCTCCTGAGAGGGGGGGAGGGTGCTGTTTCCAAGATTGAACTTACGTTTCTCAGAACTGACTGGCCCAAAACAACGGTGGGTTGGACTACATAGTAGGGGGCAGTGGCCATAAAGCTGGAAGGTTTTTTTGGTGCTTGACCTTTCGAATTCCGACGTGGAGTTCAACTGATTTTGTTTTGTATTCTGTAAGGTAATCAACTGTACACTTCGCAACGAAGTATTTTTTTTTAAACACGTTTCCTGATTTTTCAGGGCTTCGGTGTCTTAGCTTAATAAACACGGTGTTTTGCAATCATGTTTTATATTTGTTTTTATTTCTACAATTTCACTTAAGAACTCGCATACTGCTCGTTTTCTGTGGGTTTAGTGTTAAAATAATGAAGTGATTGGCCTGGTTGACCATTTAGTGTGGATTTTGTAAACGCTGGCTAGCTGAATTAACAGTTAACGTTTAATTTATACAGTACCACTTTTGACATGGTAAACTATTTCATTAGGTTGTAATTGCAATATTATACGAAATGCACACTCGCTCTTTTAACTTGATCTCCAGATCTTAAGTATGTTCCTAAACAGAACGTGACTTATGTTTTTGGCTATTTAGGAGAAAACGTATGCTTCAAAGCCTGCTTCTGTGAAATAGAAGACAACTTTTGCATTTAATATTACGACTGAAATGGTAAACGTAGCAAGACCTAGTAGCACACATTTCGCGTGGTCTTTGTTCTCTGGAATTCAACAAGGGCACAGACGTATTAATTCCTCAGCTGAGGAAGTGAGGCTCTCTTGAGCACGAACTGCTCACGTCATTAGTAGTCGGCCGTGCGTGGCTGTAAATAGGTATTTGCCCGAATATTTCTAAAGGCTCTTTAGATGTAATCCTAGATGTTAACGTTTCCCTCAGTCCAGATCAGTCAGCCATGTCATTAAAGGGGATGCAAGTCGACTATTGTAAACATTTGATGGGCTACAAAGGGCAAATGAAATAGCATTTCAAGAACTACGTTTAGCCTAATTTGTGTGTTTTTCTATATATTGTGTTTCTTTTTAAACTGACGTTACCGCAATAAGGGATTTTTCAGGGCGGTTAAGAAGGTAACCATACCCATAGCCAGGATACTATTCTGAATAGCTGTTTCAATTTTCTAATTTTAGAATGAAAGCACCGTCATTGATTAGACTTTCTTTTTTTTTTTGGATTGAGCTTTCACCTCAGGTCGTGTTTGTTTCAAGTGGTGGTTCAGGTCATGGTAACACATTCTGGCTAGTAGCCAGCGTGCGCAGCTCCATGGCATTATGACGAGGAAATATTTTGCATTTGTGCAAGCCAAGAATCACAACAAAGGCAATGTAACAATCATAGCCTACTACAAATATGTAAATTAGGCCCAATATAGAATGGTGTTTCTCAAAAACGGATTCTCAGTATTAACCAGTTTCAGTTTAAAATAAGACAACAGCCCCTCTAACTTTAAACCCTATAATAAGAACTGGTCGCCGGACAGACGGATAAATATGCCTATATATTGATTAATATACCCTAGAGAATGACATTTTGACTGACACATTTAAAACAGGCATCAGAAACTGATCCTTGGCCTACATTTCTGAAAAATGGACTATATAAACATACAGCTGAGGCAAAAAGTTTACATACACCCAGGCTAAATATATTCAAACTCAGTTTTTCACAACTCTGTACATTTCATGTTGCCATACATTTCTTTTGGCAAGTCAATTTGGGTATCGACTTTGTTCACATCAGAGGTAATTTTAAAACAATCGATTAGAGACAGATTTATTTCAGCTTTAATTCACTATATCAGAATTCCAGTGGGTCAAATGTTTACATACACTAAGTTGACTGTCTCTGGAAGATTCCAGAAATTGATGTAATGACTTTCTAGAAGCTTCTGATTGGCCAATTGTTATAATTAGCAGTTAATTGTGAGTTAATTGGCACCTGTGGCTGTATTTAAAGGCCTACCTTTAGAGCCACTGCCTTTTTGACCTTGATACCATGGGACAATCCAAGCAATTCAGCCAAGACCTCAGAAACAAAATTGTGGACCTCCACAAGTCTGGTTCCTCCTTAGGAGCAATTTCCAAACAACTGAATGTACCACAAGCATCTCTACAAACAATTGTATGCAAATATAAAAATCTTGGGACCACACAGACACTGCATTGTTCAGGAAGGAAGCACAAATTAACTCCCAGGGCTGAACAAACTTCAACTGAACCCCAAGACAACAACAAAGGTGAAGGAGTTGGAGGCATCACGTACCAAAATATATACATCCACCATTAAGAGAATCCTACATTGCCATGGCCTGAAAAGCTGTCGCACAAGGAAGAAGCCCCTACTCCAAGACCGGCATAAAGAAGCCCGAATGGAGTTTTCAGGTGATCACCAGGACGAAAACCTAGCCTTTTGGAGGAGTATTCTCTGGTGAGATGAAACAAAAATTCATCTGTTTGGCCATAATGATCAGCGCTATGTATGGAGGAAAAAGGGTGACTCTTTTAAACTGAAGAACACCATCCCAACTGTGTAGCATGGAGGTGGCAGCATCATGTTGTTGTGGGGGTGTTTCGCTGGAAAAGGGAGTGGTGCACTTCAGAAAATAGATGGCATCATGAGGAAGGAAGATTATGTAGAAATACTGAAGCAACACCTCAAGATATGAAATAGAAAGTTAAAACTTGGTCGCAACTGGGTCTTCCAGCAGGACAATGATCCTAACCATATCTCCAAAGTTGTAACAAAATGGCTTAAAGACAACAAAATTAAAGTATTGGAGTGGCCATCACAAAGCCCTGACCTGAATCCGATAAAAAATTTGTGGACTGAACTGAAAAGGCGTGCCTGAGCAAGGAGGCCAGGCCCACAAACCTGACTGAGTTACACCAGTTCTGTCAGGAGGAATGGGCAAAAATTCCAGCGAAGTATTGTGAGATGCTTGTGGAAGGCTACCCCAAGCGTTTGATTCAAGTTAAGCAATTAAAAGGCAATGCCACCAAATACTAACAAAGTGTATGTAAACTTTTGACCCACTGAAAATCTGATATAGTACATAAAAGATTAAATAAATCTGTATTTTAGCTATTATTTTGAATGACCTCTTATGGCAATAAAGTAGATACCCTAATTGACTTAAATGTTGGAGTTGAGAACAATTGAGCTTGAATGTCTTTAGCCTAGGTGTATGTAAACCTTTGGCTTCAACTGTACACTGCTTCAAGATGGCTTTTTCAATAGCAGGCTTGTACACCACCTGCTGCTCCGCTCATGACCAATGCACCATCATCGGCTTGTGCGATGCACTTCAGAGGGTCCAGTCTGTTGAATTTTAACGTTTCCTCAATTTCATTATTTATTGACTGCGCCTCAAAACCCTTCAGTTTGCTGAGTTCTTTGACTATGCCCTCAAGTTTTACCTATCGCGCACACACTACAAGCTGGCCTGTGTGCCTCTTACTTGTCTTATCTGCCATGACAGCATACATATTTGATGTCTTCATTTCTCAGATGAAATGGGACCTTTTGTGAGCAGCATGCCATTATTTCATTTTGGATGGAATGAGACTGGTAGGTGGTGTGGGAGGGAGAATTTTAACATTGGAGAAATGGATCAAATTGTTTGAGAAGCTTCATGCATTCTGTAAAGTTGCCTTGATTTTGAGTTGACCCCTATTCATTGTGCTCATGGAATGCAATGCCTAATTCCCCTAGAAATGAAGCAACTGCTACAATGCAGCGAAGGTATTCCCTTCTCTCTGTTATTTTGCCTACACCGGCTGCTTGCAGTTGCTCAACAACATCGCTCTTGTTCTGAAACTTTTCCAGCACAGTTTTTTGGCAGTGTCGAGAGTCAATGTTCTTTGACCCGCCGCACAATGCGCCTGATGACGAGGACCCTGCATCTGCTGAGAGGTCATGCCGGGACACTAGCGTGGTCACAGATGACATATTGGGTGGTTCTTCACAACAGAAAGCTATTCTCCTTATGGCTCCAACTATGCTTGGGCTGGATCCTCCCACAGATTCCTCCAACATGAGTGTTTATTATTAGAACTGGGGAGCAGGGGTCATTCAACATTTCCAATGCCCGTAAGCTTGCAGCAGAGCTCAGTAAATATTGCACTAACCTTAGGTGCAGGACCGACCTGTCTGGTGACTTCAGGGCATTGGTGGCTATAGCAGACGCTGATAAGCAAGGCCTGCTTAGAAGCACCCTGTTGAGCCTGACAATGTAGCATTGATAGTTCCACCTTTGGAGGTCGTCAGACCCTCAACAAGGTGCCCTTGATCAGAGTGTCACATTACAGATGATCTGATTTAACAAGCATATAGTGTAGCTGCTGGGGTGGGGCACCTGCGTTATGTACTCTCCCTGTTGCTTCAAGCTGCATCTTCCATTCACCAGTCCATGAATGTTGGCTAAGGCCTGATGGATAGCAATTATGTCAACTTTGGTGCTAGCCTGCCACAAGGTGTGTGGCTGGTGCAGTTACAGTTGTAAGAACCATCCAAGAATACACTGCTGAGCTACCTGTCACCCCTGGACAGGCATTTGGACCAGAGACTCAGCAGGCCCTAGAGCACAAAGTGAAGGCGTTGGAGTTAGTGGCTTCATTTACCGCATTTGGATGAGGTGCCCAGGCCCATGTATGGTATAGGCCACCTATGACCACTGCTTTTGCAATGCCATCCATCTCCAGCACTGAGGGTTCAGCAACAGACAAAGTCAGCAGCAATAGTAGCATCACAGACAGCCAGGCGAAGACTATAAAATGCATGTCTCACTTCCCCAAAAGATCCAGGACACCGAAGGGGCTGGATCTGAATTGCATAGGTCGGCGATGTACCATTTCTGCTACTAGCATGACCCATGGCTATAGGCTGCAGTGTTTTTGCCAGCTCCTACGGTCCTGAAGCCCATCTGCCCTTCAACAGAGTGGACCACATACTCTGCCTCCTCAGTAATTTCCACTTGGGGGCTCGTCTTCGTTTAAAATACTTTCAACTAGTCCTGGGTGCTATGCACAGTGTCTGCAGTGATTCCGCTTGGTCTCCTCCACATGAGAACATTGCAGATATGGTTCTGTGGTGTTTACACCCAGCCGGTTTATGTGCCTGACAGTTAAGCATCAGTTCATGCCCCGGCACGTGCAGACATTCCTGCTTGGTGGTGTTCCAACCCAGTAAGGGGCTCAATCCCCTCACACTTGTCTAATGGCCTTGGGTGGAGTGTGGCACCACTGATCTACTCAAACAAAGAAGGCTCTTTAAAATAAACAATGCAGGTAATGAACTATATTTTTTTTTTAAAAAAGGAAAAATCTTTGTTTTATACTAATACAACTGCTCAAAAGAAAAAAATGTTTAACAAGTAATTTTTTCCCAGAAACATATCAATTTACAAACACATTTTTACAAATATCTACACTCTGTATTACATATCATAATGCAAGTAAATACATTAGGCAATGAGTCTTAATTTACGAATATGTACTATACAGAAATATAGTTTTTTATGGGGTATTATTTTTTATATATTTTTTTCATTTAATTATTCAATAAGTAAGCTCATGCAAAGCATATTAATAAATCACTGGCATAATAAACATGGGGAAACCTTTTAGATAAATCATTTAAATAAACATTTTAAAATAAATTTTACAATTTGAATGGCCTAATGTCAAACTCAGTATTGACCCATAAGGACTCAATGTGTTCACACCCCCTGTTGGCTTATGTACTTTCTTCCATGGCCATCTGTTTTAGGGATGAGATGGGTTGATCAGATTGAATAAAGTGCTCTGCAACAGGATAACTGGTATTACGAGACCTGACTATCCTTCTATGGAAATAATTTTTTGTTATTAAACAAAATTATTCATTTTATTTTATCCTTTTCCTTCTAAGTAAATGGTTAAACCGCCTGCGCCTAGTTGTGATGCTACATTGCACACAGGCACCACAGTCATAGTTTCTGTCAGGGATACTGGCAAGTAATGATTGGGAGGACGGGAAGGGCTTGGGTATATTTAGAATAATTGCTTTATCTTTTTGGAGTATATGCCAATGATTAAGTAATTTTTTTTTTTTTCTCCACCCATTTTCTATATTTTCTAATTATACAAGTAGATTTGTTGTCTGGTTTTCTTTGTTCTTTAAAAAGACTCTCCCTTGATTGCAGTTCAATTTTAGTTTTCACCTTTCAATGCATTTTCCATTATATCCGCATGTGCAGAATTTGTTTACAGTTTTTTTATAGATTGTTTTAAAAATATTTTTGCAAATGCATTTTAGTGTAGATAACTGGCTATAAGGGAGATTCTTTTTTTTCAAAAAAATAGCTTGCAGCCCTCAAAAGGGTGTTTCAGTCTGCTGGTTTTACACAGAAGTCAGAATAGAGCTCCTGTCCTTCCTTATAATCCATTTATCTTTTAAAAAAATCATTTTCAGGAGATCTGATTCTATTGTAAAGTAGAGAAAGTCAAATTTGGCAGTAAGAAATTCATTAAATACATTTCAATTCATGGGTTTTCTTCAAAAAGTACAAAAATGTAATCTAAGAATGTTTCAACACCATAGTTTTAAATTATTATTTTGTTTAATGTGACTGGTGTAGCTCAGAGTCATTGGTGAACACATGGCTGTCCCTTGAATCTGTAAATAGTACTCATTGTCAAAATAGAAATAATTATGAGATCTGGCAAATTCTGCCATATTCAAAAAACATTCCTTTGAAAGTAGGTTTCTTTTTTTGTCCAAAAAATCCCCCTGTTGGGACAGAAACAAAATCTAGGGCCTTGATAATGTGGTATGTTTTTGTATATAGGGAAACCTCATCAAATGTTACCATTACATCTTTATAATGGGGAATATTTCTATTGTTGAAATCATATCCTGTGAATCCTTCACAAAAGATGAGAGTCCTTCCACGATAGGTGTGATAACAAAGTCCACATATTTCAATAGGGCTGGAAGTCTATAACAAACAATATTGGTCACTGTGGGTGAGGTTATTTTTTGTGCACTTTAGGGATCATGTAAAAAGTAGGTGTTATAGGGAATTGTGTATTTAGGAGCTCAAATTCATGTTTAGTAAATTTTACCCCTTTAAAATATGCAAGAACTCAAATTGACAATTCAGTTAAGAATGTACTAGTGGGATTCCCTTTAAGTTTTATAAAATCTCTCATCTGTCAATTGTTTGTGGTATTCCTTTCCATTAGTAGTATTCTGCATTTGTATACCCCCCTCCCTTGTCAGCTGGTTTGATAATAATTGTCTGGTCATTTTTCAGATCACTGATTGCTTCTTTTTGCTCTGCTGTTAAATAATCAAATATTTTAACAGTATGTTTTTCTTTTAATATGTTTTCAATATCATGTTCAACAAGTAGTTTTTTTTTTTGTAAAGCGCCCTGGGATGTACGCATGAAGAGCGCTATATAAGAGCTTATTGTATTGTATTGTAAGTATAAAAAAATGTCTCAATTGATGCATTTCGATTCATATGTGGTTGAAAAAAACTTTTTTTCTGGGTGGGAGTGACTTCTCATTCAAACATATTATCATTTGTCCCATTATCTGTCCCCTCTTGTATGTTTGAGTTCATTTGTGCATTTCCCACTGTAGCTGTCTAGGGTGTAACAAAAAATGTGTAAGATGATGTTTAAAAAAAAACTGAATAAATCCAATTTCATTTAAAATCATCAAGAGGAATGGTAAGAACAAAGCGTAGATCACTAAAACATCTAAGTACCACCTCAGCAACAAGCATGTCTGAGTATGCACGCAAATGTTCGGCCTGAAAGAATGGGAAAACACTGGCAAAATAAAGTGATTGCCCACTCTGCATGATGATTGGTTCCCATTTTGTGACTCTGGGACATTGTTGGATCCTATCAGAATACTTTCCTAAGTGATGGAATCGAACATTTGTGTTGATCTTAGGAATATAAAAGTGTGATATCACCAAGAATCAAGAATTGATTTATAATCAATAAATGCAATGTATACAATCCATTTATACAATTGAATATTCACTGAAGACATATGGGTTAAGTTCCTTGCTCAAGGGTACAGAGGCATTGCCTCATAAATTAAAATAAAGTCAGCAACTTTGGAGTTACAAGCCCAGTTCTCTCACCATTATGGTGTCTGTGTTGTACCTGTAGTACCGAGAGAACCAATCCACAGGACAAATCTGCCACGCAACTGTGTCTTTAAAATACAGATCCACAGAGAGGCAATAATCAGGACATGATCAAAGAAGACAACATATTAATAATTATTGAATAAATCTGGCATTAATTACAAATTTAAATGTAGAACAGAGAAAATAGGTCTTGGCTAGGACTTTATCAAAACAACTGTGATACTCAATAATGCATTGACACAACCTTAAAGAACACCACTTCCACATTACTTTTGGTTGAAAAATCAGACAAATCTTTGGCCAGACAACTCATTCTCTTTTTATGTGTTGTTTAGGCATACAACATTGACATTTCATTGAGAAGGATCAATATTATCAACGGATCTCAAACCTGTAAAGTGGTGAATCTGCCAGCCATGAGCTGTGAAAATGTCATAGATGGGTTTTAATTAATATTCTTAAATAGTTTTGTTTAAACATTTGTGTTATAATTGTACGTATTTTTCATTGTTTATGTTTTGTTATTGTAGTTTGGGTTCTATTGTTTATGTAATGTCTTGGATAGAAATAAATACCATGTTTTTTGATACTATCCAAAAGAAAGGTTTCTTCATTTATGACTGGATTTTCATACTTAGGCAACATATTGACTCATGTGAGCCAGTGATTCAGTGCAGTTCATTGCAGACATAAAATTATACATCATAGACGCCCTGCTATAATTTGAGCAGATTTAACAAGAAATATGTAAACGCAACCCTTTCATTTGAACACTAGAGGGCACTGGAGATACAGAGATATAATGTAAGAGATTCAGCAGATCTTCAGTTCTTCTCTAAATGAAGGTCTAGTCTGAAAAATTCCTGTTCTGTAATAATGAATCAGAAATGAAAGACAAACACGATAGAATCTAGTGTTCAGTTAAAATCAGCTGAATTACTTTTACATCTTTTAGTCCACTGAAGTGGACACACGCCTGAGGAAAGCCATTGATGTGGACACTACGTTATGAACACACATTACAAACACACACTTTGCATGTTTCTGACAGTTTGAGTCTGTTTATTTAGATCACTGGTTCTCTACCTTGGTCTTGGGGGCCCACGGTGTATGCTGGTTTTCAGTCTTCATGGCCTGTTTAGCTATTTATGACATAATGTGGCTTTGAGGGTAAAGAATCCCCTAACACGAAAGCACGCAAGAAAAACTAACAGCTTGTTAAAGTTTTGGGATTGCAATTGCGATTTGAATGAAAACCAGCATATACAATGGGCCCCCAGGACTGAGGTTGAGAACCACTGATTTAGATGACTGGTGCCTTTCATTGTGTAGGACGAATTCAATATTTGCATTGAAAGGAGAGGAAAACTTGAAAGAGCAGCCTCCAATTCAGAAAAAAGGTCTAATTAGGCAAGTGAGGCTCAGTGACAGATGAATATTCTATCCAGGTATAGCAACGGGCCTAGACAGAGATCTTTGGGAAACGCTTGTTTCATTGTTCTGTACTTTGAACTGGTATGAACCCTCTGTACATGATGGTACAGTTTGCTTTCATGCCATGTGCATTGAGCTAGGCTGTCTGCACTGTAAATTAAAAGCAAAATTACACAAAAGCACATTTTATATTAAACATTTAATGGAAATATTATATAGAGCCTTGTGTTATCTCACTTTAGACTTTACTTTGCTTCCTTTCCCTGCCCACACATTTACAAATGTTCTGTAAGTCACCATGGATACAGGCATCTCCACAAATAATTAAGCAAATAAAAATTCTACTTCTGCTGCAACTAATACTTATGATTGTACAACTGCTTTTGTTACCACTACAACAACAACAACAACAACAATAATAACAATAACAATAATGCTGATGATGATGCGGATGATAATAATATTAATAATAATCAAAAGTAGAAGAACCTGATGCTGAGCCATTTGATTAGCTCCAAGAATGCAGCCTGGAAGATTTTCATAACATGCCACATGAACTCTGACTGTGTGAGTTCTGATGGCAGTGATGCACCGACTTAAAAAAATTTAGAGGCAATAACAAACAGAGCTGATGCACCAAGCCAGAGCTGGACAGTGTGCGACAGCAACGGGACTGAATATCTTCCAAGCCTTACGTTGTGCCTCCAAGAGGCTTTCTGGAGCCTGTGCCCATGGCAGGTTAACTGGCTGCACTGCCTCATTAAGGCTTTGTGTGAGACAGGAGGGAGAGAGCGACCTGCTGAACATACCCGGCCCACGCCTTTGTACTGAATGTCACTGTCATGCAGACACTGGAATGGTGGAGACTGACCCAGTTGCACTTTTAATCCTGTCACATATGACATCTTTTTACAGTAAAATGAATGGCCAGACCAATATCTGTCTGTTTAATGAGTCAGCAGTCATCACAGTGACCACATATTGAAGCAAATAAAAATGAGTTTCTTTAAGTGAACTCCAGAAAATATTAATCTTCTCAACAATCTGTTTATGAGTATGTTAAATAGTTGTTTAATAGTAACTGTTTTATTCATTTTTTGTTTTTGAAAGATTATGAAACTTATGCATCCAATGAATTGTTAATAACTGGCGATGGGAAATTCAGGATTAATTTTTTGACAGGTGTCCGAAATGCTTTGAGAGGTGTTGAAAAAGTTGTTAAGAACATTTTGACATAAGCCAGTGGTAACTAACCCTGTTCCCAGAGATCTACTATTCTGTAAGATTTAATTCCAACCCTAACAAAGGACATGTCATTGAACAGCCTAGAGATCTTGTGAGCTGCTAATTAGTAGAGTCAGGTGTGCCAAATTAGGGTTGAAATGAATACCTACAGGATGGCAGATCTATAGGAACAGGGTTGGTTACCACTTACGTAAGCAGTTCAGACCTTGCTGAAGGGTATAACGGCTATCTCTGGCCTGGCTGGAAATCAAATCTGCAACCTCATAGTTACGAGGCCACACCTCTATCCATTATGTCCCACTGCTGCTGTTTGTATGAGAAAGCAGAAAATCAAAGGAAGTTCTTGTCAATTTTAGTGGCCACTGATGTCATGGCTCACCTGAATTGGAGACTGGAATCACTGTGCATGTGCTACAAGCAGACACGTTTGTGTCACCGCAATGCAGTGCCTGGAAAGGGTAGGCCTGCTTAGATTAAGTTGTCATTAGTGGTACTGGTTACACAACAAATTCCAGCTCACTGATGCATCCATAAGAGACAAAAGGGGGTTCCCAAACAACAAGAGGAACATGTTGCTTGTTACTATTCGGTAATATTTATTACGTATGTAACAGTGGAACCCTTTGGAATGCAACAAATCGGTAAACAAATTGCTTCAATATCGGAAACCCTTAACTACGTGGCTATAGGGTTGCTACTTCACCACAACACAATATATATTTGCTGTCATATTTGTCCGTTTCAAATATGTCTGTTTTTATTTTGATTGATTGAGCAATCTGCCATCTACTGCAAAAGCAAAAAAAAGTGTCTTGGATAACAAAATGTTAGTATTTTAAGGCTTTGACAGAGTGATGTATGCTATACATTCTACCATTTTTTTTAAAGGCTTTATGATTGTTGCTATTTACTGAAAATGTAAAGAAAATATCTTAGGATAATGTTTTAGCCTTTTGAAAGAGCAACATCTGCAATCTATGAGTTGTTAAAAACCTTGGTGGCAGAAAATTCGAGTTCAATGTTTTGATAGGCATTATTACACTTATTGGAAAGGTTTTTAAAATATATGTACCTGTTTAGAGCTCATGTATTTTGTTCTTTGCGGCTTGATTTACTTTTCTTCTGAATGGATGTTACTAGAACCGTAGACATTGAAATCAAAGATCAGTTTTATATTTCTCTCTCATCTCTCTCACTCTTATTTTTATGTAACCTACATTCTGACCTAAATAATAACATTAAAACGAAACAGCTTTGAGTACCAAAATAGGCCTCAAAGCAGAGAATTTACATTTCACTTGCCTCTTCGTGCCCTTGTTCACTCCAGAGACCCGTATCGCTGTCCCAGGAAAAAAGTTGACGCAGTGGGGGAGGGGAGAATGTGACTGTTCATGGGACGTCCTGCTTGATCTCAGCTCTGAGGACAAAACGAATGAGAAACTTCTCGGCAACTTCAGCTCTTTCATCAAAGCCTGTGATTCAGCACTCAGAAGAGAATGAGCGAGAACTCACCGAACACGAATGTTTACACCAGGACTCATTTGTCCGAGAAGTTGACATTTTCTTTTCCGTAGACATTTTGATGAACCCATTTTTTCACCCATGTTTTACTAAGTTAGAATCCTTTGCCTTTCCAAGAGGGCATGATTTGTGATCCCCAATGTATAAAAAAGGTGTCTGTTCTGTAGTTAAACCTCAGCCACATTTCCTAGGAAGAATACATTATTTGAAATGCATCTGACTTATATTGTTGACCAGGAGCGGGAAACTCCAGTCTTGGATGGCCGGTGTGTGTGCAGGTTTTTATTTCCATTAATTGCCCTGGATAAATTTGCTAATTGGCCATATGAATCAGCCCTGTTTCACTCCTATATTAGATCACAGTAAAAATTTTCATAAAGGGACACAACAAAAGTCTTCGGCTGTCATTCAAACGCTTATCAAGACATGTAGCTAACATATCAGATGGTGTAAAGGTTAGGGCTAACTGATTAATTAAGGCCAGGAGTTGGCATGAAAACCAGATGCACTGCATCCTTTCAACCATCTAGTACAGACAGGAATGTTTTTTATTTTTTAAATAGGAGGCGGCTGGCTATGTTCGCAAGGCATCCTGGGATAGTTGGCAGCACGAGGAGACACGAAGGCATGGAAAGGGAGATGACACCCGGTGAAGTGGGACAACTTGGAGTTGTGATAACTAATCAGATTTGATATAAATATTTGACATGTAAATTATCGCCCTTTTCAAATTTTAGTTTGCAGTTCTATAGTTCCATTATGGAGGATACAATTGCAGCAATCATGACAAGATTCCTCCAAAGATCCATGGCAGAGGATCAAATCTAAAATAATTTTTGAATAAAATCTAAAATAATTGTATGATTTTATTCAAACTGAACAGTGTTAACACAAGATTAAACTTGGCCAACAAATGTAGTTGACCTACAAATGACCGATTGTGGGAGTTGGGAGCAGTGCCAGGCGGTCTTGCTGAAGACAGTATGTTTTCAGAGTAGCGGTTGTGATCTAAATTTTATTTCAAATAAAGGATGCTTTGTTTTTGAATTTCTCCATTTTGTATTAACTCATAATGACTTTTGATAATGCCATATACAAATACAGTGAGCTCCATAATGTTTAGGACAAAGACATATTTTTTCCTGATTTTATTTTCCTGAGTCCATATGTCAATGTTTGAAACCACAGTTCTGTGTCAGAAATGGACAAAATTTTGTTCACAGACACTATTGCTGTTCCTGTCCACACATTTGGCATAAATTACCAGACATGGTCATGCTCGACATGCCATGAAATTTAAGTGTGTGTGTCCATGAATTAATCAGCAATATCCAAGTCCAGAAATCCCCTATCACAGACGTGTCCTGGAAGTGTACATATGTTTCTGGAAATACACGTGTTGACATGAGGAAACTACCGTTCATGCCCGACACATCCCAAATTTCACTGAAATATAACCAGTTAAATATCTTCCAGACACTGTTTTTTATGCAATGTTTATTGCATATTCTTTGCATGCAATGACTGCTTGAAGTCTGCTACCCATAGACATCACCAGGTGCTGAGTATTTTCTCATGATGCTCTGCCAGGCCTGTACTGTAGCCATCTCCAGCTCCTGCTTGTTTCAGAGGCTTAGTCGCCTTCAGTTTCCTCTTCAGCATATGAAACGCATGTTCAATTGGATTCAGAATGGATGAATGACTTAGAAAGTCAAGAATTTAACAGTTTTTGGCTTTTAAAAAATCCATTGTTGCTTTAGCAGTATGTTTGGGATTATTGTCTTGCTGTAGGAAGGGATGCCATCCAATGAGTTCACTGTCATTTGCCAGTAACTTGAGCAAATACAATGCTTGTACACTTCTGAATTAATTCTGCTGCTGTTATCTGCTGTTACATCATTAATGAAGACAAGTTAGCCAGTACCTATGGCAGCAATACAGTCTCAAACAATAACAGCCCCACCACCAGGTATCATAGATGAGGGGGGGTGCTTTGGATCTTAGGCAGTTTCTTTTGGCCTTCACACTTTGCTCTTGCCATCTCTCAAATACACGTGAATCTTGATCTCTTATGTCCGCAAGACCTTTTTCCAGAACTCTGCAAGCATTTGTAGGTACTTCTTAGCAAACTGTAACCTGGCCAACCTTGTTTTTGTGGCTAACTGCTGGTTTGCATCTTCTGTGTAGCCTCTGTAGTTTTGTTTGTGAATCTGTGGATAATAATCACTGATACATCCACACCTGCCTCCTGAAAAGTGTTTCTGATCTTCCAGACAGATGTTTTGGGGTTTTTCTTCATTATGGTGAGATGTTCAAGAGACATCTCAGGGGTGTTTCCAAGGTGACATGTCAAAGTTGTGAACGAAGCCCACAGTGGACCACTGATATTAAAGATGTCCTGGGACAATCTTTGAATTTTACCTTGTCTATGCTCTATAGTGTTGCAAAAAACTAACAAAAAAACTGTTATAAAATCATGTGATTAATCCCCCTGGATGTTCACTTCACAGATGAGCTGGTAATGGATGTAGCTTTGCCCCCAGAGGAAAGCAGCTGCCAGTGGTTTCTCTTTAGAGGAGGTTCGTTTAATCTGAGCCAGTAGCTGAAAAATGAATTTTAGCAGGTAAAAAGAGCAATCAAATTGTATCAATGTGTGTTTTAAATCTGCCTCTCATTTATAATGGTCTGGCACTGACATCACAAAGCGACTTTCATAGTTATCCCTTTTTGGGGACCTTTTTTGGCTACCACCTGAAGTTTCACGTCGTAGGTCGTACAGAGAGGAAATGCATTCTCTGATTTTCCACACTTTTTCCCTCACATGACTGAAACATCTGAACATAAACACATTTTGTGGAAATTCATCGGTTCAAAATATCAAAAATGCAGTTTGAAAGGGGGGAACACTCATCAGCCTAGGTGTAAGAACAACAGTCTTATCTCGCAATCTACTCCCAGTTAATTCATTTTATAGAATCGTTTTAAAGAGTTTATAGAATCACATCCCCTGGCTGCCTGGGAAGGAACCTAATGAGCATCTTAATTTTAATATTAAATTATATATACAGTGTATAGTCATGCAATCGATATATTTATATTTATCTTTTCAATTCACTTTTTTCCATTTTTTACATGAAGCGGCCCACAGCTATCCTGTCACAGCTGGTGGTGATTCGTTCTCAACAAGAGAAGTGTTGATGGTCACATGTTGCACCTCAAAGGAGAATGTTTCCTTTCAACCTGCACGGGAGGTGTGAATCATGCTTCACACGGAGGGTATTTTGAGTCGTCCACAGTCAGAGTGGCATTGTGGCCGGCCGACACTCTTCTCGTGTCAGACCGGCAGCGGCGTCTGTGAGGCAGTCCCTCGGACACACCTGTTTTTGGAGAGGGAACAATGGAGACCTAAAGACCTAAATGGATTGTTAATTAACCTCATTGCAGCTCTCCACCTGGGTCCAAACTGTGTCCACAGCCTGAGAACAAAGCGGTGGCCCGTGCCACAAAGCAAAAGCGATGATCAGGCTGAAAGGAGCCCATTAATATTTGATTCTGATGATTACTCAGCTTGGGCCCTATTCCAGCCTTAGCCAGACGTCACTCAGATACCCCGAGATCCGTTTGCAACTTGTTAATTATGCAGTCCTCTCAGTTGCTACCCAGTCTCTTTTTTTACAACAATGAGGTGGTAGAGATTGGCGTTGGTGTTTTTATGTGCCGTTTAAATGATCAAAAGAAGCAAAAGTGCTACCTGTTAAGACGTCATAGACAAGAAAAAAATCTTTACACATGAAATAAATCTGAATTGGCTTTAAAGGATCAGTTTATAGTGTTGGTGTCAGTTAGTTTGTCAGGTGCTTTTAAATGTTAAAAATGTTAATAGTAATAGTAATTACAGCTAAATTATACTGTACATTTATTTCCCTTCTCATAAGCTTTCCAATGTCTATTTAAGTTATCTAATGTTTGAATAGTGACTTGAACTTCGCTGACATAATTGTGGTGGTGCAGTGGGTAGCACTGTTGCCTCACAGCAAAACCGTTGTGGGTTCGAATCACAGCTTGGGGCCTTTCTCTGTGGAGTTTGCATGTTCTCCCCTTGTCCACGTGGGTTTCCTCCGGGTACTCCCGTTTCCTCCCACAGTCCAAAGACATGCAAGGTAGGCTGATTGGAGACCCTAAATTGCCCGTATGTATGAGTGTGTGAGTGCCCTGCGATAGATTGGCGGCCTGTCCAGGGTGTATTCCTGCCTCTTTCCCAATGCATGCTGGGATAAGCTCCAGCACCCCCCGCGACCCTGCTGAGGATAAGTGGGTATGGATAGACATTAAATTTGCATAGCCTTAAAATTCCACTTCCACTGATGATTATGAGGTTAAGAAACTAATAAAAATACTAGCACCCTTCTAATTGAAGTTACCTCCAAACAAGTATTTCAACAGCGAGTAGCTAGGTAAAGGTTTATCTTCACAACCAGAAGAAAATATAATCGCCTTTAATTCAAAAGAATGAAAGAGGAAACACACTTACAGATCATTGGTTGCCAATTGCTTTGGAATTACATCAATTGCATCAGCCATTCTTCACTTTTTTTAATGTTCTCTTTGATGACCCAATTTTGGAGATGTCAATCTTCCTGTTTCCTTATTGCTTCCTTCCAAATCCTTTATAGAAAACGAGAGAATCAACGCAGTCAGGATGTATTTAATTTTTCACAATACTTTTTTTTTCAAAATGTTTATCAAGCTACACATAACAATAATAAAAACATTGCATTGGGAGGTGAAATCAATGCCCCATAAACTAATTATATAAATGAAAAAATAGTATATATGTATGTGTGTATGAAATATAGAACATTGTATTCAACAGAATATGCCTAAATCTATTTTGTGAAAGTGCAAGTAGCAAAAAATATTTTAAAAAGCAGGTTCCATATTTTGTTCTGTTTTGTGTTCTTTCCAGACAGTATTTTTAATGTTGGTTTTTCATTGTAGTATGCTCCCCAATGAGCACTGTGGCAAGCACATCTGTGCTGAAAGCAAATGCACTCACTCACGAGCCAATAATTATGTTTCACCCTCTGTGGGTCTTCTCTCTGCCTTCTAATTCTCACAGATCCAACATCAGAGAGGATCCCTTGGAACATGATAGGTCAGGTGACATGTGATGACAAGTAAGCCACAGCTTTTTTGCCAAATGTTTTTTTCTTTTTTTTCTGAAGACCAATTCATATTGCAGGTGTTTGAACAGCCAAATTCATGTTTATTTTTAAAATCCTTATTGAATTTGCCTTCAGTGGCACAAGCAATACTTCCATCTCCATCAGAAAACAAGAGCATCCCATTTTTTTGTGTGCTTGTTTCTTTGTGGCTCAAAACATTTACTGTGAATTGAGTTATTTTTTGTCTCTCACCATTGTTCTGAACTGAAGAAAATGAACATGTTGATTCCCTTCTCGGTTTGAGAGAGTAGAAAATGAATGTAATTGCCTCATAAATTGAAATTAAATTGCACAAGATTAGGTCTATATATATATATATATATTCTTTACTTGCAATATAAATGCCTATTTATTTAAAAATAGTATTTAATGTTTTGATGTAGGATGCAGCTTTGTGAAATGTCAGTGAAACTTTGCAGTGTGTGATTTTTCTTTTGTGCTAAATAAAAGTATTATCTCTTCAATTAATACTAAATAGGATGTTTTATTCAAGTCTGTTCAATAATATGAAAGCCATATAAATCAATAACAAGCATAGATGTCTTGACATTAAATATTCTTGGTAATCATGATGCAAAATAAAATGACCAGATTTTGTTGCATAGTGTTTTGAATATTTGCTTTGAATAATTTATGTAATAATTAATATCATGTATAGTAAATTTGTGGATGATAACATAACATAATGACAAGAACAGACCATTCAGCCCAACATTGCTCACCATTTACCACTACTAAATGATACTTCTAGTGCTGGCCATTTACCTCCAAAATTAGATAGTATCTATCACCTATCAAGCCTGTTATTGAAGACCTGCAGAGCTTCTGCCTCTGCTACATGACCTGATAAGCTATTTCCAGAGGTGGAAAATCCAGGGTTCTCCCCAGTATTTTCTTCCAGTCCCCTAATTAGCACAAATATCCACCCAGGAGGTAGAACTATTGGTTCATGAGCAGAATATACACATGGAGGGTCTTTGATTTTCTGACCTCTGGTTATTCCAAACAGCGACTACTCTCAGTGTTAAAAAAAAAAACAACTTGCTGAGGTCTGTGCAGATTTGACCTTTTCCCAATTTCCATTCATGCCCCATCATTCTACTGACAGAACTCAACCTGAAGAATCTCTTGTAGGGGGCGACATAGCTCAGGAGGTAAGAGCGGTTGTCTGGCAGTCGGAGGGTTGCCGGTTCGATCCCCGCTCTGGGCGTGTTGAAGTGTCCCTGAGCAAGACACCTAACCCCTAACTGCTCTGGTGAATGAGAGGCCTCAATTGTCAAGCGCTTTGGATAAAAGCGCTATATAAATGCAGTCCATTTACCAGTTCACTCAAATCCCTAGAATGAATTTAAAAGCTTCAACCATGTGCACCCTAAGTCTCCCTTTGCTAAGCTTGAGGTATCTTTCCTCATAATTTTTATTTTTTATATCAGGAACCAATTTAGTTGCCCTTCTTTGAACCTTTTCCTGAACCTTTACATCTTGATGTGCAGTCCTCAGAACTGCACATAGTACTATAAATGTGGTTTGACAAAGGTATTATATAACATAAGTATAACATCTTTGTATATATCCTCAAAATACTTTTAGTTATATATCCCAGCATCCTGATGGATGTTTTTATTGCACAGTCTGAAACCTGAAAGACTTTGATCAACTATTATTCCCAAATCTTTCTGAAACTGAGCATATTCCAATTTTTTTCCTCCCGTCAAGTAGTGCAGCTGTATGTTATTATTTCCCACATGTAGAACTTTACATTTAACTATACTGAATTTCATTTTCAATTTTCCATTTTATGCCCACTTCTGGATACTGTTTAAATCTTATTTTAGTAGATTCCAAACTGTTTGCTAAACCACCGAGTTTTGTATCATCTGCAAATTCAACTAATGTTCTTTCAATGTCCCTGTCAAGGCTCTTTATGTAAATAAGGAAAAGCAGTGGTCCCAGGATGATCCTTGTGGGACTCCGCTTCCCACAGTACTCTGCTCAGGTAAGATCCCTCCTACTACTACTCTTTGTGTTCCATCCTGTTGCCAATTCTGAACCCACTTGGAAATACCTCCTTTTATTCCTACTGTCTTCATTTTGATAATGAGTCTCTCATGTCTTACCTTATACATTCTTGGAAATCTAAATATATATCATAAGCCTTGCTATTTCAATGATAATGTTTTTCTGAGAAAGTTTTGTGGCATCACATAAAAGTGTGCAAACTTACTACCTTTACAAAAAGAGCATTTGGGCTGAGAAAAAGTGTATGTTGTAAAAGTATGTTGTTTTATGTAAGCCAAGTTGTTTGCGTTTCTCAGGCTAAAATAACTTAAACTATTCAGATTCTTCTTTGCATTCTATCCAGAGAGGGAATTTGTATCATGCTTGTGTGCAAATTATGTCTGATGACACTTATCCTGTGGGAACTGCAATCCAAGATGAGAGAATAACCAAACCTCAGCATTTAAACCAGTCCTGAATTAGTAGTATTCAACTCCCTTTTGAAAAGGGAATTTCACTCCGTTTGTCTGGAGGGAGGCAGGTGACACACAAGCAAAGAATTTTTGAGGAAGTAAAACAGCTTTTTTGCCAATGGCCAAAATATCACCCTTGCATCCATACTCTACACTCTGTTACTTATGAAAATGCACCTTATGCAAAATATGAAAAATATATTTGTTTGTGTTTTTCCTCAAACATTCATGGCCATTATCAGGGAATACAATGCCATGAAAAAATATTTCCCCCCTTCCTAATTTCCTCTATTTTTGCATATTTGTCACACAGGGTGTCGACCCATAGGTATCAAGATCTTCAGTCAGCACCCCACCACTAAAGACACCAACTTTTCTCCCATGACATCAGTCTTCCAACAATACAAAACATGATTAAATTGTATTATGGAGAGACATGGGAGTCTTTGAGACTGTGACCACCTGACAAATAGGGGGTCACAGCCACTGTCTCACATTATGTTTGAAATAATAACTGAGAGCCCTTTGATACTCAAAAACTCCATGGGCAATTTTAAAATTAATCTCAAAAATCTCATCACTTATATTTGCAAAGTGCTTTTACATATATCTTTACACATTTTAAGCATAACCGAGTTTGTCGAGGAAAACAGGCTATGAAAATAATACCCAAAGTCTAGGAATAAGGTTTTATTTTTAAAAGAAATTATAAACATCTCAATGAACAAGCCTTTGCGCATGATTTGTATAATAGCGACTTGGACCTTGTTTGTGTAATTGCGGACGTTGACTTGGCGTGGAATTATTTTAAAACAACCTTTTTGGCCCTAATTAATAAACATGCACCTCTGAGAATATTTAGAGTTAGTGGTAAAGACAACCCATGGTTTAATGAAACCATCTAATCTTCTATTAGAAAGAGAGATAAGGCATGGGCCAAGGCTAAAAGAAGTAATGATGCCAGTGAGCTTTTTTGCCAATGGCCAAAATATCACCCTTGCATCCATACTCTACACTCTGTTACTTATGAAAATGCACCTTATGCAAAATATGAAAAATATATTTGTTTGTGTTTTTCCTCAAACATTCATGGCCATTATCAGGGAATACAATGCCATGAAAAAATATTTCCCCCCTTCCTAATTTCCTCTATTTTTGCATATTTGTCACACAGGGTGTCGACCCATAGGTATCAAGATCTTCAGTCAGCACCCCACCACTAAAGACACCAACTTTTCTCCCATGACATCAGTCTTCCAACAATACAAAACATGATTAAATTGTATTATGGAGAACCTAAAGGTCACATAATGCCGATCCAATCAAATGTTTTGCTACTGAGCACTGTCTTTTTATCACCCTTGCTGACTCTCTGTCAGCACAGTAAACAGTCTGTTTTCCTTTGAGGGTCTGATAAGAAGCAGACCTCTGTGAACTGCCCTACACACTGAATGGTGTTAGATCTATAGACAAAATGTAATATTACACAAAGGGAATGTGAGTAAACAACACATTTTTTGAATTATTATTCCATTCATTTAATGAAAAAAGTTATCAAGCCCTCATATCACCCACGTGATATGAGGGCTTCACTGTCAGTCAGGGCATAAGTTTAATGTCTCATCTGAAAGACAGTATCTCAGTCCTTGTGTTTGCACTGACATGTTAGGGTTTAGTTGGAGTTCATGTGCAGCAACTTAGTTTTCCCAGAAGATCTCACATCAAAGTATTAACCAAGCCAAGACCAGGTGTGCTTGGCTTCAACAAACCAGCAAGAGCAAGGTGCATGATGGTATGACTGCTGGCTGCTGTGGGCACCCGGTTAGTTGCTAGGGAGTGTTTATGCCGTGGTAACCTGAAGAGCCCTGGCTGGTTTACTGTATACTGTAAATAGAGATGGTACACAGTAAAATACCCAGTGTTAATTCAACTCTAACAGTGTAACTCTGGAATGTGGGACCAAGTGTTATCTGTTAAGAGCTGAATTAACACTATTAGAGTTGAATTAATGTTAGACATATTACTGTACACTTAACAACACACAAAAGGGCAGGATGAACTGGATTCTTGCCTCTCTAACCATAAAGATTTCCAAAGTGCTGAGCCATTGAAATATCACCATGACAGATCAAGAGTCTAACTGTTGTCTTCATCACATTCCATCTCTGCTTCTTGGAGGAACATTTTACAATATTGTTCAAGCAAATTTATGGCTTGGTTTACTCCAAGGCCAGATTATGAATTTTTATTTTAAATTACATATCCACTGCTCTACATAAGGCCACACATTAGAGCAGCTGGTCATGAAAAGACTCATGGTGAAAATAAGATTTTACCGAGTTTGACACTAAGATACTTGCATTGAAGTCACCTGTTTTCCAGAGGGTGAGCAATACCATGTCTGTGCCCTGAAACCTCAACTTTTCAATCTGCAGACCACCATCTGAGCTGTCACAGTTATTGTGTCAGACGACTGAGCAGCAGATGCAACTCATGCGGGCAGATCCCAAAAATCTGTGAAATCATCACGTGTGAAATGATCCAGAGGGCTTTCTATTGAATGACAAGATGTGGAACACCATGGGATGCCCGGCCAGAGACAAATGCAGGTCACCTTTAAAAAAACTGCACTACTGTGATACTCCCATCTCAAAATATCTGACTATTGAGGCTTACCAACTTACAGTCATCTTTGTATATGCTGATTCTGCGTAGATCTGCAGGAAGAAGTGAGTTTGTGCTCTCTTTGAGGATATTTTTACCTGCTTTAAAGGAGGGATACCCTTCCTCAGTCTGTTGAAGGTTGAAGGACGCATGTGAGCATATGCCAAATCGCCACTGGGAATAAAGTGAAAAATGGCTGGGAAAACGACCTATTGTTATGGTTATGCCACAAATAGATTGGGTCAAGTAACAGGGGACAGGCAAAGCGGGTCGTACATCAAAGGACAAGACTGGCACACCACGGGAGTGGGTGGTGCATGGCGATGGAGAGGACGCTCAAGGTTGACCACATGCTCCATGCTTACTCCGCACTGCGAAGCATGCTCTGTTCTCTCTGGACCCAGGGGTTTGGGAAGCACAGCACTCTTTTGCACAATTAGAATCGAAACAGCAGTGACAGCAACAGCTGTAATGCTCACAATGGTGATACTGTAACCCCAACAACAGTAACAGCATATAGTAACATTTCAAAAAACACCATCAGCAGCCATAACAGTAATTATATACATATCAACAAACAATAGCAGCAGCTATGGTAATGATAGACCTTTATCAATCAGGCATACCATTCTAGATTTCCAATTCTCAGGTTCAATGTATTGTCTGAATCACTCCTTCGTGGTTGTGTTGCAACTCCCCACATGTTGCCATCATATACGTAACGTCAGAAGTTTTGAGTTAAAACCTAGTTACCTTGACAACTATAAAAAAGCTCTGTGCTTTCTCAGATTTACACATGATATGGCAGTAGATTTAATATGTATATAATTAAGTATCTAATTTAGGAGGAAAGATAAACTAAAGGATACACATCACTGATGAAATAAAACAAGGTTTTAATTTATTGGGATGTTATTTGCATTCATAATTTAAAAATAATGAATTTTCACTGCAGGAATGAATAAATAAATAAATAAATAAATAAATGTGCAATACTCTTCATCGTGTACACAGTTGGTTTATAGCACCTTTTGACCTGGACAGTATTAATGTACTGATAATGTAGTTCTGGGACTGGTTTTGTAAAAGAACACATTTTTCCACTGCATGCGAGTGTGGTTTATCGCATAGTGTCATTTATTTATTTATTTGTTTATTTAGTTGTTTGTTTGTTTGCTTCTTGAACCCAGACACAGTATTGTGCATTTTGCAGATGCCAGAGCTGTCATTACAGGAAATCAGGTGGAGACCTCAAGCAAAGAGTGAAAGCGGACAGTTGCATATGATTGCTGAGGCAGAAACACACAAACAAGACAACAGCTGAGGCGTACTTTCCTCCTCTCTCCTCTTCCTAGAGCTGCAAGACATGGGAGTCTTTGAGACTGTGACCACCTGACAAATAGGGGGTCACAGCCACTGTCTCACATTATGTTTGAAATAATAACTGAGAGCCCTTTGATACTCAAAAACTCCATGGGCAATTTTAAAATTAATCTCAAACAATCTCATCACTTATATTTGCATAAAGTGCTTTTACAGTATATCTTCTACACATTTTTAAGCATAACCGAGTTGTCGAGGAAAACAGGCTATGAAAATAATACCCAAAGTCTAGGAATAAGGTTTTATTTTTAAAAGAAATTATAAACATCTCAATGAACAAGCCTTTGCGCATGATTTGTATAATAGCGACTTGGACCTTGTTTGTGTAATTGCGGACGTTGACTTGGCGTGGAATTATTTTAAAACAACCTTTTTGGCCCTAATTAATAAACATGCACCTCTGAGAATATTTAGAGTTAGTGGTAAAGACAACCCATGGTTTAATGAAACCATCTAATCTTCTATTAGAAAGAGAGATAAGGCATGGGCCAAGGCTAAAAGAAGTAATGATGCCAGTGACTGGGTTCAGTATAGGGCATTAAGAAACAAATGCACAAAATTGATAAAAAATACAAAAAGTGATTACTACCTTCATTTAATAAATGAAAACCTTAATGATCCAAGTAAATTTTGGAAGTTGATTAAATCTTCATCAGGGTCTATGACACCCTCTACTCTTCCTGATCTTTTTAAAGGTAAATCAAAATGAAATAAAGGGTACGCATAACATAGCAGATGCATTTAATAAGCATTTTATTAATGCAGGCTTAGCCACTCTCTCAAATCTCCCTGTAGATGGTAAAGACATTGTAGCCACCATCCTAAGTTGCCCGGGAAATAGTTTCAATTTTTCCCCTATTTCTCCCACTCAAGTTTATAAAGCTCTATCGAGTCTTGATTGTAAAAAGTCTGCTGGTCCTGATCAAATTGAGCCTTATTTTTTTTAAATAGCAGCAGATCTGATTGCGGGACCCATTGCCTCCATTTTTAATCTTAGTCTAACCAGCTGTTTGATCCCCAGCTCCTGGAAGTCAGCATTTGTCCTTCCTTTATTAAAAGGAGGAGATCCCTCTGTTCTGGATAATTATCGCCCTATTTCCAGACTATCCGTTATAGCTAAAGTATTTGAATCCCTAGTAAACGAACGGCTAAAACATTTTTTGTCTGATAATAAAATTTTAAGTCAAACACAGTCAGGTTTTAGACAAGGACATAGCACTATAACTGCAGCCATATCAGTTACAAATGATATTATTACTGCTCTGGATGATAAAAAAATCATGTGCTGCACTTTTTATTGATCTATCCAAAGCGTTTGACTCAGTGGATCATGGTCTTCTCCTGCAAAGACTCAATTGTATAGGATTTAGTAACCCTGTGCTAAGTTGGTTTTCAAATTATCTGACAGGGAGAACTCAGTGTGTGTCTATTGACAATTATAATTCTGTACCTTTAACCGTAAAGACGGGTGTTCCGCAAGGATCTATTTTGGGACCGATTTTATTTTCTATGTATATAAATGATCTTGGGGTAGGATTAAATCCAGCAAAGGTACACCTTTATGCAGATGACACAATTATTTATACTATAGCGCCATCTTTAAAAGTGGCAATGGCTTCCTTACAGACTGCTTTTAATTTATTGCAGATGTCACTTGTTAATTTAAAATTGGTTTTAAATTCTAAAAAGACTAAATTTATGATTTTTTCACGTTCCCGTTCATCACCCACTGACTGTACAGTTTTAACACTAGATGGTACTCAGCTAGAGAGGGTTAGCTCTTACAAATATCTCGGCATCTGACTTGATGACAAGATGACCTTTAGTGTCCATATTGATAGCCTTCTAAAAAAACTTAGACCAGTTAGGTTTTTATTTTCGTTTAAAAAAATGTTTTCCTTTTACTGCTAGAAAAAGATGAGTTACAAGGCATTCTGAAATCCTTACCCTCTCTTGACATGTTTAAAAATATGTTAAAATCAGTTTTTACTGAACAATGTTACTGCTTTTAGCAACAAGTGCCTTTTAGCTCCTGATCTTTGTATGTCTGTTTTTTTTTTTTTTGTATGTTTTTAATATGAAACTTTTATTTTCCTGCTGCCATCTTGACCAGGACTCCCTGGCAGAAGCGATATTGTATCTTAATGGGACCTTCCTGGTTAATTAAATGATAATAAATAAATAAAAAAGATATTTAAGACATGCTAAACAGCTGACAATTGTATCTCCTATGTGGTGCAGGAACATGACACCAAAGACTATTTCAGGCCTAATTTTGCACAGCATTAGGCCTGTACTTCCCTAGCATGGGTGCTAGCACCTTAAAATAGTAAGGTGGGATTTACAAAGTGCTTATTATGGATTGAAGGTGAAGTTGTGTGAAGTGTGAACTCATTTTTCACAACAATACCTCCTCCTGAAGTCAGGATGGCTTTTATAGGAGTGGAGAGGCCTATTTTCTCACTTTTAGCTGCTGTCAGATCCTCTTACTGTTTCTCAAAAAGCCTGGGTGGTTTTCAGACCTGTGGACAGTGGTGACCTCAGCTACAAGTAAACTAGCCTCAACAGCTGATACTGTCTGATATGAGATAACTCCACCCAACCTCTGGCAATGTGCTTTGTATATAATCTAATGTCAGTTACTACTTCTGACAGAGAAATAACTTACTATTTCATCAAGGGATGCAGTTGGATGAGATGATTCAACCAGATTTTCTGGACAAAGATAGTTTCTAGAGTTTGGGATTGAGACTCCGGGAAACATGATGCCGTGGTTCATGATACATACAAACTAGTATACGGTCATCTGTTTTTTAATTTGGTTAAGTGCTAATTGTTCTGTTCAGCTATGCTGTTTCTTGCTATGCATTAGTACATTGAATCGTTCACCATTTTTGCAACTGATTGTGGTCAGGAGCAAACTGCATATATTTGGGATATGTGGTTGCAACTTGTTCAGAATGTACCTACCCCTGAATATTTTACATATAGAAGAGTAATAATGAAGTTAGGTACAGTTTTCATTTCCTTTCAGAAACTTGTTGAATGACATTTCACCGTGTTAACAAAGTTGAATTTTTTTTTAAAATAAATATTTCCCACAAGGCACTTGTGCTTTTTGTGTCTCAGTATAGAATATCATGTGCTGTACTCTCAGTTCCAACCCCCTGCATGGAAATACACATATCTGAGTGCCACTTATAGCTCAAGCGATTAGCATTTTTTGTTCTCTGTGCCAGTGGGTAGAATATGTAGTGTTCTTTTTTTAATTATGTCAAAAGACATTTGACTGTGCTGCTGAATTCTGAGCACAACGTATAGCCGAATGAGTCACCCAAATGTAGCAGAACACAGAAAAATCATACTTTGCCCTTTGCCAGAGTGCTTTCACTGTGAGATAGATGCACAAATGCCTGCTTGTGACACTTTGAATATTTATGTTGAACGGGTTATTTATGTTGTTGAATATGGAGCAAAGTAATGTCAAATTAACAGCACAATACAATATTTTTAAAACACAGTGACTTTTTAGATCATCTTCAGTTGGAAATGTGAAGGGTTATTGTCATGTATTTCAACATTATGAAACACATCACTGGTTTTGAATTATCAGTGGTTTACATCTCCAATTCTGAAGGGGGGGGGGGCTACAATTGGTAGCTCAATTCAGCTGGCTTATTAAGCTCTTGACTGAAGACCATGATTAGTTAATTAGTTGAATCAGGTGTCTTAGTGCTGGGCTAGAACAAGAACCTGCACTCACATTGGACATTTTTGGAGAAGACTGGATACCCCTGCGCTAAATAAGCTAAATTTCTAGCTCCTGTCAGTGCTCTGGGAAACAGTTATGGAGACAGTTCATCAAATCTGCTAGGCTGTGCAACTAGAATGCGTAGCGGCATTAGGCACAATAGCTAGTAAGCAATGGGTTCTTAATGGTGTTCTTAACTAGATGGCATTAGCTAGTTAACATGCTAACTTGGGCAATGTTGCAATCACCAGCTAAATTCAGCGATATGTCATTGTACTGCATTGATCAATTATTGGAAGTGCCATATCCTTTTGAGAGCATACTTTAAGTCCTCCATCATTAATGCCTACCTTGCCTGCGGCCATGTTCCCTCTGACTTTAAGATGGCTTGTGTTACCCCAGTCCTTAAGGATCCTACCTTAGACCCCTCTGATGTCAAGAATTATCAACCTGTATCGCTTCTACCTTTTCTGCCTGAAACCCTTGAATGAGAAATGCTTAATCAACTACCGTCTTTTCTCCATTAGAACAACCTGCTTGACCCTCACCAGTCTGGTTTTCGAACCGGGCACTCAACAGAGACTGCCTGACTGGCTGTGATGGAGGCACTTGCCACTACAAGAGCTTCATCACTCTTGTCTGTCCTGATCCTCCTAGACCTGTCTGCAGCATTCAACACGGTCAACCACCAACTACTCACCTCTACTTTTGCTTAGATGGGCATTTCTGGAACTGCCCTGTCTTGGTTTGCTTCCTATCTTGCAGATAGGTCCTACCAGGTCACCTGGATGGTGTCTGTCTCTGCACCTCATCCCCTTGTTATTGGAGTCTTACAGGGATCTGTACTATGACCTCTGCTGTTCGCCATGTACACAAAATCTCTTGGTTCAATCATTAATTCACATGACTTCTATTGTCACTGTTATGCTGATGATACACAACTATTCTTCTCTTTCCCCCCATCTGCCATACAGGTCAATGAGAGAATCTCAAAATGGATGGCCAGGTATCACCTGAAGCTCAACCTCAACAAGCCCAAGCTGCTGTTCACCCCTCACAAGACCTCCCTACTACAGGAGCTCTCCATCATAGTCGATGGTACCACAGTGACACCTTCTCACTCCGCAAAGAGCCTGGGGGGTGGTCCTGGATGACCAGCTAGATCTCAAGGAGCACATCACTGCAACATCACAGTCCAGCAGATTCCCCCCGTACAATATCAAGAGGATTCAACTATACTTGACCACGTACTCCGCCCAGCTACTTATCCAGGCTATGGTGATCTCCTGTCTAGATTATTGCAACTCCCTCCTTGCAAGCCTGCCAGCCTGTGCCATGCAGCCACTACAGATGATTCAGAATGCTATAGCCCAACTTGTCTTCAGCCTTCCTAAGTTCTTGCATATCACTCCCCTGCTGAGGTCACTTCAATGACTACCGGTTGTCGCCAGGATCAGGTTCAAAGTCCTGACCCTGGCCTACACTGCAGCCAACAGGACAGCCCCCTCCTGCCAACAGGACATGATTCAGCCCGACACACCAGCTCGACCACAATGCTCTGCTGCAGCAGGGTAACTTACACTCCCTGCCATCTTTCGCTTGAATGGTTCTCGCTTGTCCCAATCACAGAGCTCCTCCACCCAAGTGGGGGAACAAACTCCCCGTTCCTCTACGAACCACTTGCTTACTTATATCAAGACATTGTATAAAGTCAATTGCTACTTTGATTCTATTGACTGCTGTTTTTATGATGTGTACATATCATAAAAACCTGAGCTCTGTTTCCTTTGGGAGATCACAAAAAAAGGTTTAGGAAGTTTTGATTTCTGTGAATATGGAATGTAAGAAATAAACTAATGATAAATGGGCATCGTTTCATTGTTACAATACTCGTAGCAACTAGATACGTTATTTGTGAAGAAAAGAGGGGATTAGGAATGAACTTTCAGTGCCTGCTCACAAGTCAACAGCAATCAAAATGCAATACTTCACAGTACACCATTATGCAGAGAAGGTACGGAAGGACCCTGAGCTAATCGTTGAGTCGATCAGAATGTATACTGACACCAGCACCACCTGATTTACAAATTAAGCATCCGTCGTCACTGTATGGCAAGTGATTTGGACATGGTTTTGACATTAAATTTGACATGAAATTTACAGTTTTCAGAGTTTGATCTCTGGGTTAAAGACCTCAGAAGCAAACACTCCTGGGCAGGGGCGATTTTAGTGATTTGGAGGCCCCAGGCAAAGACCAATGTGAGGCCCTTCTCCATTTTGCTTAACGCACTCATAGCTAGTGAACGAAAACTATTTGGAGGCAGCTCTTTTCAGTTAACAAAGCCACAAAACTAAAGGACAGACGCAAATGAGAATTCTAACTGAAGAACGTCAAATGACCTTCAGTCAGTTAGAAGAAGACAGTATGGCAAGAGAAAGATTATAAGTATATAATCTTTAATTCTTTCAAGACAAAAGTATAGTACATGCTTTTTGATAAAGCATTTGAACATCCACTATTCTCTAGGGGTAAAAGTCCTGGTCTGAGCGGGTGTCTGGTTTGTGGTGGGCTGCTGCTGTCTGTCGGTGTCGCCTCTGACACTTTTCTCCCACACTGTAGCTGGTTCACCGCAACCAGCAGAGACAGCAATGCTAGAAGTTGTAGTAGGTGCGGTGGGTGCACAACAGGCTGAGGCAGCAGTAAGGCTGCTAACGTTAGCTAGCTCAGCTTCTTCAACTACTTTGCACTTGTTGTAACATCAGCTAGAGTGAGAGCACCTATTATCAACCAACTTCGTTCGACAGACAGGAAAAAGTAAACTGATTTGCAACTATATATGAAAAAATAGGCGAAATATCGGTAACAACCTCTACCTAGTTATGTAGGAAAAATGTCCTCGTTATCCTCCAGTAGTTATTTTTTTTAAAGTACTTTCGCAATTTTTTTGTGCCGGCAAATAACTCAGAGGTGGTCCAGCGCTAGCTTTTGGTTGCTAAGGGGACGTGTATCGACAACCCCATATAAATGAATGGAACTTACATTTGCTAGCATACTGTGTAAGTGTCCTGACTTGCGTATTTGAGGTTAATATGAGAAAGGGTGGTCGCTATCCCCATGTCTAGGAATCCGTACATATTCACGGTTGTAACTCAAGTTGCAGGATGCAAAATAGCCGTTAGGAAGGCAGTTTGAAATTATGAAGCAACGTCTGCGCCATTGGATTTAATGGGTCGCGATGAGATAATTCTGAGCGTGTTGCTTGGCTTAAAGTTGACATAGTAAATAAGGCTGTATTAATGTTACTAAATGTATATGTATGAAATTGTTTTTTTACATTTAGACAATTTATTATGTGTATTTTTACAGGACTTGCATCTAAATAGGTAACAATGTCCAGTTCTATACGAAGTAAATACACTAGCGGTTAGGGTGGTCGATAATAGGTGCACTCACTCTACTCGTTGCTCCTCCGTCGTGGAGTTTCTGGCTGTTTTATTAAAGAATTTTGTCAGTTTAGGCAAACTTTCCTTAAACTGGGCATCTTCCTTTTTCCTCTTTTTCTTCTCAAATCCGCTTTGAAAACGCTTCATGGTAACATAGTGACTGTCTGCCTCTGATGGCAACTCGAATTTATACGTCATTGATTAGGCGCAGATGCAGGGAGGTCAAGGTGGAATAGTCCATTAAATGTGAAATGTGGGTGATAATAAATATTGGCAAATATAGATATTTAATTGGATAGGCCCACATTTACATGTAGATAGGTTTATTTTTATCTATTACACATTTTTATTCGTTTGGAGTGACAAGGAAAAATGTTTCATAAATAAAAAATTTTTAAAAAAAGGAAACACAAATTCACGAGGCCCCTTTGGTGAACGAGGCCCCAAGCAATTGCCTACCTATGACCAAACCGCTGGGCGCCAAGCAAGCCTGTAGTTCAAATGGGGGAAATTGTAGTCTCTCTCTCTCTCTCTCTCTCTCTCTCTCTCTCAAAAAGTCGCTCTCATGCAGACATATCTGAGACTCAGTTGAATTTGCAGCTGGCTAACCATTTAAGGGCATGATCTGCATGAATTACCATAAGTAGTAAAAATAAGAGAAGCCCTGGAGGAAATATCGCAGTCAGGGTGGGGGTGAGGGTGGGGGTAAGGGTGAGGGAAGAGATAAACAACAGAAGTTTATTTAGCCACAGAGAGAAAAGGCTACTCGTTTCTTTCAGACCTCTCATTGCTGGTCTCATGATCTTTCAGAAAAAAGTATGTATTGAGTTCAGTATCAATCACCATATTTTTATACTCCATGCAAAAAAATCCACAGCTGTCAATATGACCGTGATTCACCAAAACATGCTTTGCAAATCTGGAAATCTTTGACTCTTGCATGAAATTTGGGAACACAGCAGTATGTACAGTAAATAGCAGTGTTCTGACCTTCTGAAAGAATGAACCCTGCCCTTGGAATAGATCCTATTTGAACTCAGCACAAATAGAAATGTCAGTACTTTGACTAGTCTCAGACATGATGGCAAATGCTTCCAAAGCATGAACACAATCCTGCTCGATACACTGAAATTTAGTTTTTAATGTAGTTCAAGGGTTCATCTTTCATTCATTCAAAACAACTTGCATCACTCTGTTGAAAGACCTCACAAAGCATGGAGCTCTAGAAATACATCATATATTCCACAGAAAATTCCTTTCTACTTGTCCTTCAGAGCCAGAGTTAAACATGCAGAATGGAATGTTTTGCTGTATTGAATGTTAACAGCTCATTCACGATGTGTGAAAGTGGAGTTGTGGAGGTGTTTTTTTATGAAAACGTTTAGCCACAGCTTTCATAAGAGTTTATAAAACCTGACATTTCTTTTCCAAACCATAAAGCCAAAAAGTGTGTGATAGTGATATAATAATGACTAATAATACGAAAATAGTACTCCAAACAGAAACTGTGAAACCAGACACGTTGAAAAAAGGAAAAGCATAGTACAATGGAGTTAAGGACAAGATGCCCTATGGTGCTGAATTGTTCGTATCCCACAGTAGCGCAGTCTGCCCACACAGGCTCAGGAAGTGTCCAAGGGGCAGTTTCACACACACAAAGTGTCACATTGGACTGGACTGGCTGTTCTGCAACAGAGCAGACAAACCAACAGCTGTCACACCTGTGCAATCCTGTGTCTTTATGAAAGAATGTTCAGCCCGGGGGGGGGAGCAGTACACATGGAGAGATGAATGGTTTTATTACTCCAGCAATTTTGAGCACAATTATCTTTTTAATCGTTAAATATTATCCTGAGAGCAGATAATAAGAAACACAACATCCAATGGTATCAAAAATATTTTACAGAACAAATTCGGCAAGAAACAGCAGAAAACAAGTGGTGAGTGGCAAATTAACAAAACATTAGTCGTACTCTAAAGTATTTTAAAAAAAGCAAGGGCATTAACTACAAGCAATTAATAATATGATATTCATGATAATATTAAAGGGGCACACATATATATATATATCATATATAATATAGCATACATATAATTTGCACTGTTGCATAATATGAATGCAAGATTTATCTTCATGCTTCTAAATTGCAGCTATCCCAGAACCAACCCCCCGTCCATCTGTTCATAGCATAACTGGTACAAAGGCTCTGTACATGCTTACAACTTTCTGGCTCAATACTGTTTAAACGAAATACAGTTACCAGGGCAATGTGTCAGTACTCATACATGTGTACATAGTATTACGTATGCTATTTTGCCCATCCTAAGCGATGCCGAAACATAATAATTCTGCCAGCCATAGGGGATTACTTTGAGGGGGTAACTCTAAACTGGATGCTATACATCTCTCTTCCTCCTTTGTGTATTTACAGAGAGGGAAACTATTTCAATAACATCATTATTAAACCTTTGTCTACAGTGGGAAAACTACAAAATAGAAAAAATGTGAGAAATGTCCAATTTGGCATGTACTAGATCACCACCAGGACAAATCCAAACTCCTTGATACACCACTACCTTCCCTTGCTACCACCACCCGGCCTGCTCTACCACCAGAACTCATCCAAAAGCCACGCCCCATATGACCCATACCCACCCCCTCGCCTTCTCTACCACCAGGACACATCCCAAACCACCCCCCATATGACCTGTACCCACCCCTCAGCCTGCTGTACCACCAAGACTCATCCCCAAACCACCCCCATATGACCTGTACTCATCCCCCAACCTGCTCTACCACCAAGACTCATCCCAGAACCACCCCCCATATGACCTGTACTGTACCCACCCCCGGCCTGCTCTACCACCAGAACTCACCCGAAAGCCATGCCCCATATGACCTGTACCCACCCCCTCGCCTTCTCTACTAACAGGGCACATCCCAAACCACTCCCCATATGATCTGCTTTCACCCCCAGCCTGCTCAACCACCAGAACTCATCCCCAAACCACCCCCTATATGACCTGTTTCCCAACTCCCCCCGCCCCTGTTCTACCACCAGAGCTCGTCCCCGCCGCTGCTGCGCGTGCTAGCCCTCTCTCGCCCCTGCAGCCGGAGCATCTCCATCACGCTGCGGGCGTAGACGTCGCGGAGGTTGACGCTGAGCGACACGTCGGAGGCGGAGCTGCGGGTCAGCCTCTTCAGGGCCTCGCTGTGGCGCAGCGCCGCGTCCCTCATCTTCAGCGTGAAGTAACAGGCCGAGAAGCGGTCGTTGATGATGGCAATGGGCAGCGACAGGATGAGGATGCCCGACAGGATGCAGAGGAAGGCGATGACCTTGCCCACTGTGGTGTCGGGCCGAATGTCGCCATAGCCCACAGTGGTCATGGAGGTGGTGGCCCACCACCAGGCGCTCGGAACGTTGGTGAACGTGGTGCCGGGCAGGTCGTGCTCCACCGCGTATTCCATTGTGGCAAAGATGGAGATGCCCACCGAGAGGAAGAGCATCAGCAGGCCCACTTCCTCATAGCACTGGGCAATCGTCATGCCAAGGGACTTAAGGCCTGGGAGAGGGCAGCAAAGATGGGTACACCATTACCACATGCCCCTCTCTGAGTAATAATAATAATAATAATAATAATAATAATAATATCAAAATCTTCCGCTTCCTGCCTCTCGTGCAATGCACGCTGGGATAGGCTCCAGCCCCCCCCCCCCATGACCATGACCAGGACAAGCGGGTATAGATAATAAATGGATGGATGGAATATCATCAGCACATCATTTTAAAAAGCACTTGTCAATTATGGCAAGGAGCAACAGAAACAATAAAAAATATATACAATTTATAGAAGGAGAAGAATGAAGTAAATATATATTTTGAGGTACCAATACTCAGAAAGAACAGTAATCATAAAAACAAATATTTAATACAGCCAGGTACAGTCGGGTGTGGCATATTCTTAAAAACACTGGCACTGTGGCATTCTGCAAAGGCACGCTTGACCCAATGAATAACACATTAAATGTTAATTGACGGTTGCTGTGATTTCATTGCATTAAATCGTATATAGCAATAAACATGTTCTAAGTGTAATTCTGTATCTAGGTTGACTATAGCCTTTTTGACTGTTGTGCAATGACAGCACAATGCTTTCACACTTCCCTTTGATTTAGAACCTTGAGCGAACACTGACTTAAAATTGTCATGGTAACTCAAATGTGCCTCCTGAATACTTGGAAATTGGCTGAGCTCATTACTTGGCAGTGTGCTTTTTAAGACTACAGTGCCTGAGGTTGTGTATAACCTTATCTGTTGATGCTATAAGTCCAGTTACTTATAAAATGAATAGAATGTTAAATTGAAAATAGATTTGATATTTTAATACTGTGAATTTATTTTCTGGTAATTTGTTACCTGCTGTGAGTGACACCTCTGGTTGTGACAGATAATGTGTGGTGCAGAAAAGCTCACCTGCTCAAAAGTGGCCTTCTACTGGTGTTAGTGTAAATCCACTTCCACCTCTGCCCTCTCAAAACATCCACATTCCTAAATCTGTATGCCACAAATCTGCGCTTGTGAAATTAATTCACAGGTAGTGTTAAGATATGAACTCACAAATATCAGTATAAATATCTTGGCCATAATACCAAAATGAATTGACAGGTAGCATTGGATAGACATAATTATAAATGCAGTAGCCATATCCACTCTTTGAATGGTTCTCAATTAGGTCCTAAATGCTCAGCTGGGGATCAGACTGCTTGTGAGAACGATATCGTTCCTCCTATCACACACAGTGGGGGTAAATAACCACTTTAATCATACAGTATTTTCCAAAAAACAGAATTTAATTCACTGCAGCACAAGTGTAAAACCACTATCATTGCCCCATGTACAATGTAGAAACAACTGGTAAATCTGAGCCACTTGATACTGGGTATTTCTAAAGAGTGGATATATTGTAAGAATGGAACATATTGTACGATACAGAAACCACAAAACTAGAATGTGAAATAACCTCACCTTTGAACAAAACAAGCAGCAGAAGAGTTATTTTTATAACGTAATTATGAAAAGGCCGGGCTATGTCTTACACAGCTATTTAGCAAGCCACTCAAATGCATGTGCATTGTTTGTGAGCGGTGTCACAAATGGAAACAATTACACTCGATCTCCAGATTTTAACTTCAGTGGGAAAGCCATGTCCCTTGGCATCTTCTAGTTGCAATTGCCAATTAGTTGATGGCACAGAAAGCGACATCACATTTCGATCTTCTCCAAATTATGTGTGAAACTCATGAGAGTTGACAAAAAAAACAATTTATCAGACCAAGTGATGAAAAGCTATGAATACAGAGGGCCAGATTTTCACTGTCAAAATTGGACGTGGCAAATGCAGTGTATCCTTGGCTGCCTCTTGTATTTGTGGGATGGAACTTTACAAAAATCCCAATCTGTCAGACATGTTGAACATGCAATATGAGAATAACAGATCTAATGGGTTGCTGGGTGTCACAGGCACTTAACTGGTTTAAGACCTACCTAGGGGTCCGTCCCTTCTTTGTTAACTTGGGTGAGCACACTTCTGTGTTCAAATGTCAGATGTGGTGTCCCTCAAGGATCAATTCTAGGTCCAGTCCTAGAATAAAGTAATCTTCGTATGATGCCTCTGGGAGGTATCAGGAGGCAAAAAGTACTGTGCCTAAGGATTTACTGAATATGGCCCTAAGGGCCATAAATATATTTATGGCTATTTTTATATGCCAATGAGACAAATAGCATTTAAAATATTTACTAAGGTGTCGCACCGGAGGTTTGCATTGGTAAAACAAGAGAAAAGCGCCATCCGTAAAATTAACATGTTTGGGTTAATGCATGTGTATTAGGGCTTTCTGATGTTAGGCCACAAAAATATGGGAGGAGAGAATGGAAATTTATTCATATGACCTGGTACAGCTGATTTATCATGGCTGGCGGCTGTTGCGGCAAAGGTAATTGTGTCTATTTTTAAACGACTGGGAAAAGCAGGTGTTAACTTCCTTCTGGCAGTAGTTGCCATTCTTAGGAGGAGACATCAATAGCATGGTAGAATACATTTGTGAAATTATACTCTTTCTAAATTGAGTATCCCATGTCAGAGGAGAAGGTAAGAATATCTCACAGACTTCCAAGTCATCCCATAATCCAGTTACTGGATGAGCTTGGACATGATCTGGTGTCAACAACAAAACAAAGCCAGCCCATCCCTGCAGTGACAAAGCTCCTTTCCATGCTGCATTTTCTGGCTTCTGGCTCAATCCACAGTCATGACATTAGCAGGCATTTTGCAAGCTCCATTTTTGAATGTTCTGTTGTTGGTATTGAAAGCCATACTGAATTGAAAGTCCCATTACATCATATTTCTGAACAATCGAGAGGCACTTCTGAAAACCAAATTGGAATTTTATACCATCACTAATTTCCCAAAGCTACTAGCTGCAATTGATTGCAAGCTCACATGTTCAACTGATACTCCACTCAGAAAAAGTAAGAGAACAGAAACCGAAAGCACACACATTGTATCAATGCCCAGGCTGTGCATGACAAACGGAAACATCAAAAATGCAGTTGCAAATGCACACGTCTTCTTCATCTTTAGGAACAGTTGCCTGTTTGAGAAGTTTGAGAGACGGTGACTATGGAGTTGGCTATTGAGTACAGAATTAAACAACTTGAAATATTAAAACTGTATTGGAACGAGACATGTTAACATTCTCTCTACACATTTAAAGGTGACAGCACATGTCCATGGCTGATTTATTGATCTCATATTGAACTAATGCATGATTTTTATAGGCTGAGCTCCTTTTCCACCGTAACAAACAGCAACCTCCTCTCTAAGTGGTTCAGACACTTCTGGAACAAAAAAGACTAAATGCAAAGTCAATTAATGAGTGTAGGACCACCATATTAGCTGATGAGGTCAAGCAGTTATCTAACAATCAAAGTGGCCTGTTTGATCCTCCAGGTAAGAAAAAGTGGGGTGAATATAATAGACACTTCAGATGAGATGTGGAACCAAGGTCTTGACTTGTTGTGGTCATTAAAGATCCCATAACACTTATCGCAAAGTATAGATATTGGTGGCAGAAAATTTCCCCTTCATCACTGTAAAGCACTTTGAGTGTGAGACAAAGGACTACATAAAAGCAAGGCATTATTAGTAATGTTTAATTATTAATATTATTATTGTTATTTATTTTATTTTTTTTAAGATGATCGCTCAGTCCCATTAAGCAGAAAATTACATCAAACTTTTATGGATTATGGACACCTAAACCATGCCAGAAAATTATATAATACACCACCATGGGACTAGTAAAATACTTCACTGTTGGAACACTGTTGTGCTTCTTTTTTTAACTCCTAACTGTACTACACGGCAAAAAAGCTTAAAATATCTTCTGAAAATAACAAATTTATCATTTACATATCTGGTGAGCTCCATATTTTTTCTCTATTTGTTTCATACCCCATAATTCATTTGTAATCAAACAAATGTGGTTCAAATGCAGAGTTTTAGCTTTTAATAAAGGGTATTTTTAACCATTTTGGTTTCAGCATATAGAAATCACAGCACTTTCTACGCAGAGGGCATTTCAGACAAATGGCTTCTCAGGTGTTTCTGGTTCGTCACATGTGTTGAACTGCTTCCTGTATGCAGGTATTATTGGCATTTGTCAACACGAAGACCAGAACCAAAATCAAGGAAGCCCTTATGAGGCTGAGAAATAATAAATCAGACATAGGACAAACCTTAGATTTACCAAAATCAACTATTTGGAACATCATTAAGAAGAAATAGCGCACTAGTGAGCTCAGTAATCACAAAGGCTCTAGTAGGCATAGCTGATTATCGTCATAATGCAGAAAAACCCCCAAACACCTGAAAGATCAGAGAACACTCTTCAGGAGGCAGACATGTAGCTATGTGTCAGTGAATACTGTTCGCAGAAGACTTCACGAACACTGCAAGATGGAAAAGCACTAGTTAGCTGCAAATAAACAGGATGGCCAAGTTACAGCATCTGCATTCGTTGTGTTTCTCCACTCATGTATTCAGGTTTTTCATTCAATTAGTCACCCTTATGTATTTATGCATGGATACGTGCAGGCGTGATGACAGCTTACATGCTTACAGCCCACGCTTTTGCGTGTGTGGCTCTGATACACATGCATTGTCGGGATAGGCCTATATTATAATGTAGGTGCTTGAAATACAGGTCAAATGTGCAAATTAAGCTTCAATACTCATATTTAAACAAATTAGATCCTTTCACAGAAGTAATAGCATAGTGGAGGCTCAAGGATGCATCTTGATTCTAAAGACAGCTCAGCTTGATGAAAAAACCCTGGGTTCCAAAGAGACTGATCAAGCAGTCAATAGCATTTCACAATACCGTAAAATTAGTTTCTTTGTCATAGGTCACCTATTAATTCATGGTTATGCCGCAATTAATCAAAAAATAAATTTTCATTTGAAATGTTTAATAACTGACCACTGTGAAATGTGAACCAAACATGGATAACCTTTTGCAATCTTTTGAAAAAAAAAAACATCTTAAGAGGCTGTATCAGAAACATCAGATTATATGACTACATTTTCCAACCAAATTTTTGAATGCTATTTGAATCTTGAAGCTGCAGATAACGTAAAAAAAAAAAAAGTTAGGTCACAAAGCATCTTTATGCACAGGAACATTTCATGTTTTTAATCTCTTCTTGCTTTTTACAGTGTAATGACTTGTCACTCCTAAAGTGGAAGCTCTCTCCAGACCAGTTTACTTGCAGAAGCAATTTAATATGAATCACTCCAACTGGCTGTGTGACATCACTCGCCTTCAATTATTCAAGACTTCTGCATCTGGAAACTGGCTTCTCCTCCCTTTCCAAAATTCAGATCAAAGTCAGCCGTATGAGATTTGGTAGCTTTTTGTCATTGGGTTGGCAAGTTTTAAAAAGTGAATGATGAAAGGTATTCTGCCTATCCTGGCTCAAAACCCTCAGAAGAGCCCTTGGCTTGTAGCAAACCCCCCAACCCGGGACCAACATCTCCATTGCAAAAAAAAATGCCTTTGATTATGAAGTGTTTTTCACTCCTCCCTGTTGTGTCCTTTATGAAGTACAGAAATTCTTATCCTAGTTTGGTCAAACATTGTAATCATATTGTTTAATCCTTGTTTATACTATTAATTCCTCAACTTGTCCAATTTTTTTAATGATGCATTTTTCAAGAACATTGTTATTATACTGCTGTATACACACAGAAAAGTTTATCAGAATAGTTTATAATTCAAATTTGCTCTTCACTCAAAAGAATTTCATATCAAAGTAATGTTTACTTTTCAAATATGAAATAGAGGGAGAGGGCCCTTTTTTTAAAAGTGCCTGTGAGGCCCCTCTATCAGGCCTCAAGCCCCTGTATCATTTTCCATTAGCAAATAAAACCCAAGGGAAAGTGTTTGATTGGATGAAGACAGCTTTTTCAGCTCTGTGAGTGCCACTCTTCAGCCGAGGGTTCAATGCAATAATGGTCTGACAGAACTGATAAAAATGCCTGCAGTTCATTCGCAAATGCATACTTTCTTCCTGGTAAAACAAAATATAGGGAAGTATTCATTTAACATTTTCCCTTGTCCTTAACTAAAAATTAAAAGCGTGACTTTTTTATTTTTTGGCGCGATCAATAATTAGTAAACCTCACTCAAAGGTGTAATGCTTGCATTTTCTTGTTAAGCAAATAATGTTAAGTAAAACTGTTGATGGCAGGTCATAATCTCCAATTAGCTAGATGTGTATGACCGTAATGCAAACCACTGAAATGGCCTTCGGTACCTTTAAGGAGTCAGTCATTGGGGTTAGAAAGAAACAGAGTGAAGATGTTTTGTGTAATATAGCTATGATATCCACAGTGCAACAAGCAGGAAACATATAACAGGGTGGAGGTAGGGGTGGAGATATGGAATACCTGTGGAGTGTCTCCCCAATTTCAGCATTCGAAGCGACCTCATAAGACGGAGCACCTGCACCACGCGCCCCACGTTCTCCAGCTCCGAGGACCCGCCATGGAGGCTCTCTACCACCAGCGTCACATAGAAGGGCAGGATGGCGAGCAGGTCGATGATGTTGACGACGCTCCTGCTGAACTTGCACTTATCCTTGACACAGGCAAACCTGAGGGCCAGCTCTGTCGTGAACCACACAATGCACACATACTCGAGGGCATCCAGGAACGGTGGGCCCAGCGTTCCGAAGTCCAGCGAGATCAGCGCCATGTTGATGATGGAGATCACCACGAAGAACATGGACAGCGTGCCGAAGGTCTTGGCCACCGGCGAGGAGTCTGGCTTCTCCATAACCTCCCACAGCCTCTGCCGGAGGCCCTCACAGACCACGCCCGAGAAGTCCTCCTCTTCCCCGCCTGTCGTCTCAGCCTCCTGGCGGATGTCCAGTGACTCCTTCATCTCCTTCCTCCGGTAGTACCTCTCGCGGCAGCAGGCATCGATGCTCAGCTCGTCAATGCCCCAATACTCAATCTCCTGCAGGAAGGACACAGCGCAGAGCTCCTCCATCACGTGCAGGTGGCCCGTCTTGTAGTAGTTCATGATGTAGCGGAAGGCCTGGGCGTTGCGGTCGAAGAAGAACTCGTTCTCCAGGAGGTTGACGTCGTCGCAGAGGTCCAGGGCAGAGTCACGGGTGGGGGAGAGGGCCAACTTGCCCAGGCGCGTCTCTGGATATGATGACAGCAACTTCTGGGACAACACATAGCGGCTGCCGCCCACATTGATGATAAAGAAGTCGAGCGAGTCCTCACTGGGCAGCAGGGGCTCGCTGTAGAACACGCTGGACTCCAGAGATAGCAGGGAGCCACAGTCCCCAAAGACCTCCATGGGGCTGGAGGAATGACTGGTCATGATGAGGATTCCTACAGGGGACCTGGGTGATGAGTAGGAGCAAAAAAAAAAATAATGCACAATTAGCCATCAACAACAATAGTTGTAAAGAAACAATAAACTTAAACCAAGCACAGGAACATTAATCAGCAAGGAAAACATCATGTCACCCCACCAGTATCCCCCCAGGAAATGATGACAGTTTTTGGAAACAATAAGCACACATATTTTTGCCTGCATCTTTTAAAACCAAAAAGAAAAAGCAGATTGGCTGACAGAACAAAGAGTTTGGCAACAACAGACATTTTATCTGGCAACTACCATTTTTGTCTTGAATGTTATGAAGAACATCGGTGTTCCATATCGTCCCACGTGTTGCCCGTGTCAAATGCTGAACAGATGCAACTCTGCTTTTGAGAAGTCATCCTTAGTTCTTACCCTTTTCTTGAATAAAAACTCCCAAAGCAAAAAGAATCATTCCCTGAATGAATCTGCAGAATCTGCTCAGATTGGCTCATCAAAAATCAGACGCTGGGGGAAATGAGGAGCCCGTGGCAGTGTCCTAGTTCTCCAGACCTCCTCTTTCAGATTTAAATATTTTAGCTGGTCTACCTAATTAATAGAACTAGTGGTGCTATTCTTGTAATCATTAATTCCTCTTTGGTAAGTCACTCTATATAACATTGTCATGGTAGTAATTTTGAGGCCTGCATATTTAATAAAATCAGTGAGTACAAGATAAGATTGATGCCAAGAGCCAAGACTGAAAGTGAAGAAAAGACGAGGAGCCATATTTGGGGACATGGTTTTAATACTCTTTGCCTTTTTTGAGGTATCTGGTAGCTGTAATTTTTTTCTTCTCTGTGTGTAATGCAATATAGACTACACCACCTGTCTTGTCTGTGATCACTGAAAGACTCAGCTACACAACATTTTTCATAAGTGATGTAAGACCTGCATTGACTTAATGTCTGATCCACAAAAGGTGATGAACCATTGGGATACCCAGTAATAATATCAAATATTTAAAAAAAAACATGGTTCAAGCAATTATGTAATTTGTACAGCTGATATTTAACAAATCTACCATTGCACATAATAATAAGTTATAAGTTATATTATTTTTTCCAGTCACTGAAAATATACAAAGACATGCTAATGAATATCTGACATATCACCTCCACTACAAAATAATTTGACTCACATGTATGAAACTATCAATATCACATTGTGACAGAAATTAGCTCAAAGTATTCAGGAAAATGAGAAATTCACCCATAGAAATGCATTTAGTAGCACATACCAGACACACCAATTTGTGAGGCCTTCCAAGACTGATTTTTTCAAAGCTTTGTAGGTCCAACCATATTTTTTCCTCAGTTTCATCACCTAGCAGAGTGTTCTTAAGACAAAGTGACATCATCCCATTCTCACAAATTAAAAGATTGGGAACCACAAGAGGCTGCTACTGCTGATGATGGTAGCATGACATAGCCCCAGGCAAAGGAGTGTACACTGTGGTTCTAGTCCTGAAGCAGTTGACAGAAGTCAATAGTTAGCCTATAATTTTACCTTGAACAAAAAAACTTTAAAAGATTGTGTGATAAAATTTCATGTTCTATGATATCACACATTTCCCATAAATCAACAATTTCACAAATAAACTGCAATTAATGGAATGATTGTTCAAGGAGTACTTGGCAAGATGAGGAAATGTTAGAAACATAGAAAATATAACTATATACCATCAGGATAGGAGATAACTATCCACTTTCTATTTTTAATTCAAATATTCAAATATTTAAACATTACTTCGCACAAAATATTGGGCTATAACTTTCCTAATTAGTGAAATGCATCTATCCCACTTGAAAGGAAAATGACCATTTTAGATCACAGGAAACCGGATTAATGAATTAAATACAAATTGGAAAATGTTCAAACATATTAACATTTCACGGTTCAATAAATATTTTTTCTCCAGAATATTAAAGATATAAAAAGCAATCCAAAATGATTCCCTTTACAACAATGTATTACTGCTTTATGGTATTACTCCCGGACGATGTTGTTGCTTTATGGCAATAAATGTCATCATGTCTTCAAAATGTCTACTTCAAAGCAATCAACAGCCTATCAATAAAAAGTGACCTACGCATTTGCGAAAACATATAGGCAGATAAGTTAGAGTAGGCTACCTTATGAAATAATGACAATCCCGTCATCCCGTTTTTAAAAGAACTGAAATTTCCAGTTAACTTCAGCTTCTATTTCAAACACACCAAGTGTGCCACAATAATTCGCAGTCATCCCATGCAAACAAACAAAACAAAAACCTCGTACCTATATACTGAAAGTTGTTGTCATTTTAAATTTGAAAAGAATTAAGGATGGTCATCTTCCACTTCCAGCAATGCGTTTTCGACTCACATGTAGCCTATATGAAACGGAAAACTGGATATTACCACGGCAATCCGTAAAAAACAAAAAAAAAATTTAATTACAAAAACAAATTAGGTACCGACGATGTTCATAATTAAAATGATTTGGCCCATGTGCTACATAAGCCTTGCTAAGCAAATGCACATCCTGAAACGTTCCAGCTTTACCCGCTGCAAAGCAATGTTCTCTTGGTTCTGCTGGCGCAGGTAGGCTACTTGCAGCACTGTTTTAAAAATGTTCAGTGAGCGGATCCCACGGGCGAATGAGAGGACAACTCCCGCTGCTAGGCAACAAACTCCTCTTTCTGAATACAACCAAGTGAAATTTAGGTGCGTTCTAGTTTTCTGAAAATCAATCCGCTTTGGTTCCGCGGTTTATTGATTTCCCTTTGTGTCAGTAATGTTTTAGTGCGATTATCCTTTTGAATGCTTTTGAAGCGTGGTCTTTACAGAAAAGTTTTATTCCTCCTTTTGGTGACGAGTGAAATATTCGTCACGTGGACGTGGTAAATGAATTCCTCTTCCTGAACGAAGAACAGAATTAGCAGCAATTTTTATTGCTCATTTGATTTATTTGTGCTATTGCAGATGCAATCATTTAAAAATCAAGTCTCTTGGAAGCTTCAGTAAATTACCCACTAACTGAATATGACTTGTCGACCATGCGTAGTCTAAAATCAGTGGTAGCTTATCAATGGAATTAGTTACCCTTGCCTTCCAGTAAAGGTACCGTTATTTGCCCAAAATGGATTATTATGACTGTAACACAACTGCTTAGATGATGTTCAGAGTCATACCATAACGCGTGGGATAAGATTAAATAAATAAGATGCGGGTTTATCCAGTACGCTAGTAACAGCTGAATATGGGGCTGAATGATTTTGTTAGTACTTACACAGTAAAAGCTGTAACAGAGTTTTTATATGAGTCCAACCAACGTCTGCCTGTGTAAGGTTCATGACTTCTTGGTTACTTTTTCATAAATCAAATTGATACTTTTTTCGGGGGTTGTTTGAATAGAGGAATTGTAAATAATGGCAACACCTCCTCCTCGTGGACAGACAGGAGTTTTAACTATAAGCAGTATTTAAGGAGAGGACTCATTTAACTCATGGACTCATTTCAATCACTTTCAGTCATGTTTCAGTAAGACATAATACATCGACTACAATCAGAGATTAGTTTCTTTTTATTTCTGTTTATGAAGGGATAGACCAACTGACACCAAGGTTTCTTTCACAGTGGTGTATGTTGCAACAGTTTTTCTCAATTTGCATGGCCAAAAATAAAAAGTAGCCTAATAATATAAAAAGTAACATTTAACAATATACGGCATTCTGATATACAAATTGAATGTATATAAATGTATGAATGTAAAAAAAAAGCAAAAACAAACAGACAAACTAATTGAACAGAGAAGATCAGTACTGCAAGTAAATATTAATGTGAGGGGTTATACTGAGTAGGTGCATATGCTCTCCCCTGCAATCAGACCAGCCACCAAAGCTTCAAACTGCCTGAGCAGTATCAAGTAGGCTAGTTCAGCCTCAGTGAGCCCTGGAGTTTATATCCATATGTATGGTGTAGTTCTACCCAGGTCTGTAGGCTACTCAGGGTGTGTCTAATCTAATGCATTCCTGGGATTGTGTGCAGCAATTAGATGTTTTATAGGACAGAATTATGGTGAGATAATAAGGACGTTTCACAAGGAGAGCCTTGTAAATAAATAAAATAGCCTACTATGCCGCTTCCTCCATAGTGCCAGCGATGCCCACCCCACAGCATCATAGACAACAGTGATATGTTCAGAACTTGCCATCACCTGTAATGAAACACAGAGCCAAAATGAGCTACATCTAAAGGCCTCAACATTGGCCTATCACGTCTGTCAATGTAAATGAACACTAAGGCTTGGGGAAAATCGATACAACATTGTGATACTTTCTCCTGAGATACAGTATTGATACAATGGCACCAAGTATCAGTATTTTATCTAATTTTTAAAAAATCTAAATATGGAAAGGTTACTTCACGATTTCCAGCAAATAGACAAAACCATAGATAGCCTACTACCAAGCAACCAGATACTCATTCTAGTCTCTCTCATTCTAGCCAAGTATTGAGCCAGCATTACGCTAGCTTCCCCATCAATCGCATAACTTGGTAAAATTCAATTTGATCTTGGGTCAAAATGGTCTTGCAGTATGTTTTCAGCTACACTGCCATAGCAAAACTGCTGTAGCAAAACCATTGCGAATGTCTTCATTGAGTTGAACACTTGTGATGACACTTTATAGATTGAATAAATATGGTGCATATTTACACCAAACTGCTTAGATAGCTCAGTGTTGATGTAACAGATATTTAATGTACAACAGGTGTTGTTACATGTTACACATGCACGATCTGGAACTGCAGATGCTCTACAACTGCTGCTAGCCTAGAACTGCTGACATTATTGTGCTGCAGTTGGATGAGTCTCACCATTTGCGTGGTTTATTTCCGTTTTTCCCACTGCACCATTGTGCCACCCTTGTTTACATTTATGTTTTGTGTAATTAAAAGCTTGATATGCATTTTAAACAACACCATATGCTGAATAGATTGCTTACCAAAAGGCTTATTGGAAAGAAATGGTAAGCCAAATCGTGACAAATTGTGATAACAGAATCTCAATTACAGACCATGCATTTGGCATACCTATAAGGATATAAAGCAATGATACTTCATTTGAAATAATTCAGTGTTGTCTTTACCCTCGAAATACAATTTTGTGTTTGTTAAAGTTGAAATTCAAATTGGGATTTCATCTGAGCAGATTAAAAACGGCTAACCTTATGATGAACTACAGGTAGTTAATTTTAAAAAAGATGATGTGGTTTATTGTAGGTTTTATATGAACTATAACTTAGAAAATATTTGCTGGTTGTGTGTGCAATGGCACTGGAAAGACTCCCAGCAGTGGTGTTTAAAACAGACACACAATGGGCAACTGTGCAAGACAAAATGCTTCATTTAAATCAGCTTTCACTGTAGCTACTGAGAGAGAAATAAGAATAACTCCTCTTGGGAGATTCCCCTCTTCTAAATATAGTTCTCTATATTTAAACATATTCAGGCCACATGTTAAGGGGATCTGAATATGAGTCTGGCAATTCCTTGTTACAGCTAGACATTCCTTTGACCTCAGGGAATATTTTTTTGCTCCTAAAGGTAATTATTCTGGCACATCGGCACTGTGAATGCATCTACTGTACCACTAATCACTTGCCTATTTCACTTCAATAGCTGATTATATTAACTTCAATTATTCATGATTTCACCAGGTTACCAAATTAGGATGGTAAAGATGTGATGGTCAAAGGTAGTGATACATATAGGACAGTAGATGGAATGACCCAAATGAACATATCACAGTTCTGACAGCAGGTAATTGTAATTGTTAACCAGCATTACATTTATTTGGCAGACGCTTTTATCCAAAGCGACGTACAAAAAGTGCATTTCATGGTCATAGACAACTGCTAAACACAGGTTCAGTAGGGTACAATACTTATTTTGTACAGCTATTTCTAGCCAAGAACACAGTTTAGTTCACACAGTGAACACTATTTAGACCTAACCTCTGCAAAGCCAACTAGGCAGAACAGTCTCAACAGTCTCACTTGTTAATTCTGTAGTTTCTATCTCACCTTCCACTTTAGTTTATTTGGGACACACACACCACCTACAGCATTCTCCCCTTTTACTTTTTCACATCTTGTCCTGTTACACCTAAAAATTGTAATGCAATATTTCCCCCCCTGCACCACGCCAATGCAACAAATTCAATACATGATGCAAAAATATGTTTTTTAATTTTTTTTTTTTTACTGAAACCCTTACAATTTTTTTTCATTTCCAACGGTATGTACTGTCAATAACAAGTTAGACAGAGTGTTAGTGGAAAGCGATTTTCAGGTCATACGAGATTTTCAATGTGTATTTAAGTCTGGGCTTTGGTTGGACCATTCCAAAATACTGAATGTCTTGTTTTGTTTTTAATCCATTTCTCTTTTTTTCCCACATGCTTTGGGTTGTTGTCCTGTTGGATCTCACATTCTGAAACAGGTACTTAAGGATTTGCATGAATTTGACTCCATCCATTTGCTCTTGATGGTAAGCTTCCTAGTCCCCCCTGCTGAAAAGCAACCTCATGAGTGCTAAGAGCACTGCATATTGTGTGGTTAATACCTGAATTTTTCATTTTTACTTCAGAGATATTTTTATAAATTTTATAGTCAGCAGTTGGTGTTAGTAATCAAGCAAAACTGAAAATGTTGATCAATGCTTCTGTATAGCAACATAAAAAGAAACAACATGCGGTGCATTTCCAGTGTGCATATTGTGTGTGATAATTATGTACATTTTTTTTTGTTGACACAAGGTGTTTTACCAGCAGTAATAAAATAGTTTTATTATAATGACCTACTCAGACCTTCAATGGACATGTATTTTCTTTATTTGTTGTGTGGCTCCATCTGCTGTTCATATGAATTGATGTTTTGTTGTGTACACATTTCACGGACCCACAATCTCGGTTTCAGCGGGAAACTATATTATCAATAATGATAACGTCCTTTAGAAGAACTTTTTAGGCTGCATGGAGCTATTTTCTTCTTTTTACAGATCGCTTACACATTCTCTGTAACTTTGAAGGTATAATGTCCAAGGTACAATCCAACAAGCTAGACACTGTCTATGACCATTAACTGCTCTTCCAACAGCTAAGGTGTCCCACAAAGCCCCATATGTTACATTGAGTAGGCGAAACATCATTAAATGTAGGCTAGCCTACTTGTATTTATGTTTTTATGCTAAATGAAGAACTTTGGTGGACACTGTTTTCTGCACGAATTGTGGTGTCAGTTGTGATTAGTTTTATTAGGCCTATATATAGGCTTACATATATAAAAATACATATATAATTACGTTTATTTACCATGGAATAGGCGTGTGAACTCTTAAGGTTATTTTATTTTTTTCTGAACTATGGGACCCCATTTACTTTCAAGGTGTCAACCTCTGCAAACCTACCATTGTTCTGGAACCATACTGAATTCTTTACGGCATCCTGTCCCCGTGTAACTTATGTTTAAAGAGATTAAATTTCGAGAATTTAAGTTATAACAAAGTCTTACAGGCTATTACAAACAGAAAATACAATGGCAGGATATACAAATATAGCGTAGCATCGGTAGCTGGTAACTACGCAGACGTTCACAAGTCTATGGTGTAAATTATAGATTTTTTTGTTCTTTGTTTATTATAATCGTATGTGTTTACATTTAAAATAATTAGGGGTCTGAATTTGAAAAAAGAAACTTGTACTAGTCAGAAGCTAATGTCACCAAATTCGTTTTTACTTCATATCCTAGTAGGAATTTGGTAAACCATCAAGCTACACACTGGCGGGCGAGCCCAAGTTAGATTGTTCTTTATGTATCGTATGTCTCGGGCCAATGACAATGCCGAACTCGCTTTACCGAAGACGATTCAAGAATGTGATTGGTCTCTTTCGTGAATGTTTTGACCTGTCATTTTCCGCCCTCGCGAATAGGTCGATAACTTCCCGCCCACTTTCCAAACCGCCATTTTGAAACTGTCTGAAATTATATTGAGTTCCAGTAGCCGTGGATAGTAAGGTGTAGTATGTTGTCGCTGTTAGCATTTTACTGCGACTGATCTCTGAAGTGTATAGCAAACTATTTGCGATGTAGGATGTGACCAGTAACTCGTAATTTTTATTATCGTCACATTTTGTCTACATTTAGACAGCTAAGTTAGATGTAATTCGAGGTAAACATTGTTTGTGGGCGGGACTTGGCTAGCTATTAAGCTATTGCTAGTACACGCAGTTCAAAATACGTAGCAAACTACGGCAAATAATAGGACGGTAACAAAAAGTGTGAATTGTTACTGTTTTCTTTTTTTATATTGTGTGGCTTTTCGTTATAATTTTGGCATACTTATGATTGTTCTTCGATGAATCTCGCGTGCTAGTTCGCTTTATCCGTGGTGCCAAATTTTGAATCTTTATGACGTGTAAAATCGCGCCGATTTTTTAAACGTTAGTTAGCCAGCTAGCTGGCTGGTTGGCTAAAGTTAATGTGATCAACCCAGTTCTTCGATGACTTTGGCTGCGCTGTGCAAATGCAGTGCACAGCCACCTGGCATGATTTGACTGTTCACATTCTTGTCAAACTAGCAGCCATCGGGTGAAGTGACCGTAACAAGCATGAACATGGAGGAGGTGGGGGACCTGAAGCCCACAAAAAAGAGCCAGCCACAGAAACGTGCTTTGACTGAAGAGGTGGGCGATGACGAAGAGGCTGAAAAACTCGAGAAAAAGGAAGAAAGTAGCTCTACACCTCGCAAACGAATAAGTAAGTTAACGTGTTAACTTGACGTGTTATTTCAGCAACTTTTTAAAATCAAGTCCATGATGACCACTCAGTAGGGCTGATGTGCTGTGCAGCTGGCTGTCTTGTAGCACTCAAAACTATCACAGTGTGTGGTTATATTCTTAAAAACGTAAGCTGCATTGACTTTGCTCATTCCTCTCAAGACACAGGTGAAATTATTGAAGGAAAAAGGCTGAAGAAGACTGTGCAGAGACTCGACTCCAGTGTCGCCAAACCAAAAGAGCGCGTTAAGATTGAGCAGGGTAAGTAATGTATTATTATACACTGGACATTGCTGTAGTTGCATTCATTGTGTTTGTTTTGGCATATGGGCCCATCCGAGTTGACTGAAATAGAAATGGTTTTACATGTGAGACAGTGGTTACATTCACCCTAATACTAAAAACTTTTGGAAGTGCTCTTTAGTGCTTAATGCTGTCAAGTTCTCACACATGTATGATTCTGGGAAAGAGCTACAAGTAAACCAGTTAGTCCGGCTAGAAGCAGGTAGCAAAACCACTTGCTTGAGTATGGCCCTGCACCTATGAATGGTAGCTGTAGTTGACTATTGGTAGTAGCTGCACAGTGAACTATAATGGACCGTTCAAAACAGCTACCTACCTCCCAGATGATGCTTTCAACCAAGGACATGGATGAAGGAAAGTTGGCCTGGGAGCATTCTCAGGTTCCAATCCTTGTATCCAAAGTACACACGCAGTGCATACCCTTATTGATTCTCGCACATGTCAAGCATGTAACACCTTGATCATGAAACTATGTTCGGTGTTCAAAAGGTTACTTTAACACTGGCAGGAAATAATTATCCAAATTTTGTATGTTCATTGGAGATGATCAGATTTTGTGACCTTGTGTGGTCCTTGTCTTTCATTTTAATTTCTTCAGGAAGAGGAGACAAACTGGGAGACATCATACGTGTGGCATATTTCATCGGGAAAATGAAAGTGGAGGACTTGAAGCCTCTTCACAAGGTCATATTTGATCGTCCAGGAGCAGTAAGTTGTCAAGCCTTCATTACAACTCTTTCTTTCTATTTTGAAAGTGTGTGTGTGTCTGTGTCCAAATTAACCTGGAAAGAGTTGCTTCTTTGTGAAACACTTGGGTGGTCAGTCTGGCCTTGAAACAAGATTGTATTTTGTTGGGCATTGTTGTTGTAAATTGTTTAATGTATATTTTTGTAGCCATTATACTTGTTTCTGATGTGTCCTTATAGAACTAATGTTAGACATCAATAAAGATGAGGATTGGCCTTAATAACATGCTATGGTGCAGAATAAAATTATAACTCGAAAAGCTAATAACTTGGCTGATTTTATTTGCCTTACTATGAGAAATTTTAAATCTATATCTCCTCGTGTTACATTTCACTCATTCAGATTAGCAGTCTTATATTAGCATCTATAATGGTGTGGAATACAAAGGTGTTTTTCAAACGCTTGACAATATATTTGTTTGTATTGGTTTGTTGGAGTCAAATAATTTAGTGAAATATCATCAAAGTGGCAGCTTTCAAAAGCTGTGTACAGACTGTAAACCCAGTACTGATGCGCCTGTACCTCGTAGTGAGACATTCTGGATCACAGTGTACCAAAGTTTGTTTTTGCCAAAGACCAGAATGCTGGCAGTAACTGCTGGAGGTCCACGGTCCATTCTGCCTCCTTTCTCTCTCCAGGCGTCAACTGTGAAGAAGAACATCCGGCAGTTCAGTGGTTTCCCATTCGAAGCAGACAGCCAGCCCTACTTGAAAAAGAAGGAGAGGATGAAAAAGTATGTATGTTGTGATTCTGAAAGATTCGCCATTTTGGGTTGAAAGCAAGAGAATGGCGAGTTTACAGACTAATCTTTTAATTTTTTAATATTTTTGATAAATTAAAAACATCTAAATTGTGACAAATACAGGACCAATTTACTACAAACACAGAAATGAAGTACACAGACTACTGTGATGCTCCTGTGAAAAATGTTATTTACGCAAATAATGTTTCGATTTATAGGCTTCTTTGTTATGACTAGAACAGAGTATTTGATTGTCAGTGTAGCTGTGTTCATTTGGAGTGGAGAAACCAAAAGTTCTTTGGGCAGCTGTTGACACTGCCTGACTCCACCTGAAAATGCATATGCTGCAAGTAATGATTGATCGATTTCTCATTGGATACGTGCCTACTCAAATCTTTCTCAAATGCATGTTTTGTTTACAATTATGTTGTTTTTGTTGTTAAGCCGTTGTACAAGCAGGCTAATGTCCGATCGTCAATTGAAATGAAAACCTGCTTTTCAAAATATGCGATTCCATTGCAAAGGAAACAACAGCCTACTTAAGTATTCTGGCAAACAAAAGCCTTGGTACTGATGTGGGTTTTTATGGGTTTATGTGGTGCCACCTGGTCAAGGTGCGTTCTAAAAATAGATTCCTCCCCATGCTAGGAATCGATTTGCAATAGAGTACATTATGCGATCTCTCAATCTGAAATAATTGAAATCACCATCCCAAAAATGTACGGCGCATTATGAGACTTATGGTACAAATGAGCATTTTTCCCTCTTCATCTAGGTTTACGAACGCTGTGCTAAAGAATATGTGCTATGTCCTGGACCTTGAGAGGAGTGGAACTCATGATGCCAAAATCGAACGGATTATTACTTTTCTCTTAGACCCAAAGACATCAGGAAAGGTGAGCATTGGACCAACATTTTCACTTTCTGGTCATTAGAACAACATACATTTTCAGCAGGCCCATCAAAGTAGTTATATTTGAACAGCATTTTAAATATTATTGTACAGTTTAGTTTTCCCATGAAAAACGTCAGTTTGTCTGAGCTTGTTTGAATGTTACTATAAATGGATCACTTGAACCATTCAGAATAGGCATAGGCATGAAAACATACCAAAAGCCACACATAAAAATTTGAGCGTATAAAGCAATGGAATTTTCTTACAGAACTGTTACCAGTCTTGAAAATTAATGCTTTTTCATGCTCCCTCTGTGTTTTGTCATGCTCAGACTTTACCAAAGAAGAAACGGAAAACCAAAGACTCAAAAAGAAAAGCACAAAGGTCAAACAGGAAAAACGTGCAGGAAGACAGCAAGTCCCGGGCGATCGTCACGGATTCCAGCACCGATGACGAGGACGACAACGAGCAGGACAGCCAGGGAGACGCGAACGTAACCGAGAAGTCCGCCCCGGAACCCAAGAGCCGAGAGACGATAAGTGACGATGAAGACGACTCGTCTGATGATGTCGTCGACAAGGATACAGATGAGGAAGTTAAACAACCCAAGGTGAGAGACACTTCTTATTTGGGCTGTAGAATATGAGCTGGGAATGAGCAGGGCAGCCTCTGTTTTTGTGATCATGTCTGCATTGGGTTTCATTTTACATATCTGAAATTTCATGTACATGGTGGCAAAAGAAAAGTTTTAGTGAAGATAAATTTTAATGGATATGAGAAAAATCCAATAACTCAAAATGTAAGTGCAATCAGCAGAATGAAAAGTCAGAACACAATGTAAAAGGATTAAGTCACGGTGAGACAAGTCAGCGTGCAAATCTTTAATTGGGTTTCAAGCTAGCAGTGTTCAGGTCACAGAATGTAGTTAATATGTAATTGGCGTTACCCTAGGTTTTTATTATTTGACATTTGAAAATAATTTTTATTTGTTTGTTGAAAACAGTTTCAAGCTCCTGATTTGATGGATATTAAATTATGATCATGAGGTGACCAAGTATGGGAAAAATAAATAAAATGGAAGTAAAAAAAAAAAAAAAATGGAAGTGGAGTTGATGAAAGTGCAAGTGAATTGATACATTTGCTGTTAAGTGTTAAAAATGAGATGATAGACGTGCAAGTGTTCTGATAAAAACAATTGTTTCAATGATTTGCCTACTGAAGCTTAGCAATCTGCAGAAGAAAACTTTGATCAAATTTGGTAGGTGTGGCTCTGATTGACAGGCATAATGCACACTTAATGCAATGATAAATGGTCTGGCAGTGTGCACTTGAAAGGATATGTGCAGAACAGTGGTGGTGAATGATAAAAAGGAGGGTCTGAGTATTAAGCCTATACATTAAGCCTGTTGTATTCAAATCATTCTTGTTTTTATGAAGTCACTTTTCATTATTTGCAAATTTTCAATTCACTTGCACTTTCATCAACTCCATTTTATCACAATTTTTGCTACTTCCACCCCGCATAGCAAAGCCACTTATCTTTCTCGCTTTTCCAGAGAATAGTTCTAGGAACACATTTAAGCGTGTACCAGAGAATGACACACACCCCCCAATTCTGCAGATGCATCAAGTGGCATTTGTTGATTGCATGATACAGCGTTTCATTATTTAATTTTTTTTCTGACTGAATTGCATAGAGGAAAATTCCTGACAGCCTGACTTGTCACGTGTATGCAGGTGGTGAAAAAACCTGCTCCAAAGAAGAAGCCGGCTCGGGCAAAGCCAGCACCGGTGAAGCCGGCTCCCAAAACCAAGAAGGCCGACAGCAGCAGCGGGCGCCGGAAAAAAGCCAACAACACCAGCGCAGGTGGGGCAGCGTTTACATGGGCTCTGCGCCCGTTTACCTGGCCTCTGTGCCCGTTTACCAGGCCATTGTGCCCATTCGCCACACTGGGTGCTTCATGCAAAGGCTCCGTTTTCGACGCGTTTCACATCGCTGTCTTTCACAGGATCGGACCTGGATGACAGCTCGGACGACGAGCCTTTGGCCAAGATGGTGAGGAAGCCACTGACGGACGAGCAGCTGAAGGAGACGGTGAAGAAGTTACTGAAGGGAGCAAATCTGGAGGAGGTCACCATGAAGCAGATCTGCAAGCAAGTACGTATGTTTGAGCAACTGAGGCTTCTCTCATAGGTCCCTTTCCAGCATGCTAAATTGCACGCGCTTCCCTCGATGCTAACACTCAGAGTGAGCATTTGGCAGGAGGTGATTTCTGGTCTTAAGCGGTGAGGAGTGGAGTGGTTTAAAATGAAAGGTCTTTGTGTCCTCATTTGCACTCGGACATCTGTAAGAAAGAAGCACACAGTGTAAAAAACACTCCTTGTGTTGCTTTGCAATAATTATGGAGATTTCTTTAGATTACAAACTGCTGCAGCATCAGGCTTTTTATATCAGATATGACATTCCTGTGTTATGGGTTACTTGCTCTGCTCACTGGGATTTTGTGCTGGGACACCCCCTACGGCCTGGTGTGAACTCCGGACTGTTTCAGGCCTGTGCATAATCAGCCGCAGTATTGACCGGGAACGGGTGGTTTCGGTCTGCAGACTCCAGTTGATGGCGAGTCTGCGGTCTACCTGCACAGGAAGCACAGTTCTCCACTGACTGCGCAGCTCAGTTGCCAGAGAGAAAAATGGCAGCTGGCAACATGCCGTTTAGAATGCACATGTGCCTGTCCTCCCTCCCAAACTGAAAAATGATACTGCAGCAGCGATTAACAGCCTTGCAATTTGAACGTGGCATCTCAAATAGTGTGTACAAAAGGTTGCGCTGAGGCTGTATTAATTTAATAGATTGGAAGGAGGCCTTTGAACAATCCAGGACAGGGGCTTGGTGATTTTCATCCCCAGATTTGTAGCCATCTGACGTATTAATGTGAGGACCTATACATTAGAGGTGCCTTGCAGATGTGATGCCACAGCTGTGTCCTTTGGAGAAAACAAGTTCTGGAATCAGACAGGGATCACAATTCATGTGGGTAAAAGCTATGAGTATCCATTCTCCAAATTAACATATTGATAGTGCAAGGAAATAGACCTTCAAAATGTTTTTGAGTGCCCAAGGAAGACTGGGGAAAAAATTGGTGTCCAGGAAGCAATGTGCCTGTGTTGCAGTCATACTTGAAACTGTGTCAGCTGCAGTCATAATACTGAACCATTTTCAGGTTTTTGACACATACCCAGACCATGACCTGTCCAGCAGGAAGGACTACATCAAGCAAACCGTGAAGCAGGTAAGTGCCTCCACATATATCGCATTCTAGTAGTTGACACCTTTTCATCAAGGTGAAAATGAGAACCGGTCATTTGTTACTGAATTCCAAATTAATAACTGCTACCCCTGTGGGGGTGTACACAATTTAATCCTTGTTCCCTGTTGCTCAGACAAAAACTTGTGTGGGTATTGTTAGAAATGTAGCCCTATTTAAAGTCAACTCGCGGTTTCACTTTGGGAGACCGGGCAGCCTTTTGGTCTAATACTTTTAATTTTGACCAGCAGTTGTTCTAATCCACTTTTTCATGTTGCACAAAATGAGACATTTTCAGGCCAAAAGGGCAAGTAACATCCAGCAGTATGTAGACCATACAGTTGATTCAACAATATTGGGCAAAAACCTTTTTTAAATCGGTCCTTTTGGAGCAGTTGGTTTGATGTGTACATACTGTATGGAACTAAACATTTGGGCTCCTTGTTTGCATACCAGCATTTTCCAGAATTGTAGTTCCCATTTGAGTTTTTGGTCCAAATTGATGTTTTCCTGTGTCACAGTTAATATCCTAAAGAAGATGACGGAAACCCCAGGAAGCAAAAGCCTCTGGATCTTTTTGTGGAGATTAGCTGAAGAGTGTGGGGTCAAAGGAAACGAGAATGTATCTGCATTACCGCTTGTGTATTTTACAGATTTTACAATTCAATCTCCTTTCAGTACTTGTCTTAAAAAGTGTTTGTGTATAGTTTTCTGCGATGGTTTTTATGCGTGTATGTATACGTATGTGTGTTGCGCATATATATACGTACTTGCATGCACACACAAAAATGTATACATTTTCATGCATACAGCAAATTTATTGTTTTTATTTTTACTTTTTTATAAATATATTTCCTTAAATGTATTTTTCCTGAGGGCATGCCTGCTTGTATTTACAGTTTTACACTGAATCCCATAGAGGGTGCATCTTTCATTTCACTGAGGCCAATTAAGCTGTGTTTGAATTGAATTCATTCATGTGTCACGTAAGCATAAAAATTTGTGTTCATTGTTGTAAATACAGAAACAACTGACCTCACGGTGTTAAACATATGGTTTATATGAATCGACCATACATTAATCAGACAAATTAAAAAAAAACATATAGACCATCATTAGACAGCAGCATTCAACTAGGGGGGTCCCCAATATGAAGCAACAAGCTATAACTTGTTGCTAAGTAATATGTAGAAAGATAACTGCTAGTTAAGGCCATTTTATTTTTTTTGTGACAATATAAAATGCAGGTTAAGGAGATACAGTCATCTGTTTTGTTGTGCACGGCATTGTCAAATACGGAACGGGCAATAATGCAGACGGCTATGCCATGTCTGTACCGGGCCTCGTCTTTATTTTAAACAAAAGTAAAATTGTATATACAAGTTGCTTTGGCTGTCAATAAATCACTGTGTTTTATGTTGAAACAAAATGTATCTTCCCAGTTTTGTTTTGATTGCATTTATTACTTTCTTTAAAGGTAAAATTACTAGAAAATGAGTTTGACTCCCATGACTCCATTGTGACTATGGCATAGTATTCTATCTGGCCTATCTCCTATTCTACCCCCCCCCCCCCAAACCTTAAAATGAAGTGAAGGAGAGCATTGAGTTATGCATTGCTGTTTTAATGCACATTTTTTCATTGCAAGCTTGTGAACCTGGGGTAGAGCAGCTGTTTCGCTCAGATTTTATGAAAGACAAGTTGGTGTCCCATCGAATTAAAATTCCTACCTTTAATACACCATGGCTGAAAATAATTAGCTTTGTTTGCTAAATATTGTTGCATGTTTGTTTCTCCCCCAGACCACCTTTGTGTAATGTGTTGCTCCTGGATTATAAGTTATTTGATTTGTATATTTTGTTTAAAAAAGAACAAGTTGCATGTATTTACTCATTTTTGTAGAAGTGAACATGTTCGTATTGATTTTCAGTCCTCTCAGTGGTGAACTTTTAAGGTACTTTTAAACTTTTAAAGCATCACCCATTGACTTGGGCACCAGTATATTGTCTTTTTGGGTGATAACAAGCACTGAGTCCAGTTTGATTGCCAGGAGTTAGATCAGGGATGTCCAGTCTTATCCAAAAAGCCGGTGCGGGAGCAGGTTTTTGGCGGGACCGCAACAGCGGGACCAGCCCTACAAACGCAAACGTCTGTGACTGAGTGATGAAGTTACACCATCGGTCGGCCGAGTTATGAAGTTACACCATTGCTCGCCGGTCCAGCCATATACTAGGTTTTGACCTGGTCTTGTTTGGTTTGATTGAAGACCAAGATTCGTTAATCAGTTGAATTGGGTTCTGTAGTTATGGGCTAAAGCAAAATCCTGCACCCACACCGACCCTTTTCAGATAAGATTGGACCCCCCTGAGTTAGGTGATGGGCAAGTAATGGTGAATATGCCTCTCCCATCATCTCAAGGGGAATGAATGAAGACATGGGATATCATGTCAAGTGCAGCCAATCCAGAAGTCAAAATGTTAATATGAAATTATCTGCTGTTTTCTTTTATATATGTATGATATTTTTGTTTAACAGTTGTACAATCTTTTTATTAAAGTTTTTTAAGGCTTTGCCATCTCTGTTAAAGGCTGTCTGTCTTCTCTGAATTTGAATCTGTTTTTGCTAAAAAAAAAAATTTAATTCAGTAATTCCATAAATCCACAATAAATAACATGAATAGCATGAAAATCACATTTTCTAATTTGATTGCTTTTGTTTCAGACCTAAGACCCTAAGTATATAATAGTTACTCAAAATACAGGATGTCTGTGGGAAACACTAAGCTATTGTAAAGGTTCAGACAAAATTGTATACCTTTAATTCACATACCCGAAATGTGTATGAAGCAGAGAGGGGTATGAAGGGATTCCGACGGAACCCGCCCAATACACAACATACCTTGACCAATCAAAGCCATATCCAGTTCATTCTAGCTGTACCATTGTGCTTTCTAGTTCCTCAGGTCTGATCAAGGATCAATGGACGACGGTGAACAAAAAAATTATGTAACGTTAATTACCGCTTTTATTAGAGAAAACTGTTTTATCGGTTTGAACTGTTAGACGAGCATTTGGTCCAAGTGCTTGGAGTACATTGCTACGTAGCTAACTTACATCGCATAAATGTTAATCGATTTTTGCTGAGGTTAGCTCTGTTATGTGAAACATCACATGCAAAATATATTTTCATTTTCTGACCGTTACCGCTCTGCACTGTAGGTAAAAATACAGAACCAATAATCGGTTATCTGCTACCTAGCTAGTAGGCTAACTGTTACAAGCTAATGATACTGAAACGTTCACCGATTGTACATACAAATTTCTGTAGTTGGTCACGTGAGTCCTGAGGCGACTGCGTTAAAGTCCGGTTTTAACTCGACTTAGCAGAGACAAACCGGTGCAGTGGGGTACACAGGGCCTTTTTGTGGCAGTTTTGCCAAACAAAACATCGCCTCTCTGCTCGTTCTGTTCTCACACGACCTTTCCTTTGCAATGGGCAGTTTCTGTCTCTTACGGAGTTGCTATGTTCTCCGCCAGGCTCCACACGGCCTGCCCACAATGCTGCGCAGGCAATACAGCCTCAACCTTTCCGCGGACCTGCTGCGAACGGAGAGTTTTATCGGCGGTAAATGGGTGTCTACACCTTCAGCCTTCCCTGTACTGGACCCCGCAACGGGCAAGAAAATCGCGGATGTGTCTGATTGTGGTCCACAGGAAGCCCGAGACGCTGTCAGTGCAGCGTACACGGCTTTCTACTCCTGGAAAGAACAGACGGCTAAGGTGAAGTGTACCCGTCTCTTTAATGGGCACATTTTACTGGTTCTCCGTTAAAAACAAGAAAGGGGAGAAACTATATCCACCCAAAAGAATTGAAGATTGCTTGAAAATATGAACTAAATGTTTTAAATTTTACTTGTAACACGTTTGAACAAAATTTTTTGGCTTTGTTTCATTGCTCGTAATGTGACATCTTCTAATTTCATTATTGTCCTATTCTAAATGTTAGGAAAGAAGCGATCTTCTGCGAAAGTGGTTTGATCTTCTAATACAACATAAGGAGGACCTTGCTAAGCTTATCACTGCGGAGTGTGTGAGTGGCGTTTTAATCGTGTTCATACTTTATAGTATTGTAGAATACTGAGGTTTGAATATACATTTCTGCATATTTCAGCTTATATATTTGAAGGGGTAATGTACCATATTGTTATTCCTAAATAGTGAGACCTTGCTTGAAAAATAAAAGTAATATACTGCATTTTTTCTTCAGTATTCAGTTTATCATATTTATCATAGATCACCAGCAGAGTGAGCTATTTCCAAAGCATCCCCAATTGGCCATTGCACCTGGCATAACTTCTGAAAATGTTTTCACTTCATGAATTATGTATTATCTTGAATTAAAAAGTGTAATATAATAAATATTATATAATAAATATTATAAAGGAAGTAATTACTCCCACCCCCCTTTGAGGCTATTTTGAACTTGTTCTATATAATTATCTCTTTATGTTTGTGAGGTTGTGGCACATTTTAGGCCAGACTAAGGCCTGTATTCAGTGAACATTTACCCATAACTTTTACTAGCAAACAGAACACTATTTCTTCATAAACTACGTTTGGTGAATTTTAATTATTGATGAACTACCTAAACTGCGTATATGAAGAAGGAAATAATTCTTGCTTTCAAGTTTTAGTCAAAGTTAAGAACACATGTTGATCGGATCCCGGCCTTAGAGTCTATCATGTTCGCGGTCATGATCCCAGTCTGATGTCGTTGCCCGGTGCGTTCCAGGGAAAGCCCATGAAGGAGTCCCTGGGGGAGATTGCGTACTCCGCCTCCTTCCTGGAGTGGTTTTCTGAGGAGGCTAACCGCGTCGATGGAGATGTAGTGTCCTCAAACGCCAAGAACCGCAAGATCATCCTGCTCAAGCAGCCAGTGGGTGTGGCCTCCATCATCACTCCTGTGAGTAGTTGTTAAAATGTGGAGCAAACGGCCTCATTGTAATAGCCTGCCGGATCACCAGATATCACCGGGCGTCTCTGACCATTACCCCTCTTCCGCAGTGGAATTTCCCCAGCGCCATGATCACCCGGAAAGTGGGCGCAGCTCTGGCAGCAGGCTGTACGGTCGTGGTGAAGCCGGCTGAGGACACGCCCCTCTCTGCCCTGGCACTAGCTGAGGTCAGTGTCTTTATTTCCAGAATGCTGGAACGTGTGTGTGTGTGTGTGTGTGTATATATATATATATATATAGGCTTTCTTTCCTGTATAGCAATTATAATATATATATATATACACACATACAGGCTTTTTTCCTGTATATCAATTCTCAAGAAAAACATATTTTCAATGTACAAAAAAGGTCAGTATTACTCACGCATACAAAGCATGGTCTGTAAGTCTTTAATTAAAATGTACATACTGTACATGTGTATACAGAAACGTGATTAAAAACCTCCACTTTTAATAAGGGTTACAGCATTCCTCCCCAAGCATTAAAGCTGGATAACCTGCTGTATTACCCTCTAAAATTGTCAGTGACCCTCTATCAGTGATAAGTAAATAATGCTCAGCGGAGTGTTGTCAGTTGTAGTGTGGAGGCTGGGAAGGGTCACCTGACCTTACCTGTTCCCTGCAGCTGGCTGGGCAGGCTGGGATCCCCGCAGGTGTGTTCAACGTGGTCCCCTGCTCCAGAGAGCGCACCCCTGCCGTTGGGGAGATCCTCTGCACGGACCCCATGGTGGGAAAGATCTCCTTCACTGGCTCTACAGCCACTGGCAAGGTACATCAAGGGCAAAGGGCGAGGGTGGTAGGGCCATATTACAGCTCTCCAGTTCTTTCAATTGGTGTATATTTGTGTAATTTTAGAACGTCCATTCCACGTTTGGCGCAGCTTGCCTAATGGAATCTTACGTTGTGCACATTAAAAAGAAAGCTGGTTGACTTTATGAAAGTACAAGGCCTCATGCTGTGCTAAGTTCTGAATGTGCATTAATGTAAATTGAAACCATTGCAATTTCGATAAAATTGACCTGACAATTTAGCATTACATTTATAAAATCAACCATTTTCATTTGTGTTGATTTGTTGATCATCCTTGACCGCAAGCCATGGGTCTCGCTGAAATCACATGCCAGTTTCAACAACAAAAATACTGTTGTAGGCAACTGTCTGAGTGAGTCTTCTGCACACAGAAGCAATGTTTTTAGCAATCCAAGTTGAATTGACAGTGACATTCTAATTGCTATGAAGGTAATGGCTTCCCCCAGGTATTATTAGCGGTGGCCTTGTGCCTCCACTGGAATCACAAGCACCTCCACAAATATCAGAGAAAAATCAATAAAACCTCAGACTCGGAACTCCATGGAAGGGAGGAAAAAAGGCATGTTGGCGCTATTTAACAAAATTGGCATCATGTAGTCATGTTATCAGCAGGTCAGGTGTAGACTGTAGCATGTGAATACCATGGCTCCCCGCTTCACACCACCACTGCTTATGCTGTGTGGCATTTCCCCCTCCACTATGTATTTTCCTGGTGGAAACCCTGAAGGTTGTGCATAAACTTTCACCTGTGTTCCACTTTGGACGATTTTCACGTTCCTGCTCCTCTCCCTGTTGTCCTGCTTCCCTCTGTAGATTCTGCTCAAGCATGCTGCTGAAACGGTGAAGCGTGTTTCCATGGAGCTGGGCGGGAACGCCCCCTTCATTGTCTTTGACAGTGCAGACGTGGACAGGGCTGTAGCTGGAGCCATGGGTTCAAAGTTCAGGAACTCTGGTCAGGTAAAAGACCATCAATAAACCAGTAAACAACCATCAGTATATTTTGAATCCACTGGACTTATTTCTGTGTTTGTAGTTAATATATTATATATTATAAATACGTTTCCTAAATTTTCATGAGATACGTGTTACAAACGCACAGAAACCCTGATTTCATAACTTCCTGTTGCGTGTTCCTTGTCTCCGCCCACCCCAGACGTGCGTATGCTCCAACCGCTTCCTGGTGCAGAGCGGGATCCACGACCAGTTTGTGGAGAAGCTGGGGAAGGCGATGGATGCGGAGCTGCGTCTGGGACATGGGTCCGAGCCCACAACCACACAGGGCCCCCTCATAAACGTCCGGGCTGCCGAGAAGGTACCCCAGCGTCAAGGTCAACCCGTCATTAACGCGACCTCCCTCCTGTCCGTAGCGTGGCTTTACAGGTTCCACTGGGGGGGATCGGTTGCCAAGGAGACCTGGGTGTCGTAGCCAGCTAAGGGGGTGGTTCTGGTGCAGTCATGCACTGTGTGATCTAATGCTGCCCAATCCGGCACTGTAGCCGGTGCAAGAAGGTGGTTCTGGATTCAAGTCCTGGCTGGCCCAGATCCTCTCTACGTGGAGTTAGCATGTTCTTCCTCTAGGTGCTCCTGTTTCCTCTCACTGTAGTCCAGGGACTACAGATGAAAATTTGCTTTTCTGGCTTACTCTGGCACATTTACAAAAATGTTATTAATGTGCATTGTCCCTGCCACATAAAATGCTACTAATAATAATTGGACCTGCTGTCACCTGAGGAGAAAGGGCTGGATCTGGGCCAGAGAAAGGGCTGAGCAGGATGTTCCCATTCTCATTGGTCAAGATGGACTCCTCAGGGAGATTCAACGCTTGCACAGACCTCCTAGCCATTTTAGCCTCGTGGAGAAAAACTGACGTGGGTGATGTTTTCGATGGCAGGTGGAGCATCACATTGCGGACGCTGTGTCTCAGGGTGCCGCTTTGCTGAGGGGGGGGAAGCGTCTAGAGGGCTCCTTCATGCAGCCCACCCTGCTGACCAACGTCACCACCGACATGCTCTGCACTCAGGAGGAGACCTTCGGACCCCTGGCCCCCGTCATCAAGTGAGCGCGCCCCCGCCGAGCACTGTGGGATGTGGCCTGCGGTCCCCTGTGTGCACCTGCAGACTTTACTAAATCCCCAGTTAAGCATTACTGTACGTGAAGTGCTTGAAGTATCTGAGAAGTATACCATGGTAGAAAGCACTGTTTCTCTACATGGGGACTGATATAGGTGAATGTTTTCTGTGCCTGAGGTGATGCAATTTCCTGCTTTTGGACAGGTTTAACACAGAGAAGGAAGCACTAACGATCGCTAACTCATCACACGTGGGCTTGGCAGGTAAGCTGAACCTGCATGTTCCTGCATGAGAGTGCCCTGGTTTTAGTGTTGTCATTGATGTTCCATAATTTTCCTTGCGTTTCTGTCTTTTTGGTTTGAATTCATTTCCCAAATTCTTTTTATGCCCGCAAGTACCTGATGATGTGTACGTGCCTGTTCCTGGTGTTGTATGTTATGCACAACTGTATGTCACTCCCTTTGGCTTTTGCTCTGTGAATTTTCTCCATAGGAACAGTAGGCCTAATCTGTCTAATGCGTCACTTTATCCATCCCCCATAACGTTAACCTTATGTTATAATGTCTATATCTTCAACTTAAATGCATATCTTCATTGTTGCACAAAAACCTCACGCCCAAAAAATGTAATTATACCATCATTGTGGGGTATTGAACTTTGTTAGCTAGGTATGAAACATTTACATTATGTAGAGCAGGACGAGGACTTTCAAAGTGCATTTAAAATTTTGTCTCTGTCGACAGGGTACTTTTTCTCCCAGGATGTGAGTCAGATCTGGCGGGTCGCGGAGCAGCTGGAGGTGGGCATGGTGGGAGTGAACGAGGGGCTCTTATCCACCACAGTGGCCCCTTTTGGGGGGGTCAAGCAGTCTGGCCTGGGCAGGGAAGGCTCCAAATATGGCATAGCTGAGTACCTGGAAATCAAGTACATGTGCTTCGGAGGCCTGACACCCTGACCACCTCTCACCACCCCCCCCCACACACACCACACACACACACATACACACACACCACACACACCTTGGACTGAGGTTTGCAGTGAGACGTCAGGCCATTTTAAAAGCACAGCTCCTTTAACCAAGACAATCTACACATTGAAATTCATCGCCCGTTTCCAATCCTAAACACAAGCCTGAAATTAAGTTCTTGCAGTTGTTATCAATGTAATCATCTGTGAAAGCTAAATTGGCATTGGCTACAATCCTTCCATCAAATTTATTAAAATACACGAGAAGACACCAGTCTTATCACTGGTGGTTCTTGCGCCCAGGCAATAAATACTGTATATTACCAGTAGAATTCATACTTTAGCAGTTAGTCTTGTTTTGTCTGTTAGCGATCATGGCCAGGACGACATGAATGGTCTTAACATTTTCAGTCAAGGAAGAATATAGCACATTGTCCTCCTCTTTGCACAAATGTAGACTTTCCTTTGACTGGTCTTCGATCCTTATGTGTCACATTGATATAAAAACACTTCTGTGACTAGCTGTATATCGGGGGAAAACAGTGGTACTGTGGAACAGCAATGGGAGAATTTTGTGACATTAAGATGGAATCTATATGCCCATACTTCACTGAGGGTACTGTCAAGGGCAGCTACTGTGGTGGGGCCCTGTGTCAAGCACATTTTGAGTTTAATGTTTGAGTTTGTGAAACCAGTAAAAGACACTATTTTAACAAGGTTTAAAGATGCATATGAAAATATTCTTCATATGACAATGAAAATGTATTTTGTTTTATTTGAAAAAGTGAAACATTAGGCAATCATGAGCAAGTGTCAGTGCCTGATTTTAGCGAATCAGTGGTTCAGCTGTTAACAGCAGTGTTCTGGCCAGCTAATCACCAGTATTAGCAGTTAGTGAAGCCTCACTTGCCCATGGATGAAAATATAACTAAATGCTCAAATATGTATTCTGCAGTCTTGATAAGTTGTGTAATTGTTATAGTTAAATATTTTCCTTTATATTAATAAACAAACATTGTTTACCAGCCAGGCAGATAGCTTACTGATGTTAAAATGGTTCTTAATTGCAGCTGTTTTTGTCATGTCATGTTGTAATGTCTGATCTAACTTGTTTTAGCCTGATTTGTTTAAATAAACAGAAATTGATTCATAGACGTACCGTACCCTATACCCATTATACCTCATAATGATCATCCAAAACCTTAAGCATTGGAGCATTCCTCATCGGAAACGTGTATGACTAGGTTTTTGTGCTGCCAAATCTTTTCCTGTCCATAAGTGCCATTCAGTTAAAGAATCTCATGTGAATTTTTATTGTACAAAGTAGTCAAGGGTATTTCTAACGACTGTAAATGTTAATGGAATAATGTGAATAAAAAGATTATAATGATTTTCCTACTGTTCATTCTTGGGCTTGGAAGCTGTTGCATGACAGAAACACTGCACTTTAATAAATTAACTTTAGATCTGTACTAGTGCTTGTTGAAGGTTTTTGAGTACTTAAAATGTTAGAAAACTCTCCACATGACGCATTTGCCTGATTGGTCATCGTCAGTTCAAAAGAGTGAAAACAAATGCGTAAGATTTGTGAAAGTGCCATTTTTAAGTTTATAGAACATGAGAACACAATCAGTTCACACTGAATAAAAGAGCAACTGGTACTATGCAAGAATATAGTATAATAGTACAATCAGTTCACCAGTCCAGTGACCGTTTACACAATGGCAAAAGTAATTATCAACGGTGATATTTCACTCAATGTGTTCAGAGAGGGAAGTTTTTTGTTTGATGAAACTACGATGTCTTTAGTGTAAATTTTGGTTGCCTCCATGATCATTCATTTCTCCCATCGACTCCTGTACCTGTACGGTCTCTGTCATTCTCCTGCTTGTACAGCACCTGCTCATGGCTCTCACAGAGGACTGCTTCTGCACATCATTTTGTATGTGTGTGCTAAATGTGTCCCTTAGAAACGTCTTTACACACTTTAGATTAACCTGGTTCTTGATTGTTACCCATTAGCAAGTTCTCACCCTATGACTGGGCTAGTCTGAACACCTCCCCTCCCAACCCCCATGGCTTTTCTGAGCAGTGTTTGTCTCTTCATCAAAGCTATATAACCAGATATTCCTTTGAGAAAAAGGTATGTGTTACCCAACATGTTCCAGACGTATAAAACATTTTAGAGTTAAAACTTAAAGCACAAATTATAAAATGAGTCAATTATTGTCTCGTTATTGTACGCGCATTCTGTGGAATATAATGCACAATTAAATATATGCCCTGTTGCATATATTGAAGTGGAATAGTGGATATTTCTGTATGTGCCATGTCATTTTACAAATATTTTTTGAACATATTGAAATTTGTATATATATTTTGTTTTCATATCAGTTCCTTGTTCTTTATTGGGAGGATTATACTGTAGTGTACACTGAGTAGCATTCTGGAAACAAATCTGGAAATCAGGCTGGTTAACAGATAATATGCATTGATCAGGTGCGTCTGAATCTGGAAAGCATAGTCCTATTCTAGACATTCCGTGTTCAGCCTCAAAATGTAGTTTTTTAGGCAGCTTGAGTTTCATATTTTAGTTCTGTAATATAAATGCCTTGAAGGGACCTGGGATTTCTGTGAGAAAGTCAGATTCAGGGCAACTCTTTGGTTGGTTGTTTTGGTCATTTACTGTATGAATCAGTGATGTAAAAGCTTTTTCACTTGGTGTGTACTTGGTATGCCCATCTGAAAACCACTACTATCTTTTCCACAAAATACCTAATGAAATTCAATTTTCTAGTGGATACAATTTTAAAATGACTACAATGAGGTGAACTGGTGAATTAAACAGCCCTAGACACACCTTTAACCTTTTACATGAAGAATAAAATTTTTTGCATCATTACATCGTTGAAGCATTCCCCATACACCATACAACCCATATCCTCTGAGGAAGAGGATCTGTGTGTCGCGGAAAGCCACCTGAAGAAATAACATTTTTTAAACCGAAAATAAAGTTATTAAAAGCATAAAAACAGTCAAGGAGAAACAGTTTTAAGGGTCGGGGGTGAGAGGGGATTTCAAATAATTACATCTACATTCATCAGTCTGTATTTCCAGGCAGTCTGTAAAGTCTCGCCAGGTTTACAGGGCTCTGTGTACAGTTCTTCCAACCTGTCAGCAGCCCTTTTGGGACCGCTGGGAAGCAGCACTCATACCCCTGAAGGCTCGCTCCGGGAGGCCTACCCGTCCACGGGGCGGTAGCTGAAGGCGTCCCCGTTTTTGGCGGTGCCGTTGGAGTAGCCCTTTCCCTTGTCCTGCCTCTCGCGGGTGAAGATGGTGTCCTGCTCGCTGTCAAACTCTGACTCTGACATCATCAGGCTGGAGTTGTGCTCTGTGCTCCTGTGCTTGAGGTCTGTGATGGAGGAGGCGGGGGTGGGGGGGGGGGGGGCAGACACAGTCTGAGCCTTAATGTGTAAGCCATAACTTTTAACCTGTAATCTTTAAACAATGTTATAAACACTGCACAACTCAGCTCATGCTATGGCAAAAGCACTGTGCACTGTGTGTGTGTGTGTGTGTGTGTGTGTGTGTGTGGAAACAACAAGAAGAAGTGACAGACTGTATTTTGGCCTCAGCTCCATCCTCTCCTGGTCATCCATGTTGTCTAAAATGGTGTACTTTGTTTTCTTCCTCACTTTCGTTCGCCTTCTCCTTGAAATTCTACAAAAGTGCATAAAACAGTGTGAAATGTTAATCATCCAGCTGAAGAACACATAAAAATAACATGCAGAAGGTGAACAGGGAATGCAAAACACTTTAATTGTTTAAAGACAAAGAACTGTGTAAAACAACACCATAATGGCTTTAGTGTGTAGCTTTTTAGTGTGTGGCTTTTGACTGTCAATTAGCAAATCTGGCTTGTGTAACTGAATGGATGTAAAGGGATGTGTTCCATACTCAAATGCATGCATTTGATAGCTATCACAAGACATTTCTTTTTCTCTTTCTCTCCTTAAAGCTCACATTTATCTATCAAATTCACTGCTTAGCCCCATGTTCTAAGCCACTCAATGTGATGTCATTTCCTGTACGATGGAAAGGCGACAGAGGCAATACCTTTTACAGCAGCACACGCAGGCCCAGGTGACTGACATGATGAGGATGACGCCCATGAAACAGGACAGGACAACGTAGAGGAGGCTCCAGTCTGGCAACAGAGGGACAGAAGGACAGGCGGAGCATGAGCATAACATAACACAGACGAGAACAGGTCCATCAGCCCAACGGTGCTCGCCAGTTTCCTGACTAAATTGTACCTAGTGCCCTGATTACCTACAGTCTAGATAGTATCTAACACCATATCAAGAGTTTCTGCCTCTACTACGTTTCCTGGCAGGCAAGACCCCCTAATATCACCACCCTGTGGCAGAGGACTAACTATTTAATTGGTTACCTTTTCACCAGAGGTGTAGCTAGGGGGTGGGGGGGGGGGTGTGTGCAGACCACACCGGGTGACACCATCAGAGGGGTGACACCAAAATGACTGGCAATACATTTTTTGTGCAGTGTTTTGTGTAGCACCGGGTTGAAACAGCTTCTTCAATTTCTCCGATGCGGTTTACTGCCGTTGATTTAATTAGTGGTATTAATGTGATGAGAAGCGCTTTGCTGTTTGAATGCATAACACGCAATTCCTTGTGCCCACACCCGCCAGCACCACCCCTCCTCCCCCACCCCCCCGTCCGGAACATCGGGTGACACCAACGGTCGACCGCACCGGGTGTCACCAACCCTAGTGATGCCACTGCTCTTCACACATTTATCTAATACCCAATACAGGTACAAGCTCATTGCATGTGTCATATAGAAGTATTTAGTATTTCTAAATATAATGTACGTCTGAGACCTGGACCTATGGTGTATAAATATTTAAAAATGACAATGATCACAATATTATCAAAGGTTGTGTGGAGGTTTAACTCATACAGAATGGTCAGGGAAACCTTAAACTGGTTCTAAATGCTGGGAAAACTAAATACACACTCTCATAGGCACTGAACTCATAATGAATAGATACACACTTTTGCATTTTAAACAGTGATCAAATTGAGTGAGTCTTGCACTATATAACTACTTGAGTATTTGGATTGACAAAATGTTCTCCTCAAAAATGCATATTATGAATTTAACAAAAAAAAAACAATACCAAAATTGCATTCCTATACAGAAACAAGTCTTGCCTCACATTTGAGAACCGCAAAAGCATTGGCAAGCCACAATTTTACCAGTTCTTGGCTGAAGGGACTTGGGGATGCATTATAAATGCATGCCACAGCCACATTTATATAAACCCCTGGGATACAGTCAATCACGGTGAATTATGTTTTATTGCATACTGCCTTCTTTACCATGCAGTATCATGGCAATCATTTGTTCTAAGGAGGAAGCAGTACAGTATTTTATTTATATAGAACGCCCTCCTGGCAAAACTCCATTTTATCTCACCACCCTTTTAAAAACTTATAGAAGCTCTAGATTTTCTAGATTTTGCTAGAAACACCATAAAAATGGGGCAGCAGTAGCTGAGGAGGTACAGCGGTTGTCTGGTAAACAGAGAATCGTCAGTTGGATCCCTGGCCTTCTGGATGTGTCAAATTGTCCTTGAGAAAGACAGGAAAGTCCAATTGCTTCCTCCAAGCTGGTTGGCACCTTTCACCGTTGGTGTGCGAGTGTGTAAATGGGTTTATAAGCGGCAGTCATTGTAAAGTGCCTTGTGCAGCAGTTGCCAGAAAATTCTCCATATAAATGCAGTCCATTTGCCATTCACAACAGAATTAGGGAGAACTGCTTTTAAAGTATATGCACTACATGCGGAATAAATTTTAGGAGTCACTAAAACTAGATGCCTTGGTGTGCAATTGCTTGGTACAATCCATCTGTATTACCTTACAAATAGTATTGTGTATAAGTGTGTTCATACGCACAAACTTTTCTATACATTAAATGTTAAACTCTGTATACTTCTCCTATGTATATTTCTCCCACATGTATATTCTGTTGAGACATTTCATATGCATAGGGTCTTTGTACACAGCTTGTCTGAAATTGTCTGCAAAAAAGAACGCTGGTCTGAGTAGGATGCCCGTCTCAAATATAAAATTTGATTTGAAAAGAAAAAATATGACCAAATATAAACATGTGCATAAGCAAAATATACATTTACAAAATCCCTGTGCAAGGCTATACAAGTTCCACAGTAAGAGTGATGAAAACCACGGTCAGGTTGAGGATAATACAGGCATGAATTCAGGTGGAAATACAGTATAGAGAGACTGCCTGGCTGAGAAGCGCTCACCACAGTTGCTCACTCCATCACCAAGGAAACGGCGAATAGGGTTCTCCATCCAGAAGGGCTCACAGGCACAGCGCTTGCTGAAGGGGTCACACTGGCCGTGGCCCGAACAGCGCAGCAGGCACACTGCACCACACACAGAACAGAGGCGGAGGGTGGGGAGAATTCAGCGTGCTGGAAAATGCAGGCTATTCACACAGTGAAGAATGAAGTGAAGTGAGCATAGAGGACAGACATTTGAATTACATTCATCTGTGAATTTCTGGTACTGTATATAAAAACACTGAGACAGTTACTTCTGACAGAAACTTCAGGACAGTGAGCGTCTGTCCTGGAAAAGGGTCAGCGATTTATCATTGGACCCCTCCTGCGGTGCATTGTGGGTCTTACTAGTGGTGTCCACCCTGAGGGTCCTGAAGAGCAGGAAGTCGGCCTTCCCCCTCAGCAGCAGGCTTCGCAGCAAGCGGGTGAGCTGGGGGCCCGGCATCGGCCCGTCCCGTCCTCGTACACAGAACCTCAGCGCAGCGCTGCACACAAACGCAACATCCCAAGACTTTAGGGCCAATGTCAGAACACAAGCTCAGCTTTAAGATAACTCAATCCACCTGTCAGCTATTTCTTATAGCAGCTAGAGGCCTTCAATGGGAGTGTAACGTATGAGAAAAACTGGACAAGTCATTCTGGTTAACAGAGGCTAAAACAGAAAAGGATCCTTAAGTGGTTTCAGAATCCCAGCAGTACCCTGCAGATGGGTTCACTACGTATGTGGCGGTGGCAGCCCGGGCGCAAGCGTTACCTGATGTCAGACTTCGCGTGCAGCCCCCGCACGCTGATGTCAGAGTCCAGCACGTGGAGAAGCGCGGCCAGCTGCCTGACCACTGTGTCCCTCTGCTGCTGGGACACCTGGGACACGGCCACCGCCAGCTCCAGCTCCACCTCGTCCCTCCTGTGGGGGTCTGGAGCAAATGGTCCTCAGGTTATACACATTCTAGCCACTAGGGGGTCTGGAGCAAAGGGTCCTCATGTCATACACATTATAACCACCAGGGAGTCTGGAGCAAAGGGTCCTCATGTCATACACATTATAACCACCAGGGAGTCTGGAGCAAAGGGTCCTCATGTCATACACATTTTAACCACTTGTAGCACTAGAGAGGGTGAGAGAGGAGGTGAGACAGGTGAGGAGGTGAGTATGATAACATGAGGGTGAGTGGAGAGGTTCAGAAGAAGTGGGAAAATGTTTGAAAAGGAGGTGGGACCTTTCACAGGAGGTGAGAATGAGGGAGGAGGTGAGAGATGACAGAGGGAGTGGGGAGAGGAGAGCAGTGGTGGGAAACAGGGAAAGAGGAGGTGAGGCAGGAGGTGAAAGGAGGCAGGGAGAAAGGCCCTACCAGGACGCACTTCCACGGTGGCGGTGGCCATGCTGGTGCGTCTCTGGGAATCGGTCACGCACAGCTGGAACAGGTAGGTCCCCTCCACCAGGTTGGCCAGGCGAAGAAAGGCCTGCCGTTCCGACCCGTACAGGACGTCCTGCGCACAGGGGGGAGAAAACCCATTAGCCGGTCCCCTCTCGCGCACCCGAAACTCAGAGGAGCTTGGCGGGAGCCCCCACTCACCCCAGCGGCAGGGCTCTGGCCATCTCGCACCCACAGGTATGACACGTTGGCTGGGTCAGCCCCGGAAACCGAGCCCCTCAGCACCAGGGAGTTGTTGGGCAGGATCAGGGTGTGGCTGCCCCCGGCATGGACCACAGGGGCAAGATCCTGGGCTGCGGGAACATTGCCATAGCTCACTTAGGGCTTAAGCGTACACTGATATCTTAAACCAGGGATCATAAATCTCATCCAGAAAGGGCCAGTGTGGGTGCAAGCTTTGTTTCAACACAGCGGCAACACATTGTGATTCCACTAATTTAGGTTCTCAGCAAAGACTAGTGGTTGATTCATAGAATCAGACGTATGACAGCTTGGTTGGAAGAAAAAGCCTGCACCCACCTTGGCCCTTTCTGTATAAGATTGAGGGCCCCTGTTTCTTAGCAACCAAAAGGAAAGATAGGACCAATATGATGCCACAACGACGTGTTTATTTTTGAAATCACCCTTGTCTTTTTTCAAGCACTGTGCAGAATCCAAGCTCAAGCTCAAACACACTTTCAAGGACCTATTCAAACCTGACTGCTGTAAGGATTAATGGCAGACCTGAATCTCACCTTCGGTCACAGTAACAGTGAGGGAAGCGCTGTCTGATGCCCCCTGCTGGTCTGTCACTGTCAGCCTGAAGATGTAACTGCCTGCCCCCAAACCTGTTGCCATGGCCACTGCCTTGTCAGCATCCTCTATCTTCATCCCAGGAGGACCACTTCAAGACAATGACAGGGATTACCAGAGGAACAGTGCAATAACAGCAAACAGTGCCAGCTATGTCAACCAAGCTAAATCTCAGCCAACATCACTCCTGAAGCCCTGGAACACTAAATGGTTTCCATGTGAGGCTTGATGTTACATTTCATGAGCCAATGTCTCACTCACAATATAAACAACACAATCTCCACCCTTCAAACTCACAGCAATCTCAATTTGTTTAGCCATAGCAGAGCCCACTGAGGCCCTAAAAACAACCTGTGGAATTAAAGCCTCCCTTCTTTCCTTCCTTTCTTATTTCCTCCCTCCACTCTATCTTCCCTTCTCTCCTTCCTTTCTTTCACGCTTTCCTTCCTTTTGTTCATCTCTCACTTTCTGTCCTTTCTTTTCCTATCTCACTTCCTTCTTCCCTTCTCTCCTTCCTTTCCTTCACCCATTCCTTCCTTACGTCTATTCATCTCTCACTTTCTGTCCTTCTCCTCTCTCACTTCCTTCTTCCCTTCTTTCTTTACTCCCTCCCTTCCCCCTCTCCCACCTTCCCTCTCTTCCCCTGTTTAAGAGAAAATTCTGCAGTGTAGGCTGAGTGGCCAGTCTCAGGTAAGTACCTGATGGCTTCCCAGTGGAAGGTGGCAATGCCCTGGTCGTCAGTGCTGCCACTGCCGTCCAGCCTGGTGCTGTTCACTGGAAGGGTCAGCAGCCTGTCTGGCCCCACCACTGCGGTAGGGCCCGTGTTCTCCTCTGGGGCACACAATGAAAGAACAGAACTACAGCTGAGGGACTATCTTTACACAGCAAAGCACTCATTAGCACTGTTCTTTTCAGAGAAAGTGAAATTCAGGGAAAGTGTGTGGGTGAGTGTATCAAGAATTTATAAATTTGTCTCGTGGGGACTTGGAACTATGTTTCCCTGAGTTCAAAAACATCACATTTTAGACAAAAGAGGTATTTTAAGGTAAGATTAGATATCACGAGAACCTTATTAATTTAACTGGGCTGATGACTGAGCCGCCCAAAAGCAGTTGGCTGATGATCATCACTTAACTTAAAAGCACCTACATCATTTGGCCGAGCATTCCACACACAGATACGAGTACATTTTTCAAGGTTCAGTGGACTAGCATATAAGGGGGACAGAGACAAAGATGGCTCAAAAAGGAGAAAAAGAGGCAAGCTCACCAGGCTGCACAAGGATCGTAACGTTGGAGGAAGCTTGCTGGCCTGCCGAGTCAGTGACGGTCAGCTGGAAGGAGTACACGCCCTCATGCAGGTCTGACAGCTGGAGGAGGGGAGTCCTCACACCCTGGAGAGAGACCCAGAAAGTAGGCTCACACCACCAATACGCAACACTGGACTATTTATTACATTTCCCCCATAACAGAGACAGGGAGAGATACAACGAGAGAGAGAAAGAGAGACCTGTATTGCATCGTAATATCTCTTAATATGTGTTTTTAAATATGCCATGCCAATGACACATTTAACTGTCCTGACAATACAGTTGTGACAAATACACAAACTTTGGCTATTTTGTGAGGAAGGGAGGGGGTTCGGAGAATCGGATCTGAAAACTACCCACTCGGTGTGGAGTAACCACAATGTCTCAAAAGACTAGAGGAAGGGGACAAAGTAACCAAACAGAAAAATAAATACTCCCAAGGGAGAATATCCCTAGGTATACCGTACTAAGTTAGACTACCCGTGAAAGGGTGAAAAGAACTAAGGCCAAGGAGTCTATAAAACTAGAGAAAACTCATAGGGGAGATTATCCAAGTCAAACAGGTATAACAGTAGGTAGGAACTAAGGAAAGGAGTAATAAAACTAGACAGAATAGAGTAATAAACTCCTATGGGCGGTAAGCCAACAAAAATATACCCAGAGAAAAGGGCAAAACCGAACAGAAAAAGGAGTATAATAAAGCTCTCATAAAAAGAACTAAGAGTGTAAGGGTAAAAACTAATGATAACAGCCCTAGTACCGAGGACTGATAATGAACCACCCAAAATGTAAAGCAGAGTAAAAGATTATTGTGCAACCTTAGCAAATAATCCCTTAAGTCTCAGCATTCAGTACAACAGAGATCTCTTCACAAAGGAGCACTGTAAAGTCACAAAACACACTGACAGAATTACTGGCTAATGTGTAACAAGAGTTGACACAAGAGCACAGACAGCAGGCCAGCAAGAGCTTAAATAGGAACTACAGCAGGTGAACCCAATTAGCTCAATCAGGGGAATTACCTGACAAGGATGCCCTCCAGTGACCAAGAATAGCCACTACCACCCAAAACCATGACAGTATTGTTGAATAAGTCATGCCAATGAGGCATTTATATTGAAACTGAACTGAGATAAATAGATGTAGAGGTAGAGACAGAGTACAAGAACAGCACACACCACACAACATACAAATCTGCTCAAAGCCCAGGGGGTCCCTGCCATCTGTTTTGGAGTTATTTTCAGTGTGTCTACAGGTGACCTCACCTCCATGGTGGGGTCTCTGCCGGGGCTGTGGGAAAGGAGGGTCCAGGAGTAGCCAGCGATAGGGTGGTCATCACTGCTCTCACTGCCGCTCAGGGCGACATGGTTGAGGGGCAGGGTGAGGGTTAGGTTGGGGCCAGCAATGGCTACCGGGGGGAGGTCCACTGGCCTGATGGCCCTCACTGTGGCCAGGGTGGAGTCAGTCGCCCCTTCTGAATCAACCACGGTCAGCCTGTGGACAACACAAATGACAAGCGCTACTCCAGGTGCTCCTTTTACAATGATTCTTCATTCAGTAGAATTTCTGGTGCTCATTTGTCATTGAACTTTCCCCACACACAAATAAAAATGACTTATAAGACAACAAGAGTTTGCATTAGCTGGCAATTGCTGGTTTTTGGCTGGTAAAAAAAGTCCAATAAATGTAGTCTTCTTTAAAACAAAAAACAAACAAAAGTAAACAAAATAAATAGATAGAGCATAAGTAATGGTTCTTAAAATTCCAAATATGACTTTCACATTTTACACAATGGCACAGCAACCTATTATTGTCATCACCCCAAGTCAACCTCCAGCATGAAGCAAGGAATTAAATCGTGTCAAAACTGCATGGAGAAGCTGCCTGAAGGAGGAGAATTTCGCACAGCTAAAGTGAATCTCAGGATACACTATAACTAACAAGACATTCAGTTTCAATTCAGCTAGTGGCAGGTGCCCACGCTACAAAATATCACAGAAAATGAAAGGGCATATGCAAAATAAGTTGTTGGTAGGCTATCACAGCACTGTAGTAATTTTTGCCCTGACAATGCAGAACTTGACCTTGAACAAGTTCAAAAATTAACTTGCAGATGTGATTTTTTCATCCTTATTCAGTAATAGATGATTCTAATTATTCAAAAGAAAAATATGCTTCAGTAAACAACTAATGATGGAAGATCATGACAGGTTCTTTTGTTGAGAAAAAGCGTATCCATATAGACTGAATGCTAGTGTAATATCACCTTTATGAATGTATATTTTCAAATAGTTTTTTAAGTCCAAAAATGCAAGATTCTGCTGTTACACATCAATAAACAACCCTGGCTATGGTGCACACATAAAGAGCTGATATGGCCACAATTTTAATAATTTGCCCAACAAACTGGAGTTAAATCTGACTAGGAAGGATATAAAATCCAATAATAACAGTAAAAGATTAACTCCTTTGGATAAGACTTCAAGTTGTCAGCTACCAGGTATAATCATTGAAAGTGTTGAAGGGAAAGACGTAGCTAGTAACTACCGGAAAGTGTAGCCAGGTGTATACACGGTAAAAAGAGGTACAGTATAGTCAGGTGTATATGTGGTAGCGGAGGGTGTGGCCAAGGCAGGGAGATGCACATTACCTGAAGGTGTAGTTCCCAGGTTCCAGGTCTGACAGGCGAAGGATGGCGGTGTCTGCTGAGGTTTTGAGTTTCCGCGGTGGGCTGGACACTTCCTCCCAATGGTAGCTTGCTACCCTGTCATCGTCAGTGCTCCCTGTGAGAAACCAGCCAAGACACAACAGCTGAGGAATTCCCATCCATCTCCCATGCAGCACAGACATGAGGATCTAGTGGACCATTTCCTACACAGAATGGCATTGTGGGTCTTTTCAGCTAAATATGAGAACTCAACAATTGTTCTACTGTCACAAGCAAATCCAAGTATGTTTATTGCAGTGCCCCCTAACAACAACATCTCAGAATTAACTATATTTTTCTGCGCATTTATTTTACTTAAACAATGCAAGAGTTTCTGAGTTTGGAAAAGATTCTTTTGTAAATGTTATCCATTTATAAACTGTGCTGTGTTCTCATGTCATCACGATAAGGGGGAAAGAGGAACGTACGGCTGCCATCGATGAAGACAGAGCCAGCAGGGAGGGTGACCTCCTGGCTCTCAGGCGAGGCGATGGCTCTGGGGGGCTGGTTCTCGTGAGCCGCTGTGGGGAGAGAAACACAGGATCCTCTTTATCAGATGCAGAAGCACAACTGATCCAGGAACAGAACAGAATGGATAATTCCGCACCGTACGTACCGGCCTTAACGGTAACGTTCACAAAGCCCTCTCCGTAGGCGCCGTCCCCGGTCACACACACTTTCACTGCATACAGGCCTGTGGACAGCTGGCAGCAGTAGCGAATCAAATTACTTGTCAAAGGTCAACCGAAGTTATCTAAATTAATATCAACACAACACAGGTGTCATTTAAGACAAGCGTTTCGCAATAAAATGGAAATTGGCTGGCAGGAAAATGAAACAAATAATACTGTTAATTACAAACTGTGATATCATGTGCCATATAGATTAGAGCTACGGGTAAGTTAGGAAGGACTTTACTCCAGACAGCCTGACAGACTCGCTGTGTTTGCCCTCCATCTCTCCCTGGTGGCCAGTTGGGTAGCTGATTAAACTCCACTCGTAAGCATAGGAGGTCTCTGAAAAAAAAAAAAACATGAAAGCAGCAGGTGCTTATTCAAACCTTATTAGCACTAGGAACAATCAATGCAATGCATCAATGCAATGAAAAGCACAGATCTAATCTAGTACAAGCATTCTGATTCCCTTTGTGTATTCAGGGCGGTGGGATTTAGACCTTAGTGACTTGGGAACCAAATCCAAAACAATAGCATGGATGACCATCCTGACCAGACACACACACAACAACAACAACAACAACAATGATAATGTACTCCTTCTCTAAGCAACACAATCCTCCTTTTTGGTCACTGAGGCAGTGTCACAAGGGACAAGTGAAAGAGCGACATACTGGACTGTGGCTCAGATATTACTGATGTGTTCAGCTCCACTGAGTTCCTGGGCAGTGACACTTCCACAGGCTCTCCCACGGACACTAGCAGGGTCCTGCCTGTGACAGCAGAGTGAGAAAGAGAGAGACTGAAGGCTATTATTGGTCCTCAGTGGAAAAGACTTTTGAACACAGCAATACCTGGTTTTGAGATGGCAGTTGAAGCTGGAGTATCGGACACAGGTGGGAGGTTTTCTTTGGGTGGGGAAGTCCCCATTTGGCTCTGGGGGGTGGAGTCTGCACTGCTGTTTTGGAGTTGGGGTGTGGTCTCCAGACTGCTGTAGGATACATTCTGCGAAATATCACTATCCTAAAAAGGATAATATACATAACAGAAAGAAACACATACATTTTATTAGCATTTTCTTTGATGGCCTTTCATGCAAATACTCACTTTAAGTCACGCTCCACATATTCCACATTTTGATGAAACATGGGAAAGAGTGGTGAAAGCGCGGTTGGCAATAGGATATTGTTAAAATGCATGCAAATAACAACTGATAGGCTATGTTAAGGTTGACAGTTACCAACCATCACAAAAAGCTCTAAAATGGAGGAAACACCCAACCTTACTGATCAGTGGGCTATATCCCAATCATTTCATGAAATCCCCATTGTTATTTAGCCTGTTTTGTAATATTGGCAGGGTTGTAACCCCCCTATCCCCCTGTAAATTACACCCTTGACGTATTGATTATTTTTTTTTTGCCTCAAAGGCAACATAAAGATAGGCTGTACAGACTGAGTCAGCACTTACGCAGGCAGCAGGAACAAACAGGATGTGCTTCACATTCAGTGATTAAGACTCAGTCTTCCTCTCAGCATGTTATGACACAGCCGTGCTTGAAATGCCAGACACGAACCGTGCACAACATTTCTTTTTCTCCCTCCATTTTGTATTTTTTTCACCTTAATTATTTGTTTTCAGAGTGTCCACTTCACATTCAAAGCATAAATGAGCCTATTAAAACAATATTGATAAACATGAAAGCAATGTCTGTAATGTCAGCATGAAAAAGAGATGCCCATATCGCCCCTCCCTAGGCTGTGTGGGCATATCGATGTCACTAGATGAACAGATTTGGCAGACACTCACACTGAGGCCTTCTGGTACAGAAACTGGGGACATGAGGGTAGGGCCAGAGTCAGTGGGTGGAGCTGGAACAGAATCTAGGTTACCGGGGGCGGAGCTACGCAGAAAAAGGCTGCTCTTGGTCGGGTTCTGCAGAGAGTCCTGAGGAGAATCCTTCTCCCCTCGGCTGCCCCCGGACTCTGACAGGTTAAGACCCTCCCTTCCTGGTACCGAGGGCCAATCCAGGTACCCCGAGCTCTCCTTCAGTTCTGCCTTGGAGCCCACGAAGCTGCTGCCCCTGATCCCGTCCCCGTCCTCCGAGTTCTGGTAGCCCTCGGGGTAGTCGATATCCGCCAGGGCGGAGTCGCCGAAGCCGTGGGCTCCGTCGAACAGGCCCATGTCCTTGAGGGCTTCGGCCCCCTTGGGCCTGAGGAGCGGGCGCCAGCGGCCTGGGTAGGGCTGCCCCCGCACCAGGGACTGCAGGACCAGCGTCTGGGCGGGGCCGCGCTGCAGGAAGGCCACGTAGGAGTCGGTGCCGGGCCGCTGCTTGGGCTGGCAGTTCTCCTTGCGCTGGCAGCTGAGGACGTAGCAGCGGCGCTCGAAGTACCAGGCCAGGTCGCAGCCCGGGAGGTCGCAGCAGGCCTCGGCGCAGTGCACCAGCGACGACACGTCCGGCACGCGCAGGATGCTGCTGCTCTTCAGGTTGGGCGAGATGATGGTGTTTGAGAACGTCGCCCCCTGCCAGCACTGCTCTGCCACTATACCTGTGGAGCAGGGGGAAACACGAGAGATGGGTGAAACACCTGCATAGCTTAGTCCGGACCACAGGTAAACCCCTAGGACCACTACACAAGCCATCATTATCCAAATATATATATTTTTTGTTCAGTGTTTGAAACCAGCTCACAGTGTTTCCTTCATATGTATCAGACAATTCAGCATTTCTCATCCTAAGTCATGCCCAAAACAGATGGCTGCAATTGTTTACCGGAACCAGAAACAAAAATGCCATCAATTATTCAGGAACTTTTCTGTAGTTGCCCTTCTAGGCTTTTGTTGCTCATCAATGTCTGTTAAAAGGCAACATCTGTAGTGCTTGGACTTTTAACTAGACTGTCTCTCAACTATGATAATGAACAAAGGATGCAATATGAGACAGTGACAGTTATTTTAGGTGACAGTTAAATTCTTTTTGACATACTTCACGCAAAGGAGCAATGTTTTTTGCTATGTTCAAGCACTACTAAATAAACATTGCTACGACAACAAAACATTTTCATTTTTTCCCAAATTACAACAAAATACTTCATACTACTAGAACACTTCTTACTACTAATTCTAGAACTTCAAAGATTCTAACAAGGACCAATTACACAATTGTTGTACTGTGATTTTACGTTTTGTGCGTAAAACCGCCTTACCTTTTGTGCATAGCAGGAAAACACAAAAAAGCAGGACAGGAGCAGTTCTCATGATGTCAGAGCATCAGTTTGGGGTGTGGCTTGATTTAGTCCTTCTGCATTGGCCACCTAAGCCTGAACCAACAGAAAAGGGTGTTATAGCCATGCATATCCAGCACAAAGCAAATTAATTCATGAATACATGGTCTGTGAAGAGATCCAAAATACTGAACGTATGAACAAAGGATAACTTTCAGTTACGATATTAATTGATTTATTAGCATCTATATTAGCTGAATATATATATATATATATATATATTCATCTAATATATAACAAAAGACAGACCTGTAGAGATTGAAGGAATGAATATTGAAATATATGCAACAGACTTGGATCTAAATATACTGAATTGTTCCTCACATATCTGTTGATTCTCTCATGAAGTACTGTACACATGAATGAATAACAAATAGCCATGAGGTCAGACTGGTACTGCACAACCACTGGCTGACATAATTCCATATAGGCAACTGTTTGTCATAGCACTTTATTTCTCTATTCCAACAGCCTGGTAAGAAGCCATCGTTTTGGACAACATTATGACACCTTTTCTTGGCTATAAAACTCATGTCTAAACTATCAGGGCTAACAAAAAAATTAGATATATTTTTATGTGGAAGGGCAGATATCCTGGAGGTATCCTGTATCCTTCCTCTTCCATTCTTGAAAAATATCTAGCACACAGGTGAACAAACAGGACCAGGTGAAGAGGTTGAGAGTAGTGAAGGCGTTTGCAGACTGAGAATGCAACACATTGCCTGGCCAATCAACAAGAGTTTCAAGGGTCAAATGACATGCATCAGGAGTGTACATGCAGGTGATTGGACACCCTACATTGAAGGTGCTCTCTGACAGGCAATTTTCACCTGGGCATGAGTCCAGAATTTGACCTCGATGGCCAACAGTGCCCAACAATGACTCGTTTACATGGCTTGGAGTTTAGTTAGGCCTGTTAAGCTCAAATAGGTAGCACACCCGCACTTCAAAAACAGGATCTTTGAGGAAAGGGGTTACATAAGGAAAGGGCTAGTTAGCCACACAAGCTCACATAATAACCCTTGTGTGTATGAAAAACAAACAGCACACCAAGGCTGCTTCCGTGCCATTTGTTTGGACAGTGCAAAGGATAGTTTGTTTTATTTTCCAGCTAGTGGTCTCTCTTGAAGGAATAAGAGTTTTATTACAGGTGAGGGTGCAACCATGCACTCAGGAGGCAATCCTATTTCAACAGGAACACAGCTGCCTGGTGCGCAGGACAAAAATATCTTATTGGGAGACCGGTACATTTCTGACTCAAAGCCTTGTCACCGGTAAGCATCTAGCATGTCACACTTGTTATAATAAAGATGCAATGAGTTTTTCATTGAATATGTATGCGCTGCCCGAAACGGGCGGCATTTGTCAACAAGATAATTAATTCTTCGTTTTCGCATACATATTCACAGGCCTGTTTTTCCCTTCGACAGAAATAATCAGTGCCACGAAACACAGTAGGAAGCATCGCACATTGAAACGCTATCTGTACTAGACGTTGAAACACACCTACCTTCATCGTACCAGCTCTCCTGTAAAGCTACATCAGCATCTTTTCATCCGCCCGTTATTTATCCTTTACACGAGCTCAGTTTTTCTTCTTTCCGGAACTTGGACCCTAGGTGTATTTTGTATTTGCTGTGACGACGCAGGACGTTGTGTCTGCATGCAAAGCTTGAATACCGAAGGGGATGTGCGCAGTGATGCTTAAAAAGAGGCTGCGAGGTCTTGGTTGCTACGCTAGTGCCTATGCGCGACCGAGGGGTGTGAGTGATGATGAGCTAAGCGTCTGGCGCTCGGGATCGAGCACAGGAGGTGATGGCGTACAACAAGCTAAAACTTGTGCGTGCGTGCGCGCGCACTCGAGTGCGTGCTTCAATTTGGATATCTTAATTTAAAAACAACGCAGTTTATTTTTCGCTCGTAGGATTATCGCGGTAGGCCAGTGGTTCTCAAAATTGGTCTTGGCCCCCCTGTGTAAACTGGTTTTCGTTTTAACCACAATAGCAACCCAAGCATTTTAACAAGCTGTTATTTTTTCCTAAGTGCTTTTCGCGTTCAGAGGGATTCTTTGCCCTCTTGAGGCATATTATGTCAGAAATAGCTGTAATTATTTAATTGATCACATTAAAGAGTGAAGTGAATGGATAGGCTCCTAAGTATTTTGTTGAACACTTGTTTAAGTTCTTTCATCATTTTCCCTTAAACTAAACCTTAATCTTACCTTAACACAAAACAGGGTTGGCTCATTATCATTAGCTTTGTCTCTGAATGCTTCATTAACTCCGAAATGGTTCGTTTTAGTGGCCATATCCACAGTTTCACCAGTTAGGAGCCTATTGATTCAGCTAAATCTTTAATGTGTTCAGTTAAATAATTTTGTCACCATATTTTATGTAATTGTTGGCTATATAGCACAATAAGCACAATGTGAACATGGGACTTTTATTCTTCATGACATTTTACTTACTTACTTACTTACTTGCATAAACATGCAATATCTCCTAAATAACAAAAATGAACAGCTTCAAATTCTGGAATTACAGTTGTGGGTAGAACAAAAGCTAGCAAACCTGAGATGGACACACCACTAAATTGAGTAACATCTTCAGAGGAGTCCACATTTCATGATAGGACCAGCTTATTGTATTGTTGTGACAGGCATCCTGCTTTTCATCTGTGAAGACAACCATTTCAAAACACGCAGGAAATTAGCACCAGTGAAAATGAAGAAGCAAGATCCTTCGAAGTGACCTTTGTGTCAATTACACTAACAGGTATCCAACAGCCTATAAATGTAGAGATTGAATTAATGTAATTGTAGTGTGTATAACTGTAGTGTGTATTCATTTAAAAATTGCATCCCATCTAAGGACACAATGCTGTAAAATTACACAAGCAAGAAAATGTTTTTTTTTTTCTTTTCTTTTTTCTTTTAGTATTCAATGTATCAATGTGCCTTTGTATATGGCCTTGTAAAACAACAATTTAATGATAGGGACATGACCATGCAAATACAGCCATGGATTATGACAATATTTATCATAATGTCTGGTCATCAAATGATGATAATAAACTATAATAATTTCACTTTACAAACAATGCATTCAAAGTACATCACAGTCCAAAAACCAGCAAGAAACAGAAGCCAAATTAGCCCACATAGGCAGACGGACGCGCAAGCTAAAAGGACACGTATGAAAATTGGGTAATAATCAGAGGTGTGAAATGATGATTTTTTTAATCACCATGCCCAGATTTTAAAGTACAGTGGCATTAATGCCATGCTGTGAGCACACCACTTAAGGGTGTCATTGTGGTACTGATTGCATTTGAGCTTTACGTTGAACATGCAGGAAAAACTGAAAATCAAGAAGGTGTTAGCACAGAAAGTAACTGCAAGTATCACCTTAATGATACCATTCTTTTTCTCTTGTATTGTTAATACCTCAGGCCCAGCAGGGGGCGCCAGAAGCATGCTCCAAGCAAGGCGAATGAAGGCGGGGGGAGGCTGAAAATCAACTCCCAGCCCCAAAAGGGGACGGAGATGAAAGAGGAGTAGCAGGACAAGGGGAAGGTGAAGGAGAGTGATATGGAGCACTAGGGACCAAAGAACATAGAGATACCGGGAGAGGGACACAATCAGACTGAAAATTCTGACCTGGAACATTGACAGGTTGGACTTTGAGGGCATCAAAGATCACATTGGCAATCTTTATCTATCACACTGCACAATGTATACAGTGACACTAACTGGCTTTTAAACAGCAAACCTCATTAATGATTCTAATTTAAAATGAACATTGATTGCTGTCTGCCATGAACATGTGTCTCAATTTATTGAAGTCCAAAGAGATTTTCCTTTCAAATGTCAGTTGTCTGTGCAACCTGGATCATGGCTATTCTTAACAAGGCTATATACAGCTTTATAGACAATAACATCTAATGCCAAGCTAACTCTGTTTTTTACTTGGCCAGGCTTACTGAACAGACTTCGTACTTTGTACAAGGTTGTCAAATTAATTTAATCTGTCAGCCTATATATTGTAATTAGTTTCACAGTGAAATCAAGTTGTGACCGAAGCACATGATTATAGTTTCACATAGAGACGTAGAGACTATTTTAAAGAATTCCTAAAGTCTAAAATTCCCAAAGTAACACACACTGCTACTGTAATCCTATTTCTTGTTTTTCTCTGAAGAGGCATGGTGTTGATGCAGGAATTTATCTTGCTGCTGAAATATTATCCAAAGATCTTTCTAGAAGAAACAAGTCATACCTATACATTTTGCAACTGATTTTTGGTTACATTCTAAACATATAGTTTTTGTTAACATACTAATTTTATGTACTTTTTTGTACATAATATGTACATAACTGTATAATTCTCTGAATATTATTTCATTATTTATATATATGCGCACCTTCAACTGAAATTATGTTTGAAATAAATTTACTGAAAGCTATCTTTGTTTTTTTTAAAGACAGTGAGGATTACAAATGTTCAAATCTGAATCTTCTAAACCAGGCATGTCAAACATACGGCCCGCGGGCCGGACCCGGCCCGTTGGATGATTTAATCCGGCCCGGCATAAATTTCTGAGTATGTCAAAAAAAGAAGCGAGTCTCTAGCTTATTTCTATCAAAAGTTATGATTTTTTAAAATAAATACAAACCAAATGCTCCCTCCGGCCGCGGGAGGGCAGTAAATGTGTAAAAGAGCTCACGTCCAGCATGCGGCATTGACACGAGTTAGTACTAAAAATAAACCGGCAATCTTGCTTCACAATTCACCACTACTAAACAAGTTATCGGTCAACACACCCTTCCCAAAATGGCACTGTCAAAAAAAAGAAAAGTGGACACGGAGTGCTTCTTTGAGCTACGAGGGAAATTAGACAGTTCATGGAGAAGAAGGGACGCCCAGTAAAGGAACTTAAATGCAAGGAATGGGTGCAGGATCTTGCGTTTATGGTTGATATTACACAACACTTGAATACACTTAACACTACATTGCAGGGCCGTAACAGAGTTGTCACTCAATATTACGACAGCATAAGTGCGTTCAAGATGAAACTGTCACTGTGGGAGACGCAGCTATCCAACGGTGACACCGCGCATTTCTCTTGTCTCACAGCTGTGCGTCCGGAGGCACCGGACCGTCCCGATAATGATTTGGAAAAATATAAAGACAACATAACAGATTTGCTGCGAGAGTTTGAGCAGAGGTTTCAGGTATTCAGTGAACTTGAGAACAAATTTGGCTTTTTTCGCTCGCCATTTACAGTGAAGCCTTCTGATATGCCAGCTGACATTCAACTCGAGCTTATTGACTTGCAGTGCGATTCCGCTATGAAGGATAAATTTGGGTCCGTGGGATTGGATACGTTTTATCAATATCTCGTGCCAGGTTACCCCAAATTAACAGCCATGGCTGCAAAGGTTCTATCCATGTTTGGGACTACTTATCTTTGTAAACAGGTGTTCTCCGTAATGAACAATAATAAAACAAAGCAGCGCTCAAGGTTAACAAATAAACACTTGAATGACATTGTTAAATGTGCTGCTACTCAGGATTTGACACCTAATATCGATACACTTATGAAGGCAAAAAGATCCCAAGTTTCAGGAGCCAGCAGCAGCAAGTAGACTGCAGGAGTGCAGTGAGAGAGAAAAAAAGTGTGATGACACGAAATTTGTTTGCACTCATGAATACAGATCATTAAAAATAAGATTAATCTGGTTTCATATTAAAGACAATTAATATTGTGCAGTATATTCTCAGCTTCAGTAGGCCCAGCCTAGTAGTTTAATCTGATGTAGTCTAATCTTATTGCCCATGCACTGCTATAACTTTTATTTTGTATTTTTTTTATTTATTTCAAAGCAGTATGACAATTAAGGCGAAAATATTTTTTTCATAGCTCCCACTTGAGTTTGTTTAGTGTGGTGAGTTGGTTCAGGTGTAAAACTGCATTCACTTAACTGTTAAAATAAACCAGTTGTTAACACATTCACCGCCTAACATGAAATCATTTTTTTTTTCCATTGTTTGTGAATAAATGTGTTGTGCTTAGAAAAGATCCCTTGTCATCCGTGATTATAATATGTAGGGTAGGCTACAAATGTAGGCTGAATGATAAAGCATAGTACTGAAAAACAAAGCTAAATATTTGGAGTTGACATTCTTTTACTGATCCGGCCCACCCGAGAACAGAAAGTCTGGATCCGGCCCCAGAGCCAAATTGAGTTTGACACCCCTGTTCTAAACCATACATCCCTGTTGCTTTTGCTTTTCTTCTGATTTCCTGTATTACTTGGTCATTACAGGGCCAGGTCAAGTTTACTTCACTGGTCTGCTTCAGTGATGTTGAGGAAGTCACGGGTACAGTGACTCTTGCAGGGAGACAGTGAACTACTCCACTGCAGCAATGTGGGGGAAATCGGATAGTGACCCAGGTAAACTAGCCCTGCAGTACATGTACAGAAGGAAGTGCCACTAGAGTGCCACTCACGAGACAGCTATACTGTTATCCACATCTCATTTCATCTTCTCTTTCTTCATATTAAGTGTTGCTACCACTTATACTTATATGTATCTTCCAGGACAATGCTATCCTAGCCATCAATTTTTATTTAATGGCAAGAATAACATTGTCCTGGAAGATAATTTGCCATTTATTGCCATTATCCTTAGAGTCAATAAACTTTGTAAATGAGCCTTTTGCAGAGATTACAGATGTGAGCATTCTTGGGATGTCTGAATTAACTTTGCACATTTACATCCAAGCTACTATATCCGCTACGATATACTTTACTCTGGAAAAGCAAAAATGACAATGCCTCAAAACCTTTAACTTCTCACATATAACCACACATAATCCACCTCTGATGAGAAATTACAGACTGAACATCAGGTGCTGGCAAATGGCCAATTTGTGATGTAACTGTTTAAGACTGGTGGTATAAAATTAATTCCATTGCAGTCTTTGGAAATGTGCCTCAAATTTCATGAACATGTTGATACATAAATAATTTTTTTTAATATAAATTGCATGTGCTGTACAGTAATAATAACAATAAAGACATTTTCACTCATCATTGTGATTGCTTTGTCTTTGTGTGCATGTGTGTGTGTGTGTGTGTGTGGTCCGTGTGTGTGCATGTGTGTGTGTGTGATGCTGAAGAGTGGGTGGCACACCAATGATCACTGGGCTATTCTCTGCACCCTCTCCACTGCATCACTGTCAGGTCAAAAGAAGGGCCTTCCTGAACAAGAGAAATTAAATATGGGCAAATAATGTTTTCCCTTCTTATCAAATGGTCTCAGTTGTATGGAGAAAACCTGTAAATTTGTGATCTGTGATTAAATGAATAATTTAACTGTCTTGCAGGTTCCATAGTCCATTTGACCAGAAGAGAAGAGACCACACTGACCCCTGGTGGTCAGGAAAAATCCATAAAACAGCCTAAACATTTTATCAGCAAAGCCAAGAGAACAAATCTGACCTTGAGCCATGAATGCAAGATGTGTGAGAGATTACCCCCATTCTGGTCCCAGCTGTCCAATCATATAACATACATCCATCTGCTACCTCCTGAAAATGATGGGCCAGAGGAAAATGAGAGGTGTCATTCCCCTAATAAACACCTTACTTCATCTTTTTTTTATATAAAACAGCTGCCAGAGGTGCCACATGACTGAAATGCTTGATACACTTTTGGTTAAATGTTACTTTGCCTCACTGCCAGCATGCCATCTGGGATTTGCCCACAGATTACAGTAAAGGCAATTTATATGAAAGGCTATGTGAATCTTCCTGACTGACACTATTGGGAGATGCCTTTTTTCCATTGTGATGCAATCAACAATTTCCGAATGTAATTTTCAGTTTGAGAGGCATCAAACATTCAAAGACACACAACCATATTTGAGCATTATCCTAGTGGTAAAGAGTGCCTTGTAACTCAAAACTGTTTCTTGAAGATGATGGCCTAAAGAATTGGCCTGAAAAGCATAAATATTTGGTGAACTAAATGAATTCAGAGGAAGGAGCCCACCATAAAGATGAAAAATGGCTTAGAATTCAACTTTACAAAACTGACAAGAGCTTCTGTCCTATACAATCCAGCTAGGTCTACACTGAAGTAAAAATATGTCCGCAAAAGCATGAAAGGTGATGAGATCACCGCTGCAATGCGTGTATTTTTTCATGCTTATTATTTCAATGTCTTATCCTGTTTGTTTCCCTTTTCATTCGCTAGAGGGAGCTCTGAACACACCCAGGGTTGGCTCCACCATCATCACTCTGTGCTATATGAGAGCAAAGCAAAAAATAAAAAATAAAAAATGTGCCTTGCTTGATAAAGTCACAACTGTGCATATTTTCTGACAACCAGTGACAGCTTACTTTTCAGTGATTTCCTCACATACCTACTTCCAGAAATACAGCATCTGTGATAACGTAAACGCATGGAACTTTTTACCAGGCCTGTCTTGCGACATCAAATGATGCAGAAATTGTATTTGATTTTTTTGGGTTGGGCCTCAATGCATCAAAGATAACACTAACTGAGAGGCAAACTTAATTCAGGCCTTGATTTTTTTCTCATTTGCTACCTGTCTGTAAAATAGCGTATACCATTAATCTGGATTTCAGATCACATATTTCTCACCAGACTTTATGTGTTCTGTTCATCCCTGGCTTGGGTGGTTCAGTTGTCTAAAAGAACAGGAAGGAACAGTGAGCAATCTTGTATAACTAGATGGATGGGAATATCCTTTCCCTGCGAGAATATCAGCCTGGCCAGACTTTCGTATTTGGAAAATTGATTTTAGGCAGGTCTTCTCAGCTCTTTAATCTAAACAAAATGAAAATGTGCCAGTACAGGCAGCTGGAAATTAGGAGAGATTGTGTGCTGTCGACAAGAATAATTATTTGTCATCGGCATGGCTTCAAATTTGGGTTAGAGCAAGTACATTTAATCCAAACGTGCATCTCATCCATTACGGTCATATATGAGACCTGTCTGTAACACCATAATGACACCCTTGGCGGTGGAACCGATGTAGAAAACTCTCAGAAACCGTGAAAAGTCCCTTACATCACGTGATGATTAAGCAGAAGAGGACTATGCACGTGACAATACTTTCTAAACAAATATCATTAAAGCTAATTAAGGAAAGTTTACAGTTTACTGTGAAATTCATTTTCAAGGTTAAATGTGTGCACCATGCAAATATAACAACACACAATGGGCATTTGGTAATCACTGAATAAAACAGTTATGACACTGCCATATATCATACCTTATGACACGCAATTAAACAATTGGATCAGAGTTCAGTCTCACTTAGATTCAGCTTCTTCAAAATATAACAGTGAATCTAATTAAAACAAAGATCAATTATCATGCACTCTTGTTTTAATTGATTACATTAAAATCTATAAAGTGCAATTAGGCTTCATTATTTAAATATTCACATGATTCGAGGTCATTTTGTAATGGTGTTCAGGAGCGCATTGCAATTTGCAATATTTATAGCAACACAAGTGAATCTTATCATCAAAATACAGGACAAGGAATTGTGATGCAGCCTTGGTCTTCGTTGGTCTCAGAAGTTATCCAGAACAGGTAAACCTTAATTGTGTTAATAGGCTACATTTCTGAATGAAATAAATAAATGTTATATACATTGCTTATTTAGTTACTTTCATAGCATTATGAATTACAAAAATCAGTGAAGGAAGATATATCAGTAAGGGGGGAAAGGCCCAGGAGAAAAAAAAATCTGGCAGTGCTTTCTTGATATAATCAAAGTTTCTTGATAAGAACAAAGCACATTGTGGTAAGACTGGGCGGAGGGGCCAAATCCTTTTTCATTGCCATCCTTCTCATTTAAATGTTGTCTTTCTCTTTGGCTTCAGCTGCATAATCGATCTCTTGGCTTACAGTAAATGCAGTTCCTAAACATTCACATCAAACACTGTTTATTTATAAAGCCCCTGACTCAGCAGTTTCAGCTTAATGGTCACCTCTGTGGTGCAACCTCCAGAAAAGGTGAGGGCAAGCCCGTCAGGGTGGATTATTTCAGAGGGGAGTTTTCTGCAACAACATAAGCACTTTTTTCCCCATCTTGAAATCCCCCTCTCCTGTTCCAGGGTGCTTAGATCTGTGGAAATTAGAAAATTAAGGCGAAGAAGAGGTTACGCTCTCCATCCCTCGGGTGAACTTCTGCAACGGGGTGACTCAGAAGAATAATGCCAAACCAAAAGCTATGTCACCCTGGATCGCTATGCTACAGTAATTGCCATTGTGACTTATGGAATCCAAGGGCTTTTATGGATATATTCATAATGTAATTTGCATAGCACTGGATGCAACCTCATTGTCTTGTGCTTCCAGTCTTGACCCCTGACATCTAGAGCAGGAGATAAGCAACCCTGGCCCTGGAGGGCCAGATATGTCCCAGCTGTTTGTTCCATAAAACTGCATGATTTGAATATTTATCAGGCTTAATGAATGCAGGTGGCCATGTGCTGGGGGTATGCAGAGTTTCGCCATTTTGGCTCTGAATATTCAGCCTCAGCCTCATATTAATCCATAAAATTTTTGCAACCAAACTTGTATGAAGCAAAACCCAGAAACATCAGTGGTACACCAGGAATATGGTTGCATACTCCTGACCTAGAGAAAGACTGTCTCGAGTTGAGGCTGCTCTCTAAATCAAGGCACCTTTCCATACGACAATGGGACACCACTTTTGACCACAGAGCTGGTCACCTCACACTTTTCATTCTGTATTTATTATATGCTTTACTACAATTCCTACCATAACATTTTGTTTTAGCTGAGTTTTCAGTTCGGTACCTATACCGATGTTCATCTAACTATGCTGTAAGACACAGTATTCTCAAGTACAATAGGGATATGAGCCTCATGGACTGACTGCTCAGCAGAAAAGGGAACTAGAAATAGGCAAGCAGACTTTGAAAGCAGGTTATTTCACAATTTAAAAAAAATCCTTTGTCATTACATTAATGAAGAAGTGATACATGTAATGAAACAATAGCAAAAACAACAGTACTTTCTATTGTAGGCTACAAAAATCAAGTGTTTAACACAGCTCTCAACACGCTCTCTCCTTTTAATGTTCACTGATGTCATCTTTTCTGGCATAGAAAATTAAACCATGGTGCGATGGTTGCTATCGGAAATTGTACAAACAATTTGAAAACATCTTGCAACCTTAACAAGGGAACTTTTTTTTTTTGCTGTGAAATGTGATTGAAACACCATCAAGGTCTTCAGGTGCAAACCTGTCTACATTTGGTTCGAAAGTGACAATATTTTAGCTGACAAGGACATATCCATAGCTACATCTGGATAAAACCTGATCTATATTGGAGTTAACCAATTAATTTATGTCAAACATTTTTCAGCCTAGAATTCCACCCCTCTAGATGATTGCATTCTGATAAAGCATTGTGGCATTGTATAGCATTCAAACCCCCATCGGGTTAAATTGCATTACATTTTAACCCTTATAGGAATGATAAATTGGGACTATCAATCAATCAATCAAATTTTATTTGTATAACGTATTTTACAGCAGTTGTCACAATACGCTTTACAGACAACCCTGGCCTAAGGCAAGCCTAAGGCAACAGTGGCAAGGAAAAACTCCCTGTGGCAGATGGGAAGAAACCTTGGAAGGAACCAAGCTCAAGGGGGAAGCCCATCCTCCTCTGGTCGGCTCAGGGTGCCGACTGGTGACCAACATGTCAGTCAGTTTTATAGGGTTTATGATGTGGCTCAGATGATGGGTGGGGCCGGGTGTCAGTGATGGGGAGCAGCAGGTGGCGACAGATGTGGGCAGGGTGAGTGCAATGACGAAAGAGGGGCTGGACCGCAGAGGTGGGGGAGACCAGACGACTCTCGAAGCACTCTCGAGGGCTGGGGCAAGAGCCCCGCCGGCAGAGTGGGGAAGAGGGTAGAAAATTAGGGAATTTACAATATAGCAGACAGTGGGTAAAGTGGCAGTAGTATGTATTGGGGGGACCCCGCCAGGAGTAATATATGGCTGCATAGCTACTAGGACAGGGATGGAGAGCCCATGCAGTCATGAGGGGTGGACAACCATACCTGCCTATCAAGAGCCAGCCCATGTAAAGTCATGCCACAGCTGATTGACAGGTGACGGTAAGGAAAGGATTGCCACCCACGAAGCTCTATGTCTACAGGCTTCTCCTACCCTGTCTCCAGACTATAACTGATTATAAGCCTGAGCATAGAGGTGCGTTTTTAATCTAGATTTAAATATTGAGACCGAGTCTGACTCCAACTTTCTTTTATGGGTTGTTAGCCTATCCCAGAAGACATTGGGTGAAAGGCAGGAATATACTCTGGACAGTACCACATACCATTCACTGACACATTCATACCACAAAGACAATTTAGACTCTCCAATTAATCTTTGGACTATGGGAGAAAACCCACGTTGACATGGGGTGAACAAGCAAACTCCACAAAGAAAGGCCCTCTGCCCAGATTTGTGCTTGGTACCTTCTTGCTGTGAGGCGACCGTGCTTCACACTGCACCACCAAGCCTTGTGTTCACGACCAGTTTTGTCTAACTGAAGACATCATTTTACCTGAGAATTACATTTTTCAGAATCGGGAGCCAAGTTACACCGGGCCGATTTGCATTCGTTCAGTTTTATTATGATGATTTATTTTCAATCATTCTGGTCACACGATAAACCATTTTAAAGTGTTAAAACTCATGGTTCTATAGCTGCAAGCTATTTTATGATGCCAATGTTGTAGCGATGTTGACAACAGTTTCTTATTTTGTAACATGTGGGGTGACAAAACTAGCTTGGGGGTCCTCACATTCTATGCATTTTGGAAATTCACAGATGACATGACTCACTGGAAACCAGGTGTTTTATCACAGAAAAGATCAAGCAAACAAAATCCACAGTAATTTTGAATAGAAAAAATGTACAAACTAGTTAGCTAAATAGTTATTTTCTACAATCTTCCAGACCTCCTGCTGCCAGAGGTGGTAAGGGGAGAGGTGGCAAGGGGGGAGAGGGAGGTGGGGATGGGGGGATAGGGAGAGCAACAGGCAGGGGGAAACAAGCTAATTTCCGCAAACATCTTCAGCTAGTATGTCGTATACAATATAGTATTTTACACCCCTAGACATCTACAAATATCATTTGGCTACTTAGTGTCCTTTTGGAGTCTCCAAATGGCCTTTTTAGAAACCCACCTAAACATACTACGTGGCCAAAAGTATGTTGGCACCTGGCATCCAACATTTCATTCAAAATTATGGGCATTAATATGGAGTTGGTCCACCTTTCACTGCAGTAGCAATCTACGCTCTACTGGGATGGCTTTATATTAGATGTTGGAGCATTGCTGCAGTTATTTCCTTCCGTTCAGGCAGAAGAGCATTAGTGAGGTCTGGCACAGACTCAGCAATTACGCCTGGCTCATAGTCGACTTTTCAGTTGATCCCAAAGGTGTTGGGATTTTTGGTGGTACTGTCATCAAACTTGAGCCAAGATTTGTCCAGTGTTGTGGCTGTGACTCCAACCCACCAGGCACTCCTACAATGATCTATTTCCTTTAAAAAAAATACTATGTTTTACCTGAGAAAAAACTGTGTTTGAGCCTTGAGTTTGAGTTATATTATTTCAGAAATATTTAGAGTAATTCAGGAAAACAAATTCCCACCTGTTACATTTCAGAAGAATCCAGGCCTGTAGTCAAAAGGCTTCAAGGAAAGTAACTATGTTTTTGGGGGGAATGTCATTTTCAGGCTTGTGTTTTAAAAGGGGACAACACAGAAGGGGTTAAACATCAGCATTAATATTGGCCTTGAAAAATCCATATCTGTCAACCTGTACTTCAGCTCCTTCAGCATGATCTTGTCACATTTTCATGAGGTTGTGTTTGTTTAGTATCCCAGCTGTGATGTGATGCAACATTGATGTAACAAGGGTCATCCATATTTGTCTCTTGTGGTAATCCTGGTGGGAATACTGACTAACTCTCTCATTTGCTGAAAGCAAACAGAGATAAAAATCTTCCCCTTGGAAAAAAGAAATGGAGAAACATAGAGACTAGCCCACAGAGATTTCGGTGGTTGACCGCACTCATAGCTGAGATGACTGGACAATGCTCTATGATGGAAAATATACACCCTTGTGTTGAATTTCTCTCAAAACCATGTGCAGGCTCACTGTTTGAGCTGGGTTCCAGAAAATTCTCTCCTTGGAATGACTAAAAAGGTTCTGCCTCTCTTATTACCCATACTAAAACATATTTTTTTCAAATATGTGAACACCCAACAAGAGTAGGCATGTGACCTATAGAAATAATAACACTTATAAGATGAGAGTGGAAAAAGGAAACCTTAATGCATGTGCAATCTTTGCTATTGCCTACTAGAACACTAGTAGGCGCTAGGGTTTCTTATGGTTGTACAGTTGTACATGCTGCAATAAAATCAGTCTAAGCATGGCTTCGAACAAAGCAACACATCTCTGCTGTGTGTCTTTGGCCACCTAAGGCCATAAGGTTGAATGTGATAGTTTGTAGGTCACAACCATAACAGTAACTTATGCTATTTCAAGTCACCTGTTTTGTTTTTATGTGGAAATTGTAGTTCACAATTTTGTGAAAATGTGAAAATGCTAATTTTTCAATCTTTTTCTTTTCTTTTCACATGTAGAAGTTTTCATTCTCACGTGAAAAGGCCAATTACATGTGAAAATGTCAGGTTCATGGGACATTATTTTCACATGTTAATATTTTCATTCATGTGTGCAAATGTTAAATTCACATCTGTGATCTTTTTGTGAGGGTATCCAAGTCTTTTCCTGTCTTTGCTTGGCCAGATATAGACACACACACACACAAATGAGAATGGATTTTCTGGGACATTAAGCCAGTAAGCCACAGTGAATTTAGTGATGTGCTGGAAAACAATGTCATTTTTCAACGCGCTCAGCTTTATTTGATTTCTAGTCTTTTGTCTTAATGCATCTCAGTCTTGCACCCTTAGTTATGGATGTTGTGTGGATGGCAGGCCACATTAAACTCTCAGTGGCTTTCCCCCGAGAGGAATGTTTCTGCAATCATCTCACTGATAAACGCCTTATTGAAGGTCTTCATCTTGAATGTTGTGCTGGATGGGGTCATGCTGCTTTTTCTGAGATTGTGCAGGGATGAGGCTGCACAGGATGGCAGTCAGTACCACCCGCGAGCGCACAGTGCACTCGGTTGTGTGCCTGTCTGCTTTCCTGTTGTCATGGTGATTAACTGATGGCACGGCACAACCCGGCCCACCTGGGCAAAACGCAGATTAACACAGAAGATAATTACCCCTGCTGTTGAAAGCAGGTTATTATCCTCCAGTGGACATATTTGGAATTTGATAAGGTAGGAGCTGCCAATATGTATAAGCCTGAGGTACCAAGATAACATTTGAGAAAGGGGTAAGGTCAGAACAAGAGATGGAGGAAGTTTAGCATTAGAAGGGTCCTTTTTTTACTACCTTAAACTGCCAAGCGCCAACCATCATTCAGCATTGAATTGATTTCAGCACCCACAGTGGCCTAATTTCATAGAGATCATGAAACGTTATGTTACAAAACAAATCACTTGTGTGATTTTGCCATCCTGTAGTCTATTCAGAGCTTAACCAAATGCATTGTAAAGTCCAAATGCCTGATTGCATTGGCTCTAGCCTTTTTATTGTTAAAACGTGAGGAAACATTTAAATGTTTATGTGGTTAAAAATAAAGCAGGGGAAAACACCAGAGTGTTTCAACCCATTTATCGTTCAGTTAAAAAAATGTATTTCCAATTTGAAAGAATTTTCATCATGGAACATTTGGACAGGCGAATGCAAATTTAGGGAATGAATTTGGCAGCATTATTCGATGAGCGAGTTTCAACTTCTTGTGACAGACACAGGAAACAATTATCTGGGATCCTTTTACAGGTGGTGCTGGCCATCTGAGGCTGTTGGATATGATTTATCTGTCAGCAGTTATTTAAATAGTGGCAGTTTGTCAAAGTCTGAATAGGTACACTGCACCAGTGGAAACTAAATGCACTTCCATAATTTATTGTTTTGCATTTGTTGTTTTAGACTTGAGGGAAGGCGGGAACTATACTTTGCAGTCAGAAATGTCCATTACAAGCCTTCTGTATGCAGCAGTTCTGCTGTGGATGTGGCTCAATCCATTCCTGTTCAGGTCTTTCCCTTGGTCTCATTTTTGTTTAACCTCCAGAGTGACTTTTTTTTGTTTACGCAGCAGATTATGGATTTCTATAGTCCAACAAAAAAGCCAACACCAAGTTTATATTTGAAATATTGATTCTGGCTTTTCAGTCACAGATAAATACACAAATGACTCGGATTCCACATATTTCCAAACATAAGCGACCGAAGGAAAATAAAATGGCATCTATCACAGAAGAGCATGTGCTGAAACACCTGTCATTTCAGCTTTCACCTGAATATCAAGAGAGCTTTTTGTTTTCAAGAAGCATCTCCTTTTAAACCATTTTAGGTTCAGCTGTTAGACATTTGACAATATAAAGAGAAAACAAAGGTTGCCACTATAGGTTTTTAATTTAAATTATGGTAATCAGCTTTAATGAAAGCTTACGCAATAAGCTGTGCATCCATTAAACTGAGGTTTCATTAGATGACTACCTGTATGCATTACTTTTGTCATTTGAAAGGAAGTACATATCTGTATATAAGTGGTAATAATGGAAAACAATTTCCTACTCCAACACTCAAGTATGCAATTGATAATTATACAGCTATGAGATAATGTTACATCTCCAATTAATTGTGGATTAATTAAAAACCTGGTGCTTAGTGGCTGAAATATTCATATGTTTCAGAATATTGTCTTAATGAATGAAAGGATATTATGTGTTGATGGCAGTTGATTCTATAAATTGCTGTAACAAGTGTCACCACAGATGTAGAAGCGAATTAGACAGTTACTTCAACCAGAGCTTGTGTTTTCAAGTTGGTAATTACTGTATAAAATGACATATATATTTTAAATTGAAATGGAAAGCGGTGCATAGGTTTAAGAAATTCAGTAGCAAGATTCAGAAAAGATCCACACCCACGTTTTCACTAATAAAGGCAATGTGAAAATTTCAATTTTGAGATATGGAGGATTTAGTTCAGCATAAATACTGTATTTGATGAAGTCTGGTGTTAGGCTGGCTTGCAGCAGTATCCACTATAAAATGTGATCAAGATAGCAGATTTGGGGACTTTTGAGCTTTTGAATGTTATGTAAATGAAAGTAGTCATGTTTAGAACTGAAACTGGTGGCACATAGACAACATCAGGTACTGACCATCTTCTTTGATAATGCTCTGCCAGGCCTCTACTGCAGCCATCTTCAGCTCCTGCTTGCTTCGGGGGCTGGCTGCCTTAGGTTTTCTCTTCAGCATATGAGATGCATGTTCAGATGGATTCAGATCAGGTGAATGACTTGGCAATATGTTTGGGATTATTGTCCTGCTGTTCACTGTCCAATGAGTTTGGAGGCATTGAACTTGAACTTGAGCAGATAAGATGCTTCTGTACATGTCAGCATGTATAAAAATAGTCTTGCAAACATTATGGAGCTCACTGTACATAATTATCATTCATATTTGTATTAGGGAAAGCTTCATTTCTAACTATAAATAAATAGATAAATAAATGAATAAATAAATGTGTTAATCTCTTACCAGACTTTCCCTTTCCATTAACTTACTGCAGTCTGAGTTTTAAATGCGCAGTCTGATTTTCTCCACACACCCGCAGTCATTCAATGGACAGACTGCAGGATTGGGTGGTAAATTGAGGATATATTAAGGCAAAATGTGTTGAAATGTTATCTTGTACTCATTTGAGCTACAGGGACAGGGAGTCTGGCAGTTGTGCTTTCTGGTGATATTAAGTACAATGAAGCAGAACTGAGAGAACAGAGGAGCTGCTTCAGAACCATGGACAGAGGAGACGAGGAACACAGTTTCTCAGAATGACCAACTGTACGAGGAGCTGAGCAGCATCTTGCATGCAATTCATCTTTGGGGGGAGACATGACTCAACCAGTGTCCCTGTTTTAAATAAACAGCCTGCAGTCATCTCGCAGATTTGCATAAACATAGTGCATTTGCCTAAAAGCATCATCACCTGTTGCCTCTTTTATGTAACGTATGCCAGAGAATGAGGTCTGTCCTTGATCTTGACATTTTGATCATCACACTGAGACAGAACTAATCAGACATTTGCCACAAAGATGGAACAAAGGACAAGCCACACATTAGCTACGCAATTACGTTCAGAAATAACCAGTCCAGTCATGTGGAGGTAATGGAAACCCTTTGACTGGTAATGTTTAAAAAGCAATCAGTTGATTCAAAGTACAGGAGGCATTGATAACCACTTCACTCTGTACCTAAAGCCATAATTTGCAGCTATTCAAGGTCAGAATGAATGCAAATGTACCGAAGATTGAATATATGCAAATTGCCAGTGTTGAATACAAGTAGGGGGTTACCCTGTAATGTAATGTCAAAAAGAAAGAAAGAAAAAAAAACACTGAGCTCCCGTGCTAAAATGAAAAAATTATTTTTGTTAAGGAGAGTGGACAGTCTTCCTTCCTTGTGTATTTTCCCACTATCTTCTGAGAGGAGGAATGCAGAAAGAGATGGGATCACAGCATGGATCAAGTGTCGTAGTGAGGATTTGAACTGTAGCCAAAGGGGGAGGTTTGTATTTTTAATCCAACGTTTTTATTTTGAATCTAACTTTTTATTTTAATTTTGTTTAAGGATTTAAATTTGATGTCAGGGAGGAAAACAAGTTCATCTGACTCCATTAACTTCAAAGCCCGTAATGTGGATGTCTGTGTGAATATGGGTTTGCTTTCCCATCCATACATATTTGGGATCATAACCTCCCTATACCTTCGCATAAAAGCTCAGTCCTGCATTTCAGTTGGTATTATTCACAGGCCACCACATTTATTATATCATCCCAAGTTATTTACATGTACTGTACATGCAATGCTCTCTTTCAGTTCATAGCATGGGTATTGGACAACCAGGCCTGAGTCCTGGCCATCTGTTTATCTCATGCCTCCAAGGTGGGGTGAAAGGGTCAAGTGACTGTTCCACAGCCTGAAGATCGCTGTGGCCTTTATATTGTCTTTCCAGCTGCCTTCCACAGCCTGTGATGTTTATGACTGCACCAGTGTGTGGCCATGGAATGATTAGTCCAGAGCAGTCAAATTGCAGTTGCACGTAAGCGCGCACACGCACACATACACTCACACACACAAACACACACATCTAGAATCTCACAGGCCTGGGGCCCTTACGTGAGTGGCTGAGCCCCCAAGATGCTTCTCAACACTGTGTCCACCACAAGCATGCCAGTGGCCAGCGAGGTATGGCTTCAATTTCTCTCTGTAATGCAGAGCTGGGAAATACACAAACACCTGTAGGTTCCTTATTTCTATGCATTTGAATGTTTTTAGTTTTTTTCAACAAATAATGTACTGGTTACTGAAAGGAAATACATTTCATGGATTGGTCTTTATAGGATGGTTTGTCTTGGACCATTACCAGTCACATGACTACTGCCAGCTTTTCATTAAAGGTTGCTTTTGAAGGTTGTTTTTGCAGGAGTGAGAAAGAATGGCTCTGCATTTACTGTTTCAGGACCAGTCATCCAATTAATTTAATCAATTTCATAGTGAAGACTAGAATTTTATGGTGTTTTATAAGTTACACAGTGAGATAAGTGGGCTCCTGATTGAGAAGAGTGGCTCATTGTATAAATATTGCATATTTAATTGCATATTTCCATTATTTATGCCACTCATACTTGTGGGAACATTATTAGAGGTGCAATGGGTCACAGAACTCACAGTTTTGGTTTGGTTCAGTTCCGTATATTTTCTATACCATTTATTTGACAAAAAATGTTAAATGAAAATTGTTTTCAAAATGTAAAAAAATCATTATCAAAGGACTGAGAACAAACAGGTTTTCTTTCAACAGGAAAATTGCCACTTTGTATAAATATATAGTGGAGTATATTTCATTTCTAATAAAACAGAATCCCTGTTTGTGTAGTGATGCCTCATTTGCTGGGTCCAAAATGCAGTACATTCTTCGGCAGCAGCCGTCTCCGTTGGTCTCGGTTGCCATGAGCACCATCTCCATGGTGTCTGACATACCTGGCAACCTTAGCGGGAGTCCTAGGAAGGCTGTTGACTCTTTCACTGGCTGCCAGTTTCACCGGAGCCTTTACCAGATGCCCTCTCCATAGTGCAGGGGGTAGACTGGCAGTGTCAGAGCCTGAAAAGAACATGCAGCTTGCAAAAGCATCAATGGTTGTGGATGCAAAGAATATTTACAAACATAACAATCCTCCCTGATTGATTGTGTAGCTTAAATCACAATAGAAACACGGGTATTAGTTACACATATCAAATTGTAAGCCAATGGCACTGAAATGTAATGCTTTCAGCTGAAAGCTAACCGTCATGTCTGCTTCCCATTATTTATTAATGGGACATTTATAGAATTGTAAACATTAATAATATACTGTTGCTACTATTGGATTTCCAACCCAATGCATATACATATGGGCTACACCCTATTTATCCTCAATCCACGTGTGGGGTTCTTGAATAACTGATATTCCAAGACGAATTGTCATCACTTAACCATAACAGCCTTTTGAAGAGTCACACACAATCCTCCCTTTTTATGCATCTACAGCCTCACTGGTGGATTCAAAATCGTTTTTTCCCAAGGTAATAAAATAGTGTGATTTATGACCCATGCACCAAGAATGAAAGGTAGATTAAAACAGGCATTGCTGCAGTTCTGGAAACCAGCTGTGGAATGCATTCCCTTTTTATTATTATCATCATTATCACAATCTTTTCTCACAGTCTATAATCGTCTACCCCCAGAACTCTGTTAAATTGCATTTAGATGACGTGTGTCAGTGATTACACCCCTGAAGAGACATTACATTGATTTGATTATTGGGCTTTTTGAAGGACCACCTATAGTTTACTACTTCCTGGAAAATAAGTGCAAATGATTTAGCTGTACTTCAGAAATACAATGACTGAACAGGATCTATAATATGAATTATTAGTACTACTAGCCTCGTACTGCCATTCATCCTGCTAATACAGCTAGTTGCTACAGTATGACTCTGAGTAACAACAACTGTCCTGGTATGTATGTACTTCTAGATACATTACTATAACAGTTGCATTATTTTATTAATATTAAGTTTTCACATGAAGAAAATCTAAGTCTACGACTGCATGTTTGCAGTAACTCAAAAGAAGCGACAGAGATGTGTAATTTTCTGAATCGAAAAGGACTACTGTACAATTCCCAACACCTGTTTCATATAGTATAGATTGTGTTGCCTAAACCCCACAGTGGAGGTTTCAGGGATCAGTTAAGCAGGGAGATGTGATAATCCTTCTCACACAACAGGGCCACACAATTACAGATATCGAGCGCAAAGGAACAATGGAGAAGGGGCTCTCTCTCTCTCTCTCTCTCTCTCTCTCTCTCTCCGGATCAATCTCTCCTGAGCGAGGCAGCGATTCCAACGACCCTTTCACTGAGTAAATCGGCACACGCGCGAAGAGCGGTCCATTCGAGTCTCGGGGGAGGGCGATTACACTTTAATCTCACCATTGATCCCCTCCCTCTCACGGTCTCTTCAGCCCCTGTCAATAGTCAGGTGACTCATGACAGAGCCTCAGATAAAGCACGACGCCCGAGGCCCCGTCATGTGTGGGAAAGACTGTCCCCGACTGTCAATAACCCGCTGGGCCCAAGACCCTGTCATGGGCCCTTGGGTGATGTGACAGCCCTGACAATGATATCAACAGCTTCAGTCCTCACATGAACAATACGCAAGATGAAGATGGGGCTATTGAGTCTATTGTTTGAGCTGTGGTGTGCTGCGATTCGGGGAATATTCTTGTCCACCTTGTTGGCTAAAAAATATATTGATAGAAGAAAATGAAGAATCGTTAATTCGTTCAAAAAATCGTTCATTCATTTCTTGAATTTGTCTAATGTTACTTAACACAACCTAGCTTATTTCTACCATCGTAATATCTTTAGTATTGTCAGATAAATAATTGATGTGGTGAGTCCCCTTTGACAACCTGAGATAATAAGTTAGCAGGTTCATTGATGAATGAATGCACATGGACTTCTCCATCATTATTAATCCTTTAAATCCCAATAACATTTAGACTTTCATATACTGTTTAAATTCATTTGTTGACATTTAAGTTCTCAATTTTGTCATTTTCTTCATCAGCATGCCCACCTGTCCATCTGCTTTCCTGATATCATTAAATATGACCTAAATAGCCAAAAAAACGCCTGCAACTTACATAGAAAAGTGGCAATTTTCTGCATGCAGATCAGTCTAACTATGAACCTCTACTCAGCCACCAATATCAGATTTGTGCATATTACTTATCACTTGCAAAGTTGCTTTTGTTTGTGAAATATTGTATAATCAGCTAGAGGAAGCATGCCAGACCCTTCTGAAATAAGGCATATTTAGTTTTTTTCTGTATCATTGCCAGAGAAACCGCACTCTCCCTGCAATTCTCCATTTGCTTATTAAATGACTTAGCATTTTTGGAGCTATTGGAAAAGCTTAAAATGCAGCCGTTGTCTGAACATCACTAGCTCTGTGCCCATAGGCAGTGTGCTGCTGCATGTAATCAGAAACCTCTTCTTCCTCTCAGAGCTATCCTGTACTCTCTCTGCTCCATTGAATTCCCTTACCCATCCACGGCCCTCTCAATTTCTGTTTTACGCTAATGCCAGAACACAAATGTCTTCTGCCCTTTAGCCTTAAATTCTCTCGGTAATTTATATTCAAAATGCAGACCTTGACACAGGAAAGGAGCTGAGAGCACTGTAATAGATTTTCCTGCGGTCGGTCCCAGTGACATTTGAATGCTGCAGGCAGGAGGCTCTCTGGACCTGCCCTAACACAGGGAGAGAATAGAAGTAACGACAGTTCCCAAGGGCTCCGGGAAAAGAACAAAAACATAAGACTCACCGCCACTGAGAATCACACATTGCGAAATGACTCTTTACAGACAATGACAAACGCATTTATATTCATTAAGCATCGACAGCCTGGGTATCTTACAAAATTATGGTTCAAGAAAAGGGTACACGTTCGTTGACAAATGTGCAAAATGACACACTGCTGCCTTTATGCTGTAAGGATGTGAATGCAAGTGTTCAGTAAGAATAACATCAGTGGTTACAGCTAAATACTTGACCCGGCTATTGTTTCAAAACCCTTGCATCATAACTGAATTTTGGGCTTATCAATCATTATTTAGATAAAGTGCATACTCATTTTTCACAATGAAAATATTCTTCTGTGAAGTTGCCAGCTATTTTTATTTATTCCTGGTTTAAACAGAAAGTCTTATTGGGATCAAAATCTTTTTTTCAGGAGGAGCTTGCCCAAGATACATGCATAAAGCTTCAGTTCAAAACACTGTAGCAACACAACAATACATCAAAATATAAGGGAAAAAAAACAATTTCGAAATTCATAAGAACAGGCCATCTAACATTTAACCCTGTTTCCTTCCTGTGACAGTGCTTACAATAACTTTAAAGAACACCCATTCAGATGTGCCTCCACTGGCTATCTACACTATATGACCAAAAGTATCTGGATACCCCTTGGTCTGGGGCTGTTTTTCATGGTTAGGGCTAGGCCCCTTAGTTCAGGGAAGGTAAATCTTAATGCTACAGCATACAATGTCATTCTAGATGATTTTGTACTTCTCCAACAGTTTGGGGAAGGCCCTTTCCTGTTTCAGCATGACAATGCCTCCAAGCATACTGCACAGAGCCCTGACCTCAACCCCATCCAACATCTTTGGGCTCAATTGGAAAAGCCAACTAATCGCCCAATCAGTGCCTGATCTCACTATTGCTCTTCTGGCTGAATGAAAGCAAATCCCTGCAGCAATGCTTTGACATCTAGTATAAAGCATTCCCAGAACAGTGGAAGTTGTTTTAACAGCAAATGGTAGACCATATTAATGCCCATAATTTTGGATAAGATGTTGGATGTCTGGTGTCTTCATACTTTTGGCCATGTAGAGTATATTGGCTTGCAACAAATTAAAAACCTTGCCGCTAGCCTATTAGCAAGCTAAAGGGAAAACGTTTTATCTTCAGAAGATAATCAAATCTTACTCACCAGCCAGACATCTTCATTCTGCTACCTCTGGACAGCTGTTATCCATCCAGCCCAATTTTTGTGGCTCTCTATAAATGAAATGCAAACTGACAAAAACATGTTGTTTAATGATGGATGCTGTTCTATTGATAGCTTTGATAATTATACTGTTGCATGTTAGAGTTGTCCATTGTTGTTGATAGAGATCCTTTGTGCAGAAAATGGAAGTGCATGGTCTGCTCTGTTTATGAATTCAGTGGGACGCACTCCCCGTCTGAGCCACTCAAAAGCCACAGAGGTAAAGAGTTGGGTGTACACTGAGAATCGCAGGTTGTCTCTGATCTAGATTTATGTTTCCTGACGTGGATATTTTTCTGGGTGTTGTAAAATGCGGGGGGAAGGGTGGGGGCTGAAATGAGACAAAAAAAAAAATATCCCACTGATTCATTTATTCAGCAATTTATGGAGGTATAGCAATGCAAAAGATAAAGTCTGTATCCACTGACTGGATTGATTTCTATGTCTATATAATGCATGAATATTGGATACAGAAGATCCAAATCGGCCGGGTTTTTTTCAGTTCTTTGTACAGAACATTCAGTTCAGTTTTGCCATGAGTTTCTGCTTAAAATTCCATTCATTACAGGCGTTAATTGATCCACACACTACCTGCAGCAGGGGAAGTCCTCTGGCATATTAACTCCACAGGCCAGTTAATGGACTGACTGCTAGGCAAAGGGATGTGTGAGATGCATGAGAATGGGTCCACGCATGAGAGCAGGAGGCGAAAGTGCGTGCCCACCCCAAAAATGATGGAGGACACTGGTGCAATGGTACGGGTCTACAGTTACAACCTTGAATTCCAAAATAAACCGCAAGGAGGGGGTTTGTCTTTGGACAAGACGAAACTGGAAAGTACAAAATGTTTGAAAAAAGTATTGAAACAAGCGATGAGCTCTTGCTCTGTGATTTAGTATTCAGTTTAGCCACTGTTGTGGAGCACCTCTTCAATAATCACCATCATCCGAGCCTTGATGATAATCAGATATCACAGTCATTTCCTCAAAATCAGATATGAAATAAGTACTGCCTAATGGAAACGGGCAGACCACTTCAGCAGCCTGAAGGCAGCACCGAATATTTTAGGGGGTGGGCCACTAAAGAAAAACAAAACTAAACAAAAATTACACATCCACCCTAACCCTGCATTTTTCCTGATGAAAATGCCATGTTTGAGCAGGTCCTTGAGTTTGAACTCGCAGACAAGGTGGTAGGGGTGAGGCAGGCATTTCCATGAGACGTGCAAATCCTCCAGTAAAATCCCCAATCACGCCGCTCCCACTCCACACTTTCTGCAGACTGGTGCCAGGGGTGCGGTCATCCAGCCTGCACATAATGTCTCTCATCGGGCCCTGTGGGCTGCCAAAACACAGATATCCCCCAGACCGTACAAAACAGCAATGATAAGAACTGCAATTACGAGTTCATAAATGTTTAACCTTGATTCATAAGTTCCAAAAATACCAACATTTATGGAGTATGGGCTGCATATTGTCCAACTAAGAGGGCTATTCCTGCCAAATTAGTTAATTTCCACCATTATAAATGGTCCCAGTGAATGCCCAATTCTCTGTGAATTCAGTTAGGATTCTGCAATATTCATTAAATTCCACATTGTGTGGCATGTTATACCTTTAACAATGAATGGTTAAAGAAAGTAGAAGTTGAGCTGAAATAATTTGCGTCTCTCCAAAGGGTTCCCGCTGGTTCCGGGGGGAGGGGGGGGGGAGGTAATTACTGACTCATTTTTCTTCCAACCGGCTTCCGCTTCACGTTCGCCATAGTCATTTACTGTTCAATGCTGGAACATTTTCCCCAGGAGGGCACAAAGCACATGATTGCCTCTGAGAACCACCTCCATGGTTTTACAGTGTGCGTATCTGCACACACAATGGCACATATAATGGCGGGGGTGTAACCGACAGCCATGGCTCTTTCATTTGATTCGCTGACACAGAGTTCCCAGCATGTTGACATTCACGGGACGATAATCTGCTCTGACATTGGGAATGAAACTCCCACGGCTTCCACAGTTCCAGCTATAGCTGGATTATGCGGCAGCAGAGGTCACAGAAACAAACCTGTCATCTGCTCCTCGCTGTAAAGGATTTTAGATTTTACCGCAGTGCCAAATACTGAAAGGTCATAACTCACCAAGAGTCAAGGCCACCATATCACATAGAAAGGACTTTCTGGATATTCATACCACATCGCAACTGAGAATGGTAACATTATGGAATTACATCAAATGAAAGCAATCACTCATAGCTGTGTTTACTCTAGAAATTAAGTTTCTTTCATCTCATCAGTTACTGTTGCCGGCAGAAATATCACACTGCTTGCATTATGTTGCAGGCATTTAGCAGAATTATTTTAGCAGGCTCTTATCCAGAGTGATTCGGTTCCTCTTATATCTGTTTTTTCTTAAATACGACTCTTTTGTCATGAATATTCACAAACAGTGACTGCAATATAAAAAATGGATAATAGAACACTAACTGGTAACTAGAATTGAGCAATGCAAACAGCAGAAGTAAAATGTCTGCCAGTATACAATCCTTTCTGTTAGCACTATTACACTTCATTACTCTAATGCATTTCAAATTTAACTGGGTTAAACAGTTTGACTCCACACTTGAGGAAAATAGGTAACTGCAGTGCTCACCCTGGTCACAAAAATCGCAGCAGTGGAGATATTTATATTCATGGCAGTGCATGATTTTTACCGCTACCCACCATGAGAGAATTGGAAATTTCAGCTGATTATCAGTTAGCCTTTAAGCAATGTCATCTTTGAGGTATACGTAACCAGGTACATATCAGCACAAGTTTGGGAAGGGCAAATCTCTATACTAGTCTATATATAATAGTCTATACTGTGGATATATTTACTGTGTTTATTTAATCAGTCAACTACAACTACAAGGGAAGCCATAGCATGACTCAGGAGGTGAGAATATCAGAGGTACATTTTTGTGATAAAACATGAGAGTTGTTGCAGTCAAATGGTTGCTATTATTGAAAAAAATAGGAGGGACTGAGGCAACTGAGCCAACACTAAAAGAATAAGAATGCAAATTATACTTTTTCCACAAGGATAACCAAATGAGATACAAATGCATTAAGAGTTCTTGGTTTTGAGATAATGGTGTTAAGTGCCACCCACTGGGGTATTGATCGAAGAAACTCATTTGCACAGTAGCAGAGCACAAATAAAAACAATCAGCAGAAACACATTGCAATACACATAGGAGTCAAATTAAATGAAAAATGTAATACATGGGAAAAAATATAAATTTAATTAATTGGTAAATAGATAAAATCCATTTATTTCCCCTTTGTTAATTGCTTGATGCATTTATTCAAGATTTATTTATTCTTGCATTTATGCCTCTATTTATCAATTCATCAACTTTCCTGAAATATGTTAATTTGTTCTCATATTTATTCATGTGCTTACAAATGTATCTATCCAATGATGCATTTGTAAATTAGGTCAATTTTGGCCCGCTGCAAGCACAAGACGTGTTGATGTCTAAACTGCAGGTTAAAAAGCAACATTCTATCATGATGAAACATAGCCACAGAAACCTTTCAGTCCCCTGCTGATCTCTTGAACCTATTCAATGAGTTATGGTACAGTCCATATGCCCAAGTACATGTTCACATCATGCTCAAAATTTAACAGAGTAAAGATTTCTGCCAATACTCCCTCTGACATTATGTCCACAATGTGGAAAAATCCACACAGACATTAAGATTATTTAAGCGTATTCAAAAAGTGAACATCTGTGAATGAATGGCATTCAATTTAAAAGGGGAAAAAACTGGTTGACCTGACATGAACAAAACCTTCAGTTTTTAAAATGTCTTGACAATACTGTACTTCTGTCTTGCATTTCTGTGTGTTTTATTTGAACAAGCCCTATTTTGTCATGGTACTGAATTTTGTTCCACCATGACAAATCATCAACGCCTACAGTAATGATTCTCGAGTATAATAAATACCAACCTTTTTGTCACTGGAGATAATTTAAACAGAGCTGATCATATCTATGGCCTACATACAATATTATTTAGATAAAATACTCCCATTAGACTCACAGCAGTGTTTAGCAGCAGTGTTTAACTTAAATGCAATTGGCGCCGCAAAACCAGCTTGTTTGTGTCATGGTTCTGTGTCTATTATTGTTTTTTGGTTATGTCTCGTTTTCCCTTCCCGCTCTGTGGCCTGCTTGTGCATTGTGCCCTCCTGTGTCTCGTTAGTGTCTTGTCTATTTAAGTTCTTTTCTTCCCTGACTTGGGTGCTGGATCCTTGTGTTCCTGCTTGTGGTTCTCACTGAATGTCTGCCTGTGTCCCTGCGTCTGTGTTTTCTGCCTGAGAGTTTGCCTGTGTTTCACCGAGCCTGTTTTTGTCCGCCTGTTTCTGCCCTGCCTCTGTTTGGCTTTTTGGATTTTTGGATTTTCTGTTTTCTGTTTTTTTTTTTTGTTTTTTTTGAAGAACTTTTGAGTTTTTGGGACTTGCCCTGTGAGGCATTTTTCGGTTCCCTGCATTTGTTCCTGGGTTTCTGTTATTAAAATCTTTGTGTGAATTTTCCTTTTGGAGTTCTTGGGTTTTTACTCTGCTTTTGGGTCCATTCCCTCGCCATTCCTGACAGTTTGTACGTGTGGCTGCTTGCTGTCTGTGGAAATCCCATATGAAACAAAGGTCAATGTTGCACGCTTTGCAGCACTGACCAACAGTAGTTATCTTTTGGAACAAATCCAATAGTTTCTTTTATGGTCACTGGTCTTACAGTTCTCTGTTGCTATGGGATACTGTGCAAATACCATGAAGATGGGGCCATTTTATTGCACTGCAATTCTTCATTTTCAGCTGCTGTCTTTCTATTGCACCAAAAGCAAACAGGAAAATGGCATCACTTTCTTTATTGTTTCTCTTGGATGTGCATAAAAAACTAGAATTTCTTCAAAAGTGAGAATGCACATTTTAAAAACCCACAGTTATAATATTGTATTTTTAAAATAAGGAAAACAAGTACATTTTCCAATATGTGCAGTACAGATGACAATATGTTATTGTGCATATATTTCTTTATTACTCCATTTTATATATTTGTATAGTAACAGTAATTAATATGCCTGTACATTGAAAATTATATATTCATATATTTACATAACATATATTTTAAAATGTACAAAAATATTCCTTATGTTTTGTTTTTAGAATTTATATCTTTTAGACAACATAAATTAAACTTTACTTACAGGTCCAACAGAAAACAGGCCAACTCCGTTTCGCTTTTCAAACTTCAGCTGATGTCAGGATTCGGCCCTGTTTCTGTCTTTCCTTTATGCGCTGCCAGATGGCGGCACTTCAGTTATGTTTCTGCTGGTTCTCTCTCATTGTCTCCCCCTGTGTTTTAATGGTATTATTGTTTCAATTATTCTATCATTGTTTCTGTTTGCCTCTCGTTATCCCTTGCCCGTTCTGGTTTGATCGTTCTTTGAGTTCACCTGTGTCTTATTAGTTGCCCTGCTTTTTAAGTTCTCTGTCTCCCTGACTCGGGTGCTGGTTCCTTGTGTTTCTGCCTGTGTTTGTGTGTGCATTCCTGCTCGTGATCAGCCCCGCCCGTGTTCTGTTCTGCGTGTTTCTTGTTTTTTTTTTTTTCCTGGCGATTTGAGGTCTTTGTGTTTTCTGTTCTTAAGAATTGTTGTGATTTTGTGATTTTGCCCCTCGTGGCCTTTTGTTTGTTCCCTGTTTGTTTTTTAAGTAAAGTCTTTCTTTGAATTTTCCTTCTGACGCCTCCTTTTTTCCCCACTCTGCATCTGGGTCCATTCTCCCGAAATCCTGACAGCTGATGCCACCGAAGAAATGCAGTTCCAATTCTAGTTATTGAAGGAGCCCTGTCGACTTGTCCTTTTGCTTTGCTGTATCTAGCCGCCTTAGCATCTGCCATTGCAGCAGCTGACTAGCAACAAACATTTTGCTGGAATCTGATCCCAAACCATGCCCACCTTCGCCACACAAAAGAGCGCCACTCCCTGAAACATCCCGAACACATTTTAGAATAACAAATACAGCTAAAAGGTGCACACATTTGGCTAAAGTGTGTAAAGACTGAGATTGCCAGTGCATCATGCCTTAGTATAGTTATTTTATTATATTTTCAAGTAGAAAATCCAGCATTGTATGCATTGAAGACTTTTTAATCACACAACAACCTCTCCTTAACACATGCTCCTACCTTGGCAACCCCCACTATGCACAGAGATGGATCAGTCAAATGGCATGCAGGATTCATAATTGGCCCTGCATAAAATTATAGGAAGTGGGTTTTAACACCACAGAGAGCTCAATTAAGGCACACTGCTGACAGGATGAAAACTTCTCTTAAACACCCTGCCGGTATACAGCACACATCAGAACATTCACCCCTGCTGTGCGTGCAGGTCAGAAATCAATTTGACGTTGTGTCTTTCATTTAAACTTAATCTGAATATGAGGGCAGGACCTGAAGAGGAAGCGACCGCCATTATAATTCAAGGGTATCCATTTCAGATATCACAATGCTGTTTGCCCCGAATCTTAGGGTTGTCAAAGGATTTTAAAAAAGTAGTAAATTAAGTCCCAATTAAAGAGTTTCCCATTTAAAATCATGAAATGAAATTTTAAGGTAAAGAACAGAAACGTGTATAATTCAGATGAAAGAACACTGTCTAATAACATCCCAGCAAATATCCGGAATGGAGCCTTTCTGTGTGGAGTTTCCCCGTGTCTGCGTGGGTTTCGTTCGGGGGGGGGGTTTCTTCTCACAATCCAAGGACATGCAGGTTAGGCTTCTTTTGGGGGAGGGAGGGGGGTCGTTTCCTGTGGGATGACCTTCACTGGGGTTTCCCTTGATTAAATAAGTAGGCTGCAGTTTCTGATTGGGCGACATTGATTAACATTTTGACCCGAGTGTGGGAGTGAAATTACCAATCTTAAATAGCCGTAGTTCAGGCATGTCAACAGTAGCCTAGTCCGTGCCTGCAGTGCGACCCTTCCTCTTGGTGTAGCCAACAAAATTATTCTCATTAGCATTAACACAAGAGAAACCATGTTTAAAAACATGGTTTCTCTTGTCAGTCAACTAGACAAAAACAAATATACCACATACGGTCTATATAATGTATATGGTAAGATGGGGGAAGATGCCCCTGGAGTAACATGTCCCCCTCTTATGTTTCTTCCAGATCAACAGACTGCACCAAATTTTCTCAACACATTTGTTCAAAGGCTCTGCTCTTTTTAATTCTCAAATTTCACATTTCATCTGGCTCTCCATATTTGTGAAATGCCACTAGAACCTTTTTGAGGAAACTTGATCTATTCCATCTTTTGGCCTCAGTCTAGTTGTAGTAAGCTGTACATGAATAGTTTTTTAATGTGTATGAGAGATTTGTGGTGTAAACAATTAATTTTATTTTTCTGAGAGCAGAATGCCCTGTGCTGATGGAACAATATTGACAGCACTGGCAGTGACTTATAAAACAACATACCTGGACAAGATAAGATAAAGTTTCTCTTGAACCTGTTTGAACCAGAGCTTTTCCTACTGAAGTCACTCGATGAATCACCAGCAGTGGGATTTAAATGAACGCCACAAGAGACAGCACAGAGGTGGGGGAAGTGTCAATCATTCACAGCACGTGGAATGCTCTGTGCATTCCTCAACAACATTTCACTGTAATGTGTCCCTCAAATCTGCACCTTTTTGTAACAGTTTCATTTCTGGGGTTTTGATGAATGGGATCCCCCAACACGGCATCCAAAAACATTTGTGTGGGTTGTGTATTGCTGCCACAAACTATTTCAAGAGCATTCAAAGTCAGGCAAACTGGCAGACCCCATTTTGCTTGCCAAGTCATTGGATTTCATATTGATTGCTTGTCAAAAGCAGTGCTTTGATATTTTTGAAATAGCACCATCTCCCTCCAGATAATGGCTCACATAGGGATTTCTCTAAAGCGATGTCCAGCTTTGTGCTGAAACCAATGGGGTAAAGCACAGAAGAGCAGCGCAAGCCTGTTTGATGTAAGACTCTGGGTGTGTCCGAGATATTGCGCTGGATGGGTGACAAGCTCTGGTGATGGATGAGCCAACAGACACATTTTCAGAAGAGAGACATGGCCATTCTTACTTCAACCAAAATTACTGCTAAACTTGTCAGACATTTTAATATAAAACCTCTGGATATTTCAACAAATGATATGATTCCTATTGCAAATGATCACAGTTACTCTATGACTGCAAATTCGTAAATACTGTACAAATCTTACATTGCGGCATATTTGTTTTACTAAATCTCCCTTTTTCTTTAGATTTTACATCTCTAGATGTAATTAGAGTTTTACATCAGAGTTTTACACCAGAATGCAAAAGAAAAATGATCTGAGGCGGAAGTTAACTTTAGCCCCATGAAGCAAGCACTTTTCCTGGGAGAGTGTCTTAATTTGTTTATCAGGGGATAGCAGCAATGTTGCAAGCTTCCACTTGATCTTCTTTTACTTGGACTTCTGTCTCACTTAATCTGACAATTTGTGGGAGGGCCACTCTGGAAACAGCTCTGAGTGTTTCATATTTGAAGAGCAAAGACTTTAAGTATTCTGAAAGCAATAATACAGATCCACTCCTAAGAAGGCGTAGTCTCAATTGGGCCTTAATGAATTCAAAAATATGCAAAAGCAACATGCAGTTTGAATTCAGATCAGGGGCAACAGAATGAATTACCATTAACATTGCAAAGTGTGTTGAGTGAAGGGGAATGGATTAATTAATTGAAATTGAGGAATTGGCCAGAACTCTATTAATTAACAAGCCTCTCTAAAAGTAGCCTTTTGGCATCTTGATCATCTTTACTCAGGAAAGGGGGTGTGTCAAAAACTTTACTAAGGAAAAAAGATAAAATGCTCTGTTACATTAAATAAAGTGCATCTACTTGTGGCATAAAATAGTCAGCCAAGTGTACAATCTTATCAATAGAGTGTATATAATTGGCAGCTATGCTTATAGCCAAGCAAAGATCTTTTCTTTTCTTTAACAGAGAGTTTAAATCACCCTGAATTATTCAAAAGGAAACATGCATCAGCTGGGTTTCTCAAGGACATTATTTTTCAACCTGGCAGATAAAATCCGTTCACAGCTTTAATAGTGTAGATCTGGTCAAATGTAGTAAATGCAGGAGTCACATTTGAATAATTAAGATTTGTACTTGATGTTCTCATAATATCTTGATGACTGCACTAAGCTTATCCAAGGTCATGATTTGACCTTTCAGTCTATATTTTTTTTAGTCAATTAAAGATGTAACCGCTTTCTAAAGGAGCATTTGCTAATTTACCAATACAATAAAAGCATTAGCCGATCTATTTGATTAAAAGTTCCGGGATGTGAATATGGGACTTTTGTTCATGACATACATACTGTCTAATTAAGAACAATTGACAGCTTGTTAAAATTCAAGGGTTGCAATTGTGAATGGAATGAAAACCAGCACACACAGAGCCCCCACCACCATTTTGAAAACACCATGGTATATAAGACAAACATACAAGTTTAATGTACATTAATTGAACAATATAGTAATTCACATTGGTTTGAAAAAAGGCAACGGAATACGACAGACCTCAGAGGGTTAACAAGACAAATTGACCAATTATGGAATGATTGACACCTGCTTTTTCCAGAAGAGATTTGCCCCTCAGAGGCAGGGATTTGTGGAAGCCCACAGAAAGGTCGCTTTCCCTTCACAGGCCCCTCCCCTTTTTTCTTCCTCTGCCTGGGTTGACTGATTCAGATCTGCGCTCAGATACATCTGCTGTCTGACCTGCCACTCGCCGAGGTAGACGTGACAGTGACACGGGTAGGGAGGTAATCTTCTCACCCATCATTAAATTGTCAGTCCTGCTAAAGATGTCCGTGTCAATCTCACCTTTCTGCAGAAATCTTAGTCATTACACGTCAGTGCTTAACAACTTTACATTCCCCCTGTGGAAGATCAACGTACGAGGTTCGTCTACGTGAAGCAAAAGCCAAAAGTTGTGTTTCAGAGAAATAGGACATCAAGTCAACATGACACAGTTATGAAAAGGGAAAATCCATTCCCACATTGACAAGGTGTAGACAAGTGGGAGGTACTGTGGAAAAGAAAGTGACATATTCAAAAACAAATGCTTTGCCTGTAAAGGGCTTTGACAAATGTTTTGACTACTGCCAAGTTCAGGCTGAATGAGCCAGTCTGTATACAGTAAAATGCAATCCAAAACAGTGTAAAAGGAAGAGAATCAATGTCACGTACATTCTCAGATTAGTAGCATGTGTTGAAATTTGCATCTCTATTATTTGCAAATAGATAAAAGGTTATCCCTTTTGTTAAAAAAAGTAGCATATGAATTATAACTAAGTTAAATTCATCAGTATCCATGGAAGTACAGAATTAGCAATGTTAGTCTGCAACTTATTCCATTTTCACCCCAAAGTATTTCTATCAATTGTAATTTCTCTCTCTTACTCTCTCCTTTTCCTCTCCTTCTCTGTGTGCATCAACAGATATAACATTCAATATAATTGCAACAAGTAAGATCTGGTTAGTGTCTTAATTAGCACCCTCAGAGTGACTGCTTGCCGTACTAAATGCTTGTTGGCTGAAAACAAACATTACTCTACGTTATCTACTGTGTGCACAATGTACAGTGTACAATAAGCAACAGATTTCTGTAATTCTTTAATAAAAAAAAAACTACCCTACATTGAGGGATATTTTTTGCTTTAGCAAATCGATTTCTATGTATTTATTTAGAAAATTAATTCACTGAAATTAAAATCAGCTCAGCCAGAATTTCATTATTTTTGAAATACTTAAGCTGCTGGATTTTCTCCACTTGTAGGTGACATTTTTTTGTACTTTGTCCTGAATGTATATGGAAATCTATTCATCTCTAATCTCTAAATAGAACCATGATTAAAAACGAACCCTATTTTGCATGACTCATTAGTTGTTACCTATTGTCTATTTGGGATTAGTGTCACCAGGGTCGGTGTGCAATAAAACATTTGCATGGCTTCTCTTTCCTCCGGGCACTCCGGTTTCTTCACATAGTCCTGGTTAGAATAAGAGGAGAGTCTAAATTGCACATAGGATTGACTGCTTGAGTGAATGTGCCCTAAGATAGATTGGTGTCCTGTCCAGAGTGTATTCCTGCCTCTCACTCAGTGCGTGCTTGTCTTCTTCAATTGGACAGCCTTAAAGTGTGTTTCCCCTTCACATAAACACGGATATGCGTCACACATGGCCATGTGATTACGCTAACAAAAATCCTGGCAGCTACAATAAACGTGTTGAAGGGAAAGAAAGGCAACTTATTTTTTTGGGCCGCTCAGACAATTTGCTTGCCAGGTATCAGCTACAGTACGTATTGAATTTAGGACCATATATGACTGTGGTCCAAACCAGGATTGAAAGTAACGATTATTGATTATTTGCTGTTTAGATTTCAAGAAAAAGATCAGATGTGTAATGGATGTGTGAAAAAATCTGATTTGTGTTGCTTCAAACTGCAAGTCTAAACAAATCCTGAGACACCCGAATCGACAAATCTATGTCTTGATTGAATACCATTATGAGTTCTTTAGCTGAAGAAGGCGAAAAAGCTTCCCCCACTGGCCTTTCTCAGATAAGTGCTGGTAATTAGAATTCCTTAACTCGATGAATATGTCCTTGGGTTACTTTGGAAAACCACATGCAAAGGGCTAGTTTAAATAAATCTCATCACCTCCGAAACAACACAGTGCATACAGAGTTCAAGGCTTGAAAGAAACAGCAGCCCTATACCAATATGACTATCATCAGATAGTAAACATGCTGGATATGCATATTCTGAAAAATGTAAAAAAATATGTATTTACATTTTTCTGTAATGAATGCATGCACTTGTGCCACTGTACAAAGCCAGATTTAGTTTCCAAATACTATACCAGGATCTCTGGAAAGCCAATAAAAATGTTTGGAGCTGATTAAACAATCATCAAAATTTGACATCTCCTCCTGAAGTGTGCTGCCCTAGTGTACCTCTACAAATGGCCATCCAAACATCACCAAAATGGAACCCTGCTTATATTTTTGCCCAACTACCTTACACTTCCAGAAGTTAATTCTAACAATACTGTTACCTCCTGAAACTCCACACAATGCATGTACCCTGTATCTCAGTCAAAGGGAGGTCAACCATTTCATAATTATAATCATGAGCTCAGAAAAACAACCAATCCCATTTATTTCTTATTGCTGTGTCCTCTGACCTACATCATCTGGAGAAGGGAGGGGCAATCAGCTGCAAGTAGCCCTCTGATTTGCAAATGCAAACAGTGAGCACTAAATTTACTCCTACTTTGAGTACTGTACGCTGAGCCACTCCCAGTGCCACTAATTCTAAAAAAGAGCCAGCCAGCTCCCATCACTTCGTATACAGTACAGTATGAAAGTGCCTCTCATTGTGAGCCATATGCCCTGTTTACATCTGGCATTAACATGTGTCCTGGGGGGTTCCGATTTAATGCAGAGTGGACTTACCTTCTTCATTCGCTTCATCAGAGGCCATCTTCTCCTCCAGTAGGGCAGATCCAATGTGTTCCATAATAGGCCTCAAAGATGACAGTGTGACCCTTCCTTCAGAACCCAGTAGATCTGTGAAGTCGTTTAGAGGCCCCAGAAGTTGGCAGACCATCTGTAAAGAGCCAATGTTATTGTCCTCTGGCAATAGATAGCATGTGCTGTCTGCTGCAAGCACTGTACAGCAATCCTGCATGACTCTCTGACTGATACAGTATGCTCCTGCTTTTAACCTCTGCTCTGCTTTTAATTACTGTTACACTACTGTCTCATTCCTCATTTGATGTTGTAACTTGTTTGTCTCCTGTCTTGTGTATATGGCTCTTTGTTTCCACTACTGCTGGTCTACCGATCAGTAGTTGCAGAAAATCACACCCCATCTGCCACATGTTTCTACACAAACTCTGACCTCTTCTGGATTTAATTATTTGAAAATAAGTTTCTTGACGCCAATTTGTAAGAGGCACTGACATCCTCGTGAGTTTCAAAAACCCATGTCTTTCTTCAGCTTGAAATGGCATCATGTCCTTGGCAATGAAGTACAACACAACATTAAGTCATGTATGCTTTGATATGGGTGCGTAGGCCATTTGTTTCTCAAATGCTTCCTGAATTGTGGGCTGGTGTGCAAATGCTACTGCTACCCTAAAAAAAAGAAAAATAAAGACATGTTAATATGACCTACATCTGTAATGACAGTTAAGTGACGCTCAGATGTCTGTACATTAGTAGCATATAGTACTAGTCTTCTTAAGAATAAAATTTAAAGAATGTACTTATTCCATTGATTTTACGTAAAAATAAAATAAAAGGGTGGACATACAATTGATTCTGTTATTTCAACATTGATGTGTACAAACACACAGCACCCGTAAACACTCAACACACACACACAAGCACACACACTCTCCTCTCACTCTGCAAGTTAGCTCACTACCTAGCTATTGCTAAAGCAAATTTCAAGACGTTACATTAAATTTGGCAAAAAGCATGGGATGGTGCTCCCCTAAATACACATTCAGGTTAGATGTATTAGCTCCTCTTGCCAGCACTTTTTACAAATTAGGCGACCTTCCTCCTCTAAGCTACGGCCAGCTGCTTATGCTAACTAAAATATTCCCATACCGTTGACTTATGAACTTTTCTGTAGTGGCCTGTGTTATTTAACTGCATGGGTTGCTTCTCCTATGTATTGAGTTCTATCCATTATTGTCATTACACTTTCCTTGTCTGCTGCTTTCATAACAATAGGTCTTTTTAGAAGTTCCACTAATGCTTGACTTTTCTCCCACGTACGCTTATTTTTGCACTTCTGGGTTTAGTGCTGATAGGGTGATTTTGTCCTCTCAGATGATTTGCATTATTTCCTCAGAACCTGCAGTATGCCAGGTTCTCAGTGTGAATGTCTTTGTCCTTTGATGATTTTCTTTTGTTTGTGTAAATGCTGGGATGAATGACAGGCCTTTGTCCATTATTTTGTCCTACCTGGGCTTGAGATTATTGATCATTATGTTCTGTATAATTGCTCTGTTTACTATGTATCACTATGCTCTTTTTTTACTATGTTAGGTTAGAGTTTGAGTTTGTTAGGGTAAGGGATCACAGCTGGGTTAGGTTTAAGAGTCAAGCTAACTGTAAAATGGCTAGTCACATTACTCATATCTGATCAACTGCCTGCGATAAACATTGCGTTTCTGCTAGAATGGGGTTTTTTCTGTTTAGTATTGAAATTCCAGAGCCAGCCACTGCATAATCAGTGTTTGAAAACTTTGAAGAGGGCAGTGCAAACAAGAAAAGGAGGGCAACTTGTAACTCTTTCGCAAGGTACATACTGTATGTTGACAAACTTGCAACATTACCTGAGCAGGATATTTCCTGATTATTGGCTATGCTAACCAGACAGATTTAACTGTTAGATCGCCTAACTACAACAGAAATGTGATTAGACAGTGCTATATTAACATTCGCTAACATTCAGCCAGACTGCTCTCGTCAGTGTTCTCAAAAGACGTCACTGCCCAAACTGCATAGTGTTATATTGCGTCATTCTTTCAGCTTACACAGCCTACTTGGAACTGTTAGTAAGACAATGTAATAAAGCTTTAACCAGCCTATGACTATGCTCACACAGCATTCATTCTCTGTAGTGCATGGATGAGCTATGCAGTCTTGGATCGAATCCGGATCGCACCAGCGCCGACAGGCCAGTAGCACTGTAGGGGGCTAAGTACAGTTGGTTATTGCATCACCCAGTGTATGGGTGAGTTCAGTCAGTCCTCATTCACCTGGCGAACCTGCAGGGCGATTGGGCACCCATGGTTTGCATACCAGCTGCATACGATTGGTCTTACTTCGATTCCACTCTTTGCAAGTTTGGCAATGGTACATATAGAAACAGGTGGCTGAGCCACGTGTTCCAGAGGAAAGCAATGGGTCTGCATTCTACTGTGGGTCCCATGCAGTGTGGGTACCAGGCAATCGGGTAGAAAATTGGACATACACAGTCCCTGTTGGTTGCCAAATTATTGTAAAAAAATAAATAAAAACAAAGCGTGTAGTCATTTGACGCCATATCTACAGTGATTGGTGTGATTATGACATAGGTGTGTGTACGTGTGTGGTAACTAGTGCCACATTTAAAGTTGGCAGTGTGTTTCTTATATATGGAACGACTCTCAGTGCAGTTACCTAGCTGAAGAATAGTGATGTTTTGTTACCAGGTACGTAGTTCATTGTGTGTGTAGGAACACTGCAGCAATATTTAGGATAAATAGAATTTTGTAATATGAATGCTTACTTAAACTATTTACTAGAGCTTAATGGCATAGGGGAGATTTGGTGACTGGGGGGGATACTTCAGTGCTAGGGGGGTTCAGGGGCATGCACCAAACACGATTAAAAGTTTTGAAAAACAGCACCTAAATGCTTCTGGTTACTTTTGAGAACAGTATTTATTAATATGCTGTTTCAATTTATATAATTCTGTTTCTTTCACATACATACGCTGTCAACTGAGGAGCAGGAGAGGACCAAGTGAGAGGGCTGTATCTTTACCCACTCGTGACTATGCTGTCCATGCAGAGCGAGCCAAATCAATAAATCTGACTGTGACTGGGCAAGTAGAAATACCAGCACAACATAAAGAACATCATAGTTCACAGATTCATTCCTGCTACAGGCCAAATAAGAATTACCACTATGTGCACCAAAAGAGATCATTTAATCTCTTTTTTAACTCAACTATAATAATTTTTGGGTTTAATTTTGCATTTTGGGCTTAGAATAGCTGCTTAGACAGCTGCTTGCTAACTGCAGTTATGTCTCTGAAGTTATGCATCTTGAAAGTTGTTTAGGTAGCCCATGTGGTCACATCATATGGACAGTTGCTCACAACAAGAATGTTAAGGAAGGTGTTTTTGGAAGGTGGATTATTGGATAAAGTTTCTTTTTCACTGTTACGTCCCCTGCGTCTGCTTGCCTGGGTAGTGCAGGTGGAGGTAGTTGCTTAATTTCCTAATTGCCTGATTGCCTCCACCTGCCTGTGGCCCAATATAAGCCAAGTAGTATGAGGCAGGGGAGATTTTCTTTTGGGCTTTTGTGTAGAGTCTTTCTTTGGGATCTTCTTTTGGGTGTCTTGTGGTTTTGGGTTTGTAGTTTTTGTGAAGATTGTTTTGTTTGAACTTTGTGGGTTTTCCTTTGTTTTAGTTTGTGATTAGTTTGTTATTTATTCTAATAAATGTCTGGGTTTGTGTTTTTAAATCAGTTTTTGGATTGTTTTTGGGTACATTGGACTTGTTGTTGCGGCTTTTCGAGTCGGCCGTAACATTCACAAATGTAAATACATATTTGGTTGAGCATGCAAACAAATTGCTGAGTACCATTTGACAAAAAGAAAATCTTTGGTATTTTTCACCTGATTAAATGAATGCACATACTAAGGAGACTCTGAAGTAGGAAGTAACTTAAGAAACGATACCTTTCAGAAAGAAAAGAAAAATCAAGCATGTAACAAATGTAGAACTATATTCTGAACTGAGGGTAAATCTACTAACAAAACAGACCCTTGATATGTTTGGCTAGGTCAAATGGTGCCAAGCAGATGAGATGAGCTATTCTGGAACCTATTATCTTCTTATTGTATCTTGTAGAGGCAAATCAAGATTGGCTCCTCCTGCCAAGTGCCTTTGGTACATGGTTATTTAATAACATCAGCAAGTGATTTTCTTGTTCTAATGGTCTTATATTCCTGTACCTTATGATTTATGTCTGATGCATTGCCAGCTGAGTTTGGTACTTCTGATGTTGAGACTGACACTTAATCACAGCATTGCAGGAAACACACTTAGAGGGCTGGACATTCAAATCTGACATCCTGGTGATTTTCTGATTGTTGAGGGAAAGGGTGACATTGGTGGAAGTGAATGAATGTCAGGTTCAGTGTAGGTCAAAAAAGCTGTTTGGTGGGCTTTGCTGAGATGACCGGATTGGTGTTACATACAAAGCCACCTCTGCTCATGCTTCAGTTTCACTCCAGTCAGCCCCATTCCACACTGCCTGTTAGCAAAATGCTATATGGGACATGTCACTGTGAACATTACACATTCAAATCACTTGACTGATATTGGTGTACCTATTGAACATTCATGAAGTGTTGTGGTTAGTGACTGAAGACCAGAACCTCTGAGCATTTCTGAGAGGATGACATTTCACCAATGTCACCATTTCCCTCAACAATCAGAAAATCACCAGGACATCAGATTATAATGTCCAGCCCTCTAAGTGTGTTTCCTGCAATGCTGTGATTAAGTGTCAGCCTCAACATCAGAAGTACCAAACTCAGCTGGCAATGCATCAGACATAAATCATAAGGTACAGGAATATAAGACCATTAGAACTAGAAAATCACTTGCTGATGTTATTAAATAACCATGTACCAAAGGCACTTGGCAGGAGGAGCCAATCTTGATTGGCCTCTACAAGATACAATAAGAAGATAATAGGTTCTGGAATAGCTCATCACATCTGCTTGGCACCATCTGACCTGGATGCAAAGTCAAACATATCAGGGGTCTGTTTTGTTAGTAGATTTAGCCACAGTTCAGAGCTCAACTCTATATTTGTTACATGCTGTATTTTTATTTCTTAGAAAGGTATTGGTTCTTGAGTTACATCCTACTATAAAGTCTCTTTACATATATTTAATCATTTGATAAATGCCACAGAATTTTATTTTGTCTAATGGTACAGAGCTGTTATTGTATGCTAAACCAAATATGTACAATTTGGGAAATTTTTTGTGACTAAACAAGCTAATTATATTAGCTGTAAAATTAAATAAATATAAGTCATAGAACATCAATAAATATCATCTGTAAAAGCTGTATTCCTTTTACATTCAACATCTTTACACCACCTCTTAGAAGCAAGCAATCAAAATGTTTTTAATCATTATAACAACACAAAATACAAGTAAGAGTAGCACATCTTGATGTGAATTTTTTTTTAACTGCTTCCCCAAACAGTATGCTATGCATGGATTTCCCTGGAATATTTGTATGGGGTCTATTTTACGTTCTTGATAATTCCACTGGCTTCATTTTTTTAATTAATCATACAGGTTATATATATTCACACCTAAAGCAATTAGGTGTTAAAGGTGCTTGCCATTCATGCTTCCTGGGCCCAAATACTTGCAGGTTCAAGCCTAGGATATGCCATTGGTTGAGTATGGCTGAGCATCTGCCATACTCCATCTGCGTGTGATGAAACTGTTTCTGTAAGGTGGGTTTAAGTCTGCTGGAGCTCCTCTGGTTATTGCTGCTTTAAGCACTCCCAGCATCACAGCAGGGATCCATGGGCCCCCAGCTGCCAACAGTAAACGTTATTCCTCTCCACTGATTGACAGTAGCTTTCCTGCAACACTGTGTCACCTACAGCATAGAAAATACTCACTGACGAGGCCTTATGGAATTGAGTATGCCATCACTGTGCTAACGAGCGACATTCATCAGAAAAGCAAAACAGCAGGCTGTTAAGATTAGCTGGAATAATGGAAATTGTTCCTTACAAGTAAAAACAATTCTTCATATTCACTTTGGATGGGAACCATGTCTAATATCTCTATAGATTAAGACAAATAAGTATAGTATTGACAAGTATAGACAAATGAATCTAATGACATATCCCATTACATATTTTTGATCTGACATTCCTAAATTTGTGAGTATAAAGTTATTTTCTCTGCCAGATGTCTATGGGACCTTGCGAACTTGTTTCTAGAAGGGTGATCACATCACATTCAGTGCTAGTGAGTCTGCTATCTCTAGACCTCTGCCACTTTAAAACTTATGTTATTTTCATAAGAGAACCAAGTGAGCTGGTCCTGTGTTCCAGTCTGTTGTGTTCCCTGAGTCCTCTGTGGACATTCCTGGGATTAAAAGTCTGTCACACACTGACAAAAACAACACATTCCCAGGCAGGTACCCATGTAACACAGACACAGGCCATGTATCTATGGAGCACTGACCACAAGCCTTGAACTTGAAATGGGATGAAAATAGTGTAGGGTATTTAGTATTAGTTTGGGGTATTTCGTATATCATGTTTTGCATTTATTGTTATTATGCCAGGGATAATGACCGAGGGGTGCTACTTCATACCCAGACATTTATGGATGGATAATGCATACCTCCCAGCCAATCAGAAATGGAGCATCGCGTAGTTCTGGCAGGTCACGAGAGTCAAGCGCTCCGGCCGAATCAGCTGATGGCTCAGCTGAGTGATGTTCGCCTATCACAGTACATTCACTAACAGGGCGGTCTACTTAAACAGCCTCCCTCTACTCATTCGGCTGCTCCTCCTGCATGCAAGCGCTGCACGTTGCTTCGTAAATCCCCTCCACCACCTCAGCTCCATCCCCATACGTCAAGAATTTGCATTCTCCAGTCCTATGTGTTAAGAAGTTGTATTGCTCCATCCTTATGTGTTAAGAAATTGCATTTGCTCCATTCATACGTGTTAAAAACTGCTTTGCTGCTGGATCTGTTCTGTGTGTACCCCTCTAGGGGGGTTTGGCTGCTGGCCTCCCGGCCTTATCCACGCGGGCTGCGTGGTTGGCGGGAGAGCTCCAGAACAGAGCCATACCGCCAAACATAACTGTATTGCCTTTATTGTCAATAAAGTTCTACTTGATGACAGTGGTCCTGACAGAACTGAGAATTCAGCAAAGCTGTTGTGCCAGGGATATGATGTGGAATAATTAAATTTCCCTCCACAAAGGGCATTCAAACAGCATAATGCCCAGCCCTGAGGTTTTTATCCTGATGGCTATCCAGCAAAAAGCAAAATTGTAATGAAGATAAATGTTCAAAGTAGTCAATTCTATTGCAGTGGAAATGTTTCTTAAGTACTCCAGCAAATGCCCAAACCCAATACTACTTAACAATGAATGCGTTTTTCTCATCCCTCTCTCAACTTGATTAGATAGCTAGTTTTATGCTAGGTTAATATTTAACACTATGTTTAATATTATGTGTATTTTTATTATGTGTGATATTTCTTTGATATATTTTAGATATTTTCGATATTTTGCTCTTGCTTCTACGTAGTTGCTGCCTGCCATGTCACAAGAATTTCTTTGCTCAGAATGACCTGTGTTATACTGTGCACTTGACAAATAAAAACACTTTGACTTTGTTCTCTGTCACTCGCGTTATCTAATATTAAATTCCAGTTTGGTTTCAGGTCAAAAAGGTCACACAGTATGCTTTTTTAAAATCATGGATAGATGGCTAGCCGGCTGTTATATTCAAAACAGAGGCTAAACTATTTTTTAAAAAAGCTATAACTGGATTAGTTGCTCTCTACAGTCATTCATGGACATCAAGCTGACTATACTTGAGTTGGCAGAGGCTGCACGCATGCCTTATGTGAAATGTGACTTGGAGATCCTTAACACTGTTGCAAGTATGATGATATTGTAACAGTGGGCTTACTAGCAGTTTACAAAATCCTGATTGTTTGTGTTTATTTTATTGAGTCAGGCTGTTGATGTGCATTAATGTAGAGCAGTGATTAAACTTTTGCCAGTGCTACTTAATAGCTGGGCATTTATGGAAAAACAATGCACACCTCCGAGGCAATCAGAATTGAGTGTACAGCCAAGCTGTTGTATAATAGATTTTAATGAAGAAAAGAACATATTATACAAACAGGGACTTGCAGGTGTTTGTATAGCTGCCCTCCTCAGCTTTATATGAAATGCAGACTAGCCTTCAGCAGAAACATACATATCAAACAGTGTCAGTCTGCAGGGTTTCTCTTCACACAAAGTGCCCTTTGCAGCCTTGTGCATTGCATGGGCTGGAGTTTTCAGATTCTCTCTCCTCTCTCTTTCTTTCTCTTGTTTTTGCTCTCTACTCTTCAACATTGTCACAAGCATCAGAATACGTTTGACCTAACAGACAGTCACAGAAGTACTGTACTTGGTTGGTCTCTGGCATCTGTATATAACGGCTTATTAACTGGGTCCTTCCAACTAGTGAAATAGTTAATTACTGAGTCTGTGTTAGCTGAATTTTTGCAATCAATAATATTGGTAAACGTTTGCTTGCTATGATAGCAAGTAAGTCATTGCTAACCCATGGCTATTTTATTACCAACATTGCCGCTGTCACTTAAGGGACAATTAAATATTGAATGTTTTTCATGATGTATATTAGAAATATGTCATGAAATGTAACATATTTAAAATACTAACTTGCTATTGATAAGTTACTTTCAACATGATTTTTTCAGTGGTTGCTTTTGTAAATGATGTTTGTGTTCAACATAGTGATGTCTGGGAACGAAGAGCACATACAAGCATGCATTGATGCATATACAAAACTCATCATGATAGACAACATGGCAATAGTATTTTCTATGCATTCTAAATAGAACAAATGTATAACGGAACACAGCCTTACTCTTGATCAGATGCATCTTTGTGGTTGACTACTTTATTACTACTTTATTAAGTTGCGAATTCTCTGTCATACAAAAAAATTAACTGGTATTTATTCAATAGATACCCATGATCTGATGCACAATGCAGTTTTCTCCTCACTTTAGATAAAAAAAATCACTTATCTAAAATCTTTTTTCTCAATTGTTTCTGAGACCATTTATACAGGGATGCAGACCTTTTCATGCTGAAAAAATAAAGTGATTTAACACAGAGAAAATTGAATTTAAGGGGTCATTAAGCATTCTTTTTTCTTTGAAAAAAATATAATTTTCATTATACGACATTAAACAGGAAGTCCTAGATCGGATAAAATTGATGTCTGCAAAAATTCTTCTATATTCTCTTCAATCTAGCATCATTGATTGAAGAAATATGATACAGTAACAAAATAATTTCAGCCCATTGGGTAACCTTTTGGGCTGTTTTTTCCCAACAGTGTTTTTTTATGTGAGGTTTCTGAGGGTAATATTAACACAGCATGCCGTGTCTAAACCATGGGTTCCCAAGTATTTTATCTCAATAACGTTTAATCACTATTAGGTAATGTCCATCCTCAGGGTGAAGACCTAACATTTGACCCCTTTATCCAACACTCACTCCAATGCAGTGACCATTTAACACACAAGAATATTTAAGTATTCTGAGAACATAATATCATGAATTAGAGATCTATACCACATAGGTATTTGGTTCACAATAGCCAAGTAAGATAAAATACAAATTTCTAAACTATACTTTTTCATTTGTCCTTGGTAAGGACCCCAAGGAACTACTTCCAGGCTCTTGCAGACCCCACCAGGTAATCACCCTCTCATCTCAATAATGGATCTCACATTCATTGTGTTTTCATGCCTGTCCAACACCCTGTATCCATTCCTGCTAGAGACTCATACTTAAGCTGACGACGATTATACACATATCTAGCCACTGGCTTCACTTCCTGCTAGGGAAGCGTTGGAATCACCTTTACGACACTGAAAACTCCAAGGGACCAACTGCTATGTAATGCACTGATCAATTTTCCACATCTTTACTCATATCATTAATTGGATTAAAGGAATACAGAAGCTGGAGAGAAAATTATATTGCACTCAACATGACCATGGGGGCTGGATTCAGTCCACCCACAGTGCTTTTGAGAGTAGGCATAGGACCCATTGAGCATTCACTGTAATTAATTACAAAAATAATACTTTAGTATGTGTTCAACTCTTTGCTACTGTTTCCAGTCGTATTTTTGTGCAAAACTAGTGTACATGCACATTTAATATCTGTATACCAAAAAAACTAAAAATAATGATGATCTTTTTATTTTTCATATACCCACCAAACATGTTGACATTGGATAGACATCTAATCAGTGTTGGTCATGGAGGTAGATATGACCCCAATTAGTGGGGCAGAAATGAAAGTTTTTTTGACATTGGTAATTCGGTGCATACAGAACATTGATCTACTATAGGTTGTAAAGTAGTCATGTCATTACATTGATCAGCCTTGCAGCAGCAATGCAGAATGACAAATTGTTTGGGGGGTTTGATCACAGTTACGGAATGCATGGATGAGTACAGTTCTGATCGTAGGAAAGGGAAGGAGGATGTAGCCATTTTACTTGGGCGCTATTTAATGACCTTAGTGCATGGTCTAAACACATGGCGCAAGTGCATTTTGGGTAGGTCCGCATAGCGAGGTCCATATAGAAATTGTTTTGTCGAGAACAGAGTTGAAGAACTTGACTGGCCTGCACAGAGCCCTGACCTCAACCCCATCCAACACCTTTGGGATCGATTGGAAGGCCAACTGCGATCAGTGCCCAATCAGTGCTCAACCTTACTAATGCTCTTCTGGCTGAATGGAAGCAAATCCCTTCTGTGAATTTCTAACAGTGCTTTGAGGTTGACAAGACAGCTTTTACTGCTGTAATTGTCATGTAACTTCATGTTAAAACATGTTACAAAAACAAATAAAATTGGGCCTTTTGTAAAACCATTCGCAAGGTTCAAAGGTTGAACTTTTAGAACATGAGCTGAAAAGTTTACCTGTTTTCATGTACAGTAAACTAAAGCTTAATGATTTGTTTTTAAAATCACATTTTAATTGTATTGTCATTTCTAATGTTTGCTTGTGCTAATACACAAAGGTGTAAAATAATTTAAGATGTGATGCATTTTATTGTCAGATATTCTGTATTCTCAATGCACAGTTTAATTTATTGCACCTTAATAATAAAATATTCGAGACAAAATAAACTTGACTTGCAGACCTATTGACCTGAGAGCACATGAATATCTATATATTATAAATTAGAAGCAGCCAGTGGCATTTCCGCAACTGTGACTTATTGATTTGCTCAGTGGCAACAGGTAGAGCTCTTCACCATGCATTTTTCATATTGTTGCTTTTTACAGATCATTAACCTTTGCCCTTGTGCAGTTGCATAAGTAAAATCTGTAATTGCCCAGTTTAAGTTACCCTTTGTAGCAAAACTATTTTCTCCAACTAATTAGCTAAATTGAGCCCTTTTTGCACTCTAGGAAATTATCTTCAGGGGGACACCAATTCATTTTATGATGTTATACTCATGTGAAACATAAATCAAGAGGCACTTCCTTGTTTCATGGTTGTCTGTGTTTCTTGTGATAAACAAGTGATTAAAAAGGGCGTGCCTGTAAAAGAAGGCAATAAAACAGAGAGGACAAGATACGATGGGACACGGTACAAACTATGAGCGTTTTTGGGGAAATTCCTTGTTTCTTGTTCAACTAAATGTCAATGAAGTGCTGAACAACCCTGGGTGTCTATAATTATGACATGGCAGCAAGAGATCTTGGACATATTTACTATGTTTATAATGCACAATTACATGAATACTATTAGCAAATATAATATATATATATATATATATTTTTGCAATGAAATCACAATGATGAAGCATATGAAAGTCATTTCCTTTCTTCCCTCTGTGATCCTCAAAAGTGAAAAAAATGCATAAAGAATTGATAGGTTGTTGAAATGAACCAGCAACAATCCCACAGTGAAATGGTAAATGGGAACTCCTGTGGAGTAAATAAACAGGAAGCAGAGAAAACAGAGGCGTAGAAAGGGGAAACAAGCTGAGTGACATTTAATTTCTCCAGAGCATTAGCAGACCCCAGGTCACCGTACGTGGCGAGGTAGCTGGTGAAATTCTAAATTCATGAACCCTGCCTGGCATTTGCACATTGGTGGGTGACGCTTGGCACAAAGGCAGCTTGGGACCCCCTTGCTCTGTCATGTCCCGCTTCGGGGATGCCCATGAGTGTAGGGCTCCAGCATCTCTGATCCTGCATGGTAACGCAATGTGACACATCTTACTCTGCATTAATTTTAGCGGAGGCAAACAAATCCAAACAAGTTAACACCAGAGACACATGCTACCAAGCGTACAGTACATGACAAAAGTATCTGGACACTCCTTGGTCTGGGGCTGTTTTTCAAGGTTTGGGCTAGGACCCTTAAGCCGCTTTTTCACCGCATGGTACCGGCTCAACTCTACTCACTTTTGGTACCAGGTAGGCTACTTTGTTTTCCACTGCAGATAGTACTCCTGTCAATTAGGGATGTATCCAAATTCGAATACTGTATTCGAGAAAGCACGAATAATTCGATGGAAACAGAAATTTCTTCTACCCAAAGTTGCTTGTTATTATTCAGATTCGGGGAAAAAAAGCTAGCTGTATCTGGAACTCCGGCACACACACCAACAAACGTTGAGCCACTGCACTGCAAAACGTTTAATAAATAAGTTCTGTGCGTCAGCCATTATGTTTCTTCAAATCGATTCATATCACTGTGGATGGCCACAAGATAAAAAAGTTAGTGACTTTGATTTCACTAACTAGTCATTTCATTTACTACACATTATTGAAAAGTGATCGCTATATTCTGTAGTCGCCCCCACCGAGGCAGCGCACAGCAGGCAGCGGGCTGAGTGCTGACCATTCCCGGCTATCACTCAGGGAAGCTCTCGCATCGAGTAGGAGGAGACGTCAGGTGCGGGAGCTAGCGAGACAAAAGCCTGGTGTGGCAGCTGGATTTCTTTCAAATGGTGTGGAAGAACTTGACTGGCCTGCAAAAAGCCCTGACCTCAACCCAATCCAACACCTTTGGGATCAATTGGAAAGCCAACTGCAAGCCAGGCCTAATCGCCCAATCAGTGCCCGACCTCACTAATGCACTTCTGGCCGAATGGAAGCACATCCATGCAGCAATGCTCCAACATCTAGAATAACGCCGTCCCAGAAGAGAGGAGGTTGTTATAGCAGCAAAGGGTGGACCAACTTCATATAAATGCCCATAATTCTGGATGAGATGTTGGATGTCAGGTGTCCACATACTTTTGGTCATATAATGTATGAGGTCATGCATTTGGGTGTTTCCCACCACAAGACAGCAAATGTCAAGTGCAGTTTTTTGCATCAATATGATGGGGTGTTTGGGGTTGTATAATAGACAGCCTACTTCCTTAGCCAGTATGAATCAGTGAACTGGAAGCCAGAGATCTCAAGGAACACTCACAATCAGCTCAACTTGGGGAAATACTCTACCTAAAACCAGCATCGCAAGGACAAACTAAATTAAGCTATATCCATGGATCTTTTCACACATTTTTTCCCTTTTGTATATTTTGCATGGTGGCATTTCAATACCACATGCATGAGTACAATGGGTGATGTATTGACACTGTATTCCCATGTGCAGCACAGTATAGAAGCATGACAGAGACCACTTGCTTGCCATCTTATCTCAGAACACATGTCCCAGTCTCTATGTTGTGTAACAATTACATCACCCTTGGACCCTTTCCACGTGATCACTGAAATGAACACACCACTGTCACTGAAAAAACCCACTGAAGTTTGCTTTGTTTTCAGGGAATATGGATCTTCACCTTGTGAAAGCTCTTTTCATTGTTTGGGTGGAATGTATCTGTCTTTGTTGTTTAACTAGCTTCACTGTCTATGTACAATGATAATTTTATTTGATTATCAGCCATGACAGCAGCTGTGGTCCCCTCTCAGGTGTTGAGGAAATGCACCTTATAACTTTAGCCACCAGTTTTTCCCTATTCATAAAGCTGAAGAGTCTTTTCAATGGCTGGCAACTGTATGGACTGCAAAGTGAACACTGTATGATTTCTTTTTGTGATTTCCTTATGTATTATATAATTGTGCAATCACTGTTTGAAACAAAGGGATTATTGCTACTTTTGCAACTACTACTATAACTACTGTACTATTATTCACCATCATTATCACTTCTACCACTAATTATGCTATTACTACTTCTATGGACAATAATAATAAATAATAAATAACAGCTTGCAACAATTTGGGAAACTGAAATTGATATCGAGAGGACAGAAAGGTTAATCCTACAGTTTTTTGACAGGACCGTTGCCCAAAATCATAAAGCAAAAACCTGATGCCTGAAACATCTGCCTTAGCTTGCTTCTTTATTCTATGGCATAGTGTTTAGGTTCCTTGCTGTCACATTCCAAGTAAACATTTGGTGTTGATTTCCTAAGGATTTGTTAATTTATTTTTTTGATGAGAAGATTGTCATTGTCTGCAGTGAAATTAAGCAGCATATGCAAATGTACAAATGTACTAGGCGGCACAGTGGTGCAGTGGGTAGTGCTGTTCGTGTCCGCGTGGGTATCCTCCAGATACTCCGGTTTCCTCCCACAGTCCAAAGACATGCAGGTAGGCTAATCAGAGACTAAATTGCCCATAGGCATGAGTGTGTGAGTGAATGGTGAGTAAATGGTGTGTGTGCTCTGTGATAGATTGGCAGCCTGTCCAGGCTGTATTCTTGCCTCTTAGCCCAATGCACGCTGGGATAGGCTCTAGCACCCCCACGACCCTGCCCAGGATAAGCGAGTATAGATAATGGATAGATGGAAGGATGCGAATGTGTCAAGGGGTTAAGATCTGTACGTCATTTAATCTTTGAAATCGCATATCACCTGGTACATAACCTACTTCTCAAGATTAATGGAAGGCAGACAAAAATCAGTGGCACAGCACTGCAAGTACGTAAACAGTGCAGTGAAAAATTATTTTAAAAAGCAGTGTTCTATTGTGATAAGCAAAACTACATATTTTACAGACACTGAAAAGGAAACAGGCAGCACCTTCTGTTCATTCAATTTCAGTTTCCTGAATAATTCAATTAGTCTAATAATCTCCTACAGTGGTATCTGACGGGGATTAGGCTGTAATTATGCAGAATACATCCACTATTATATTATAATCAATCTATTATGAGGATTGCAAACATATTCAGTTATTATTTTTCTTGTACAGTACACTTTACTATCTCCAGGAAATTAAATTACAATGTATTGCTAAAGGTTTTGCATTACACATGTGGAACAATATTTTCACAAAGACAATTTTCATTTTGTAATCATACAGTATGGTGACACACCTGTTGTGACTAAGTCCCCTCAGATATGTGGTGTCAGGTGTAATCAGGCACTCTATCCACCAGTGGCCCTTTTTAGACTGTTCCTCTGCTTGAAATATGCAGCCCCTGACAGGCGGGACCTGTGGAGCTTCAACATCGATCGGCAGCATCAGATCCTTAAGAACACCTTCATCAGGCTTTCAAAAGTGACAGCAGTGAAACGGAGTATAGCAGAACACCACAAAGGGTTAAAGGAACCCTGGATTGATTGTTTTTCCCTGCTGAGTTTTTCCTGATGAATCCTACCCTCCCCTTTGCAGATTGTACATATTTGCAGCTTTGTACCAGTGCCTTGACATTGTTTGCTTCGGCTAGGTCAATAACCTTTAGCCGTTATCGTACAGTAACTTAAATACAGGGGCAAAATGGCCACATACTACAACGTTCTTCTGGACACGTAACACCAGTCCTTTCATGTGTAGGAGGAACGCTGCGATGCCCATGTGACCATTGTTTTTTTCCATAGAATGTCACACGAATTTTAGTGTTCCACCTCAAACCCAGCCAATGAAAAGTGGCCCAGTGCTTGACGGCGACATGGTTTACGATGACCATGGGCGCTCTTATCTCTTATCTTAGCAAATACGTGTTTATTGCGAAGCTGCTCTCCAACTGCACAGGACCACAGCCTGGATCATGCACACTAGAGGAAATGCATGGTAAACTAAATATATTTTTAAAAAATATACTCTCTTTTAAAGATTTTGCATTCAGCCAAGTTCTCACATTTATTTTAACAGTAAACTAAGGCACCAAGCTTGCACCCGTACAGAGATCACCTGGATGACTGATAGGGGCTGGAAGTAAAGGATAACTGTAACTTTGACAAACTAATGGAAATGGGTATGAGTGGAATATTTTTTAATCACAAACACAGTTTGGCTAGTTTATTCTATAGATCAAGGTATGATTCCACTTGCCCAGAGTACTATCTATCCATCCAGATAGTTTTGCTGAGATTTGACAGGCTTTTCATACTAGTCCGCCTGCACAAGACTTTGCTCGGATATATACAACTGGCATACTTCGGTAGAAGAAATGAAACCGTGGACAAATTAAGCTCCGAGGATGTTTGTGAGTAATCGTGGCATTATATTTGGATAGAGACGTTGCTGTTGAGTCTTTGTAATGCACATCTCTGTTGTATCAGGTCAAGCGGCCTCAGACATCTCTGTGCAAGCGGAAAAATACTTTAATTTAATTTCTGGGTGAACTGCCCTTTTAAATATTAAAGGAAAGAGAGATAAGGCAGACAAGTGTTCCGATGTATACGTACAAAACATAAAGTAAGCCATGGGTCATAATGTTATAAACCTGTATGCTGTATGCCTGTATTAATCGAATGGGCCTGCATTCCAAGAGTCAAATTCATGTGAGAACAACATCAGTGAGCTGTGGGAAGCTGAGGCATATTGATATATTATAAACAAAAGCCTACCAAAATTCAAAACATCAGCAGTATTTGATTTAGATATGAGCCTGTTAGATAATGGAAGTAGACAGAGAAGTGAGTGGAGGTGAAGAGCTATAGCGTAGAAGGTAGCATTGGGGATTGAGTACTTTAGTTCCTTTTAATTCTGTGCGTGTTCGAGTGTGAGTGTGCATTAAAGTCCATGCATGGGAGTGTGTGCACGTGAGTCTTCACATGTACAAGTCCAATGGAAATTCCCCAGACCCCTGTTAAAACAGGAATGAAGTCAACCTGTAATCAGCTAAAATTGGTGAGCAATGGTCATTACAGTATAGACTGCTACAGTGGCCTCCCACACAAAGGCATTTTCAGACCTGTCTCCAGAAAGCATATTGACAATTTTTGGATTCAATTTAACAATGAAACCAGATTTGACTGAGAATGACAGTAATGCAAAACTATTCTCTGTGGCTAACAATAATTGGAGCTGTTTCATTATAAATACAAATCCCTGGGCCTCCGTTTCAAAACTGCTGGAAGAAACACCAATCTCATGCTAAATAAACGTTCCTGTGTTTTCCTATTTATATAGCCATGCTTCACTGGTTTTTCACTGCATTGTCTGTACATTTTCTGTTAGAATAACTAGGAGAGGACAGGCCATAAAACCAAGTAACTCAGCTCTTTCATGAGCACAGTCTCTAACTCTGTTCCTTATTTCTTGGAAATTCTATATCTATATCTGGAACTATATGAGCAGGTTATCTCTTGGCTGCAGTTTATAGATAGCAGATTCAAGATCCCAAAGCAAAAAATGGTTATGATCTTCCAGATTTATCAGACCCTTCTAGACCTAGACCCCTGATATGCTTTTCCTATCTCATGTGAAGCTGCTGTTCGTTTGAAGACTACAAGCTGACTACAGAATGGCTGCTGAGCCAGACAAGACACCGGCCAAAAATTGCTGTGATCTGCGGGTCGGGGCTAGGCCTCCTGGCTGACTGTGTCCTCAACAAGCAGACCTTCCATTACAAAGAGATCCCCAATTTCCCCGTGAGCACAGGTAAGCATTTAATCAAAGGCGTCCACCCCAGTGCATTTGTGCATGTGCAGTATGTGGTGTGCAAGTGTGAACATGCCTGCTTGGATGCGTATAAGCGTGTGCTTGCAAGTACACGCGTGTGTGTATGCTGCTGGTCACATGTTCTCCATCTGTGGCTTAGCATCTGCTACATACTTGCCAGTTTCCTTTTTCTGGTATGTGTGTGCTCCTATACAAGGAAAGGTTTTGTTCTATTTATAGTGTTTATAAAATGGCACAACTATGTAATGTTTTGTGGCGATTGTGAAAACAGTGCAGAAGGTCAATGTTGATTTGTATGTGTGCAGAAATGATGATGTTGTGTTGGGTTGTGTTTCCATTTAAGCCACCATATGAAATTCAACACAAAATTCAAGTTCCTTTGTGAAAATATGAAGAATGTATTTTCTTACTTGTATTTTTGTATAATGCATAAATACATTTCATATCATAAATTGATTATTGAAGATCCACAACATTTAATGCCAGCCCTGCTAAAAAAAAAGCTTCTTCCAACGGTTTCCACATTTTTTGTGTGGACATTAATGAGGTCACGAATCAGAAATGGCATTGACAACAACGGCCATGTATGTGACAGTTTACCAAAATCCTACATTAGTGGTATCACATTAGCAGCATGCAGGAGTTGCGCTGAAGCATGTGTGTTATGGTGATAGAAAAAGTGCTTATCCCCACAACCTGGATATGACAGATGTAAAAGTATAGTTTTGTGTCTAGTGGTGCAATGTGGAACTTATTAAATCCATATTTTAAGTATGTAAACATTTTGGCAATAATGCATGAATAGCAGGTAGAGTGGCCAAATTGTAGAGAAATTATCTTCAGAATCAATGCTTGGAATGAATTGTGTGTTGGAGACTAGGTGCACTCACTGGCATCATTTAGGATGATAAACCGTGCCTTGACCTTTTTAGTTAATTTTCTCTTGTACATAGAATTTAGTGTTAACTGTCAACAGGCGGGTGGGGAGGGTGTTGTCACTAGAAAGCCACCCTAGAAAGGACTGAACACCATGGGCCCTGATTGACAGGGACCCTCAGACTGTAATTTAGCAGTGATGGGGTGACCTGAGGTGGCAGGGCCTACAATCCATAGAGCCACTTCTGATTGGCAATCTTTCAAATCTGTATTTACAAATCTGTATTTATATTTCACAAAAACGTTTTCATGTGTTTCTGTGGTTCCTCCATATGATAAAATAACTCACAATAGCTGTAGCCCAGTTGAGGTTCCTATCTTAATTTCAAAGACAATTATTTATAACATCTTTAAGAACTGTTGTAGTAAAAAAAAATGGATTGGTATGCAATTTACAGATTCCGTTTAGTTTTGGTGTCTTCACCCTTATCCTCTTGTTAATTTATGCTTGTCACTGTTGGTTAGGAGAAGACTATTGATAAACTCTTCAGTAAAGCCTTTTAATTACAAACACTAATTGTTGTCTCAGTTTATCACTGACCCCATCAAGCATTAGTTGGCAACAAAGTGGAACTCTTTGGAAGCAAAATAGATTAACCTTACTAATAATGACCAAGTTACTAAGATGGATTGCTAATCGAACTTGAAATTAATCACTTTTTAGATTTAAAATTTTTGATTATTTAAAATGTTACAAATTCTAGTCACCACAATAAATATGTTAGTTCTGTCCCAGTTGTGTCCCAGATTTAATGAGAGGCAGGTATGAATTATAATGCGTCAAAAATAAAGATTCAGTTCATGTCTAGCACTTTTATTTTCCATTCATGCATTAAATTAAATCATTTCGAAGCTGCATTGATTTGTTATTGTCCTTGTGTTGGAAATGAAGTGCACAAAAGGATGTATTGCCTGGTTGTATTAATTCCAGCTAGATGTATCTCTGCAATCATTTGATGATTACACCGGATTTGACTGGTAGAGCATGCATAATACTACATTTGGGACGATGATTTGAGTTTGACTTCAAATCTGCTCATAAGGTTGACTTTGTAATTGATGTGCGATTTGTTATTTGCATCATAAAGTTGTCTGGAAACAGCAAATCAAGACATGTTCATTAAAATGTCAGTTTACTCATTAATTTCCAGTGTTTACCAAATAAATTCTTTCAGCAGTCTAAGATCCCCCTCAGTGCCTGCAGAAGAAAAAAAAATGGCCACTCTACACACAGCTGTAATTATTCAGGCCATATCTCATTACACAGCATTTTTAGGAGCCAACAAATCTCACCAATCAGAGCCCAAGGTTAAATTAGCATAATTTCCAATGACTAAACATTATTTTCCCTTCTCATTTAAAGTTTCACACCCCTTGTGAAATAGTTTTACAAAAGGGAGCTGTGCTGTTTTGTGAGCATATTATCATTTGACTGTTATAATGGCCACTTAGTAAAGAATAAATCAACATGTTCACTTATTGTCAGCTGGTGGTATGGAACAGCTGTTAAACAGCTTAGGTCAGCTCAGCAACAACAACAACAACAAAAAATCTTTGTTTTTCCATGTGTTTGTGAGTACATACTGAGATTATTACATTTTATTATTTCTTTGCTTAACAGATATCCCGACCCGGACCCCTCTGCATATTAGGGGTCAATTCATACTGCAAGAGAATGAACTCCCACCTTCACAAAGATTTGGGATTTGCAGTATATATTAATTTTCAGACAGATATCAATAGCTAATATTTGTCTGATCATATTGGTTGATGCCAATACCACTCTATTATACATTATATCACAAAACTGTAACCAAGTGGAATAAGTAGAAGAGCAGTAGATTACAAATTTTATGAGTTGAGATATTATGAGAGCATGAGTCTAGAGAGCTACTTGATCTCTGCTATGCTTGTGTTTGGGCTTCTTTCTGAGCATAATATTTTCACTTGATTTGCAGTATTCATGGTACATCAAAAGCATTGCTTCTCTAATGTATGTACACTATATTTCCAAAAGTATATAGTAAAATGTCCTGTGTTAATTCAACACTTAATAGAGAGCATTTGGTCCCACATTCCAGAGTTTCGTCTGTTAAGAGCTGAATTAACACATTTTACACATTTTAACATGGACGTTTTACTATGCGGACACCCCATCTAATTCGTGGTTTTGGTTATGTCAGCCACACCCATTGCTAGCAGGCGCATAAAATCAAGCATACAGCCACAATCTCCATTGACATTGAATGGGTAATACTAAAGACCTCGGTGACATTCAACACGGCACTGTGATAGGATGCCTCCTTTGCAATACGACAGTTTGTTAAATTTCTGCCCTGCTAGAGCTGCCCCAGTCAACTATAAGTGCTGCTGTTGTGAAGTGGAAACGTTTAGGAGCAACAACGGCTGCGGCCGCGATGCGGTCACACCATGCACAATGCCAAGCGTCAGCTGGAGCGGTGTAAAGCACACCGCCATTGGACTCTGAAGCAGTGGCAACGCGTTCTCTGGAGTGATGAATCATGCTTCACTATCTGGCAGCCTGACGGAAAAACCTGGGTTTGGCAGAATGCATAGTGCCTACTGTACTGGCCCGAATAGTGCCAACTGTAAAGTTTGGTGGAGGAGGAGTAATGGTTTGGAGCTGTTTTTCCTGGTTTGGGCTAAGCGCTTTAGTTCCAGTGAAATCTTAATGGTACAACATACAATAACATTCTAGAGAATTGTGCACTTCAGTTTTGGGAAGGTCCTTTCCTGTTTCATCATGACAATGCCCCTGTGCACTAAGCAAGGTCCATTAACTCAATTGACTGGCATGCACAGAGCCCTGAACTCTGCCCCATCAAACACCTTTGGGATGAATTGGAATGCCGACTGCTAGCCAGTCCTTATGCCCAACATCAGTGCCCATCCTCACTAATGTTCTTGTGGCTGAATGGAAGCGAATCTCTGCAGAGATCACATAGCCCATCATATTGGCCATGATCCAAAAAAAACAGCCAATACCAGTAAGACCATAATATTATTGTGCATCCCTTCTAAAAAGCATTTCTGGTTATGCTCTCTGAAAGGAGGTGGATCCAATCGGCATTAAGGAACATGATTTAAAGCTATTAGACATACTTATAAATGTCTGGTTGCTCTATGAAACCTGGTCTGGACAGAGGTGTCCATAATCCATGACATAAAACTTGGAATGTATGAGTGCGTGTGTGTGTGTGTGTGTGCGTGCGTGTGCGTGGGCATGTGTGTATGTGTGTGAAGTGAACATGGTGATATGATGAAAATGGAATACTGAGATGGGAGTTAAAATGCACTGAAGAATATTTGTTAATTGGCTGAAAGATAGCAACTGGATTCAAATGGAAACTTCTGGATGGAAAATGTGTAAACAACATTGTTTCAAAAATCCCACATTCTGAATTTCTGCTGTGTACTGTTTTGGCTTCGGACAGCCTCATTTGACTCCCCACTGTGTTCTTTCTCTGCAGTTCCTGGCCATGAAGGCCGTTTGGTGTTTGGGCACATTAAGGATAAATCCTGCGTCTTCATGCAAGGAAGATTTCACCTTTACGAGGGATATTCATTGTGTAAGGTAAGTTACTGTTGAAAGTAAACAAAGCTATAGTAAGGCATTGCCATATCTTGCTTATTTGCATGCCCTAAAATACATTCTGCATACTTCCATACTTGATGGCACCTTCTTCCCAGCACACTGGGAGTAATAGAAGAAGCTAGAATGTGCTTCTTACTATGTGAGAGCACATGTGCTCTTCCTTACAGACGTGAGGACATCATCACAAGCCTCAGTCTACCTTCAACCTAAAAGGAAAAAAGTAGCGTACTATACCGTACTTCACTGGTTGTTGGAATTAAGTGCTTATTGACCAGATCTTTCCAGCTACAAAGTGAAATAGATAATTAGTTAGAAATAACTATCTATCTAGTTACAGCCAATGAATTTTTCCTGACATTGATATTGGAGGTTACATTAGCTTGCTGTGTTCACTAATGATTTATAGTTAATCTGTGGCTATTTCACTGCAGTAACATTTATCTAATTCACACAAAGGGTATAGGTATTGATGGAGACTTTACCTTATATGGACTTTGTTAGAAGAGGCTCTTGAAAGTGAATCAGTATTCCGATAAAGCTGCAGTCTTTTTCCATTGATGTCTTTGAAGGTGTTCCGCAGTTTCCACAGAATATGCAAACAAATTTTGTGGTTTTCACAGAGTATGTAAATGTCACTCTGAGGTTTTCACAGAGTATGTAAATTGACTAATCTGGTTTTCACTAAGTATGTAAATGGGACTCTGTGGTTTTCACAGAGTATGTAAATAGAATTCTATAAAGCAATACAGAAAAACAACACTGGTGTTTTTCCCCCCTGCGATGCAACTAGCAGTCCCCTTCACTGATCTCCCACATACGTATCTTCAGTCTGAATATATTACTATCCTGTCCCTCTCATTTATAATCTTTTCACGCACAGCATAGGCAAGGCTCAATATTTGCCGTATTTATCACCCAGCTTCTCTTTGCTTAAATTAGCCTTGGGGTCTGCAGAGTTTAAGGGTGCCCTGATTGTAGTGGCCTTGGGCCTCCCAGTAACTTAACAAGGACAAGGGAATTCATGGGAAGCTCTTCCCTTGACATCTACTCCTGTACAGGCTATTAGCTTTATTTGTCACTATCAAAAATTGTGAGGCCTGAAGATGGAGGCTGAAAACAGCGCGAGAAGTGCTGATTCCGTAAAGACGAATCGGAAGCACATTGTACGGTACTGCAGAGGGGACTCTGCGGAGAGAGATTAGTCTCAATATTATACACGTGTATCATTTTCCATGAATAAGACACGAGTCACAAATGCGTGTCACTATCCAATAAAGTATCTCTCAACTTGTGTCTCGTAAATTGTCATTTAAATGAATGTCCACTGATTTGTGCAAGGGCATACATACATATTTGCAGTGTTGGACAAAGTACACAACTCCATTACTTGAGTCAAAGTATAGATACCCCTGGTCAAATATTACTCCACTACAAGTGAAAGTTGTTCAGACAAATTTTTACTTGAGTTAAAGTACTGGAGTAATTGCTTTTAAAAAAACTTAAGTATTCAAAAGTACATTTTATTTTTAATGCCAACACACTGTTGTATTGTTTCTACGATGCATTTACAGAAGCTCATTTACAGATGCATTTTTACTATTATTAGATAGCAACACATGATAGACAAGGATTAAATTGGGATTTGGGAGGTGGGTGAACCCTGAGATCCAGTGGGAGGTGGGTGAAATAAGGTACAAACCAATGAATGTCTCAGCTCAGAATAGTTGTATCTTTAATGTATTGTGCGAATAATTGTAATTCAGGAAAACAATGTTTTCAAAAGAATGTATACTATTGATGCAAGCTTTTACATCATATATTTCAAGTTTATTGAGTGTCATTAATGCTGAGAAGCATTTTTTTACCCACGAAAATAATCGGTCCTCCTCCTCTTGTCCTCACTTGCCGCTTTTCCACTGTAGGGCCGAACCGTTACCAGGGCTACCCCGTGCCGTTCCGCGCTGCTCAGTACTCGTGGGAACGGTTACGGTTTCTGTTTCCACCGTCGGGCTGCTAAAACCAGGACTAGGAAGTATCTAGTGAGGACAGCAAGTGGATCAGCGACGGCGTCCCATTGTGAATGTAATATGCGCCAGTTGTTGTTGTCGCTCCCCATACTGTTTTGTTTTTGTTATGTTATGTTTCGTTGGTTGACGAAACGGACGAGGATTCTGTGTATTTTGGTCTGTTTTTGGTTTTTCTTTTTAGCGTAGGCTATCCTCCACTGACCATCACTGTTGCATGCATTTAAAAATCTGCTAACTAACGCTTACATTACAGTGTGAAATATCCACATTATATAATATCATTAACCTATTTAAAGACTCTCAATCCAAAAATAACGTGTATAACCGAAATATTTCTATCTGTGTTCAGAGACAGTAAATCAACGAGTTCAATCCGCTTCTGTTTTGCTCCAGAAAACGATGTCAGATAGGTCTATCAGCAAATATACGGCTCAGCTATGCCCAGAATTCCTCAATAATAATAGTATTTTCCAAGAAATTACGAAAAATCGTTAACAACGTTTCGTTAGGTGCAGCGTCTTAATGCGTAAGTGAACGCGAAGATAAGCGGTTACGCTGACCTATAAAACGCTATTCCAAAAGCAAAATTAGACATGCTATACATTGTTAGAAAGCTTATACTCTCACCTACTGAATAAATTAATTGTCAATCAAGCCAGACTGTACTAAAAACGGCAACAACGCAGTAAACGATACGTGTGGTATTATGCACAGCTATTTTGAATGTATGCAGGCATCAAAATGCGCGAAATATATTTCACAAATGGATAGTCCAAGACAATATATGACCACTCGGTCTCAAAAGGGACATCTCTACGCGTAAATCCAATGGTAAGGTTATGTAGCCTATTTAGCCTATTCAATATTTAGTCCCAGATAGGCTATTGACTGTAGAATGACATGGTATCATTTTTTAAAACTTTGTCCCGTTTATTTCGTTATTCAGTGAGCAGCGTTTTCACTGCTGTATATCTCATGGCTATTGCCGGGTTTATCTTGTTGCTATGATGGAATACGATTTTTATTTATATTAGCTTCTCCACTGACCTAGCTTACCGAAGACGACGTGAAGAGACCGTATGCGGAGGCACAAAACTGACGTAATGTGAAACCAATCAGTGAATACGTCATTAAGCCTGCCCACACGAACGGTTCTGCTGCACTGAGTACGGTTGTCTAACCGTGCCGAAAATATCGTGCTGGGCACGGTTTGTAATCGTTCCGCGCCAAACCATTTCCAGGTGGAAACACCATTGGAACCGTTCCTCTCCGTGCTCAGAACCGTTCGGCCCTGCAGTGGGAAAGGGGCTACTTTTTCCTCCTTTATCCATCTTTCTTATACTGCAAAACTTTCCTTTAAACTAATCATTGATCTCAAACTGTTTGAATTAATTTTCAGTGATTAACAAGCATGCAAACATCTGACTAATCAAATGGAAAGGGACACAGCCTCTTCGCATTGTGTTAGGGAGATTAAATGACAAATGCGATTTAGAAAAATTAGTTTTAATCGCTAAGCAGTGGCGGAATCTTCCCCTGATTTTCCTTGAGTATCAAAACCATTAATCCACAAAATAGGCTACTCAATACTATCATATGTAGCCAGCTCTCCCCAAATAGGCAGTTTTAGAGAGTAGCCTAGGCCGTATAGCCTACGTTTATTTTCATTTGCAGTACGAAATTGCGCACATTTTTAATCAACATTATTTGCGGATACACTTCTTTCTCCGTACTCGTATTCATGGCAAATATTTGCAATGCGTAAGATAGATTGTAAACACAATTGAAGTGCAGGTTTTGTTTTTGCTGGTTATTCTGAGAGCTAACATAGTAGATAGCAGACTGGTGTATGTTATTTGTTAAATGTAGACTACTTGGTGATTAAAACGGATTTTTAATGGATAAATTGAATTTATGATTTAATCCCCCTAACACGGTATGAAGACGCTGTGTGTTAGGCTACTTGTCATTTGATTAATCCGATTGTTGGCACACTTGATTATAAAGGAAAATAAGGCTAATAATGAAAACAGGTTGAGATCAATGATTAGTTTAAAGTAAAGTTTTGTGCCCCACCAATTTTCAGCTCACCAGTTGCCGCTGAATAAAACGTTATGTAGCCTATGTGGGAAATATTCAATCCTAGCTTAGCTGCTGACCAGCAACCTGCTGATTTTGCTTAAGCAATCAAAGTTGCCGTTAATAATCGCCGGCGTTCGTGGGGGCTGTTTATTCACCTCTCTTTAAAATGTTGCATAGATGAAATTACATGTTAATGAAACTACCTATCACGTCCGCTTCCAATCAATCAAGACAATCAACAATATTTTTCTTTCTGAGTTTTTTTTTTCTTTGGATTTTTAATTGGTTGAGCGAGTAACTGGCTGAAAGAAACGGAATTAGCAATTCAACTGACACCTAGACACTGACTTACACTACTGTTCTCATTGAAACTGAAACCTATTGTTGCTGCCATTTATTCAGAAGGGTAACAATGAGTCTTTGTTCCGGACCATGTGGAAATAAATGACCAAGTGAAAAAACAGGGAGAACATAGTTAAGGATGTGATTAACTTTGGGTCACATGAGATCCCATGATTCTTAGAAGAAAGAGTTGGGGTGTCCCCTGCCCCTGACAAGATGGCTGCCATGCATCATTGAACACAGCACATACTGGAGGTGGATGAGGTCAGTTCCTCCACCCCTCCCCCCCTGCCTCTCTGTAAAGTGGTGTGAGAGGGACCAAAGGCACAAACATAAATCACTTTCATTGGCGTATTTGCCTCAGGTTTTCTGAAGAGTTGGCCAGCATTCCTTATCAAGGCTTTAGCCATCTGAGTGCTTCGTCACATTAAAGTAGACTAAATTCAAGTGTTTGTATGGCATTTGAAGACTTTAAGAGGAGACATAAAACAAGCCACACGCAATTTAAGAGGGATTGGATGGTGCAGACATGTCCTACTCTATCACACCTCTGTCATCGGCTGCTGCTCCAAGTCATGATGCTTTCGAGAAAGGAGGGGGGAAAAAATCAATTCAGGCTAAATTTACCCCCAGCCAATCCAACTCTGGTTACAGAGCCCTGCCTGCCTCCCCTCTCTCGACATTGAGTGCATTTTGGCATCACACCATGATTTCACTTGGTGTGACACACATACATACACACACACACACACGCACACAATTCCATATAATCCACTGGCAGAATCCCAAGCTACAGCTGTTCATGTCACAACGTGGACATGGCATTTGCAGTTGAATGACCGTGCTCTCTCTGAGTACCTGTTGAATAACTGATAACAATAAATCTACTAAAATTATTTCACACTGTCTCTGAGTAATAGTACATCTACATGTGTTATTTCATGTCTATTCAATCTTTCATTTTAATATGAACATTACAGCACAAGAGCCCCTTTTATTCAGAGAATGGCAAACACTTTTCTTATAGAACATTCAGTAGTGTATCACAATGCCTACTTACTGTATGCACTGTATTTAAAATACAACACTGTATCATACCTCGATTTATCCTCACACAATCCTAGCAAATATGAAAAATTGCTTGTGTTCAGATTAAGGGATATGAACTACAGCCACGTTTCTCTGACAACAGCCACTAGCCTTTCACATCTGTAGCCTCAGCTATGTTTTCAATTTGTTGTCCAATCTCTTCACCAGAGCAGAGATGTATCAAGAAGGTTAATTAGACCTTTTGCATTATTAGTCCTCCAGCATACCACGTGACAAAGGGAGCCGCACTCCCTCAAGATGTTCTGAGGAGTCTGGGAGCAGGCTTAATCAGATAGTGACTGTGATGGAGCAGCTCATCACTGGTCTTCTCTGCAGCAGGATTGAAAGACTGCTCTAGGTCACCATGGGCCAGCTCTGTCAGCAGTCCTTTGGGATGCACTGCCCTGTGCTCTGTCTGTAAAGGCCACCTCCGGGCATTTCGTGCTTTAACAAAGGAAACACAGGAGACTTGAGCTCCTTTCTTCTGTATTACAAGGGGAAATATTCATTAGACGGCTCTCCTTATTGGGGGGAAGGGTCAGGGGAGAGGACTGTGAGAGAGGGGATTCATCTGGCATTCAGACTCATTCGCCAATTATTGCTCTGCAGGTCAGTATCTACTTTCTCCCAACATGACTTTGGTTTTGCCGCTAATTAGGATTTCATAACTTACTGTGTGCTGAGGGACACAGAATCGAACCCCATGGCCCACCACCACCAACTACTCATACCTGGGGTCATTTTAATAATGCAGAAGGCTAATGGTGAGATTGTATCAGTAATCAGAAATTAAAATGGCTAATAAATGATTCTGTGCAAGAGGTATGGCAAGATGAAGGGAATTTTTGCACAGCCTTGTCACTGCTTGAGATCCAGTGGGCTCCAAATGCAGAAATTATGGTCAGTCATGTTTAAAAAACAGACAGTGCCTCAAATCCCTTCAAACTGAGAGGAGACAATTGTTTTATTAGAACCTGAGTCTATGTGTTCAGTAAACTAAAATGTCCAGGCCCAACCTGTTTAAAGCTTTTAGTTCCCAGGCTAAAATGACCCAGAGTTAGCATACCTCCCTCTGCATTTGTTTACCCAGGGCTAAGCTTTAGCACTCTGGGTTCAGGACTGATATCTGCACCCCAAAGCCCTAGCTAACATCCATTAGCAAAGCTTATTACTGATTGGATCCATGATTATAAATCAACAAACAATGAAATTGCCTGAGGAATTGTAAGATTACTATCTGATATGTTGATAATGATATACAAATTCATTAACCATGAAAATGAGTAATAACTAAAATTTTAAATAAAGCACTCTGCTGAATAAAAGCTGGTTTAAGGTGGTTTACAGGTCCAGGAAACTGGATTCTAAATGTGGTTATGCTGCCCAGAACTGACAATAGATTGTCTTCTTAATATTACTTTCAACATTTTAATCTAATTATAACTTGTAATACATAATCATTAAAAAAAATTAAGTAATAAATTATAATAAAAACTATTAATTATTGTGACCTGTTTGGCAGACAAGGACAGGGTGGGCGTGTATCCTGCACTCATTAATATTCATATACGTAAAACAGGTCATATGTAAACCGTTCCTCTTCACTAGCAAGGTTGGAGTTAAAGCAAACTGTCCCATGCAGTATCCTTACACGACCAGGCAAAACGAAAGAAAGCAACATAAACTATGCTTTACGACTGTATAGTTAAACCTGAAGATAATTCAATATGTAATAACATGTCTAAGCTTGAAAGCTATTTAATTGTCGCTCGCTAACGGTCGGCCTACTTAATGATCCACCTCGTTCTGCTCCAGGTGAAAAGGAGCACTGTAAATACTAACTGTATGGGTTATGGTAGTATTGCAGAGCCCATGGGCTCCGGAAATAAAACTCATTTCTTTTAGGTCGCTTCATTTTTGGGAAAAGAAAAAAGCGTATTGCTTTCTCCCTATCCAGAATAGGGGTAATGCTTTGGCATTTTCAACTTAGCTTACCTTACCTGTACAAAAGTTTACATATTATTATCATTTTATAGAAATATTATGTAGAAAGGATTTCACTGGACTTAGGTTGTTAACACCCAGTTAACCGCGCACACTGAAAACCTGGCGTTTAGCCAAGGGGGAAAGAAAGAAAGTCCATTTTGGCACAGGCTTTTATAGGTTTTTTTTTGTTTGTTTTTTTTTTTTTTTTTTTTGAAGAATCATTTAAAATTATTTCTAGGCCTTCTTTGAATGTAAAAAAAAAAAGTATCAAAACAACACATCAGCAAAGAATTCACAGATTTCTGTTTCCTGGAACTTAAGACCTAGTTTTTTTGACACTGCTAGTTGGTTGTAGTTGGTCTGCTGCTGGTCAAAGCTTGTCTCTAGCCAGACAAAGCTGGTTAAGCACGTAGAGTAAGCAGGTGGTCAACTGGTTAACTGGTTTACTATACTGGCTGGTCAACTGGTGAATAGTATGTTGACCAGAAATAAGTGTCGAAAACACATCTTAAACCAGCTTAGTCTGTTTTAAGATGATATTTTCAGCAGGGTAATTTTAAGCAATTTTATACTGGAAAGATCAGAGAGGTAATATTAGCTGATACTTGCTAACAAGTCTCCTCTACACAAGTTGACTATAATTCAGTCATAATTACAGAGAAAATCAAGTTGCACGTACACACCAAATACCGTTATGGTCTGCTGCTTGTCGGCTAGCTAGTGGGTTGCTAATATTAAGCAAGCTAGCATTAGCTTTGGCTGGCAGGGTGTTAGAATTACGGGCATATATTGGTTTTGTATTGTAACCTTGTCAATTTCGCTTCATGTAATGATCGATCAAAAAATAATGACATATTCAAAAAGAAAACAGGTACAGATACAGTATCTGTTTATCTAGACTGGAGGCAAGCAGAGAAATGCAGTGCACTTAGCAGAGCAGAGTTGGAGATGGAAAGACAAACACATAATCATGAGTGTGTTCAAATGAGGTCTAATAGTGCCATATGATAAGCCTGACCCCATTTGTCAGTGACTATTTTGGCACCATGTTTTGGGTTACTTCTGGAGATATCCCCAAAATGTCAGAGCTAAAGCAGCTCAGGAGCAGGGTCAGCTAAGCCCTGGTCTAAGGTTGGTGTTATCATGCTTATGAATTATGCCTGTGTGAAACTTCACCTTTCTAAGAGCCTTCTTATTCCAGGGTTAAATTTTTTTTCATGTTCAGCGTGAAAAGCCCTAAGGAGCCCACACTGGGTTATAGGATCACTTTCAGTCAGACAGCCTTCCCTGGGTTAGCAGCGGTACCTCAGTGCTCCCTAGCCGTTCACCAGGCAGCTACAGATTGCCAGTTGTCATCATTAAGTGATGTGCCTCTCTGCAGATCAGGAGCTTGCACTCCTGTAGTAGCATGAGCATAACAGCCCTGAACACTGATATAAAATTATATTATGAGGCTTTAGTGTCTCCATCCCCCTGTCTCCCCAACATTCCGCGGATAAAATATTTAATCCTCACAGTTTATTATGATAAAATTTTAAAAGCTTCAAGGAAGCCCGGCAGTAAAATGTGGGCCACCCTAAACCTAAAATACACCTTTGCTTGTCAGTTTATCAGCTAACCTCCAACACCCCCCTACCCCCCACAGTCACACTCCCTGGCTTTGTGCTGTCAGGCCCATTGTTGGCAGTTTCACACGTCGCCCAGGGCCTGTCAGTCCAAGGGCCGCTGACAAGGTATGACATCCCTATTGAGCTGCTCTATACTGAGGCAGGGGAGTGCATTATTCATACCCCTACGCCGTGACAGATCCTGTAATGGGCTCCTGTACAATCCTATATTTATCTCATTCATAACTGAGAGCCTTTTCAATTACTCCTCGATGGCTGGAGCTGGTTGGCATTGCCAGTCACATTCGGTTACAGGGCACGATTGTAAATCAGAGAGCAAGAAGGCTCTGACTTATTGAAGCTACAACTTTGTGGAACAGTATGGATTTAGCGGATAAAAAATGGGCTTTTCTCTCTCTCTTTTTTTTTTTTTTGCTTTTGTTCAAATCCCATCTTTCAAACTCCAAAAACATAATAGAAACAAACCTACACTGTCATTCTTGTTCCCTGGACACCATCCAAGTAACTAGCTCCCTTAAAGGGGTACATAGTTTACTTTCTGGGTTAAAAGTATATTATTTCTGTTTTAGTATATGCTTTCTATTGGCCCAGACAGATGTTCATGGTGAAGGATGTTTTAGTTACTTAAAGTTTCTCACAACCTATAAGCTAATGGTTGGTAATGGGGCATTTGCATGTTTGTAGTTTAAGGAAAGAAAATACGTTTAAAGTAACTGTAAAGTAGCTTCTGCATTGATGTTATGCCTCCAGAGGTTCTGTGGGTTTATATAGCCTGATTATATATTTTTTTTAAATAAATTTTAATTTGGGACTAGTTCAACCTGAGACCACTGCACTCAAGAGCACAACAAATGATCCAAATTTTTTAGAAAAATATAGATTTATTTAATAATTGTGTATAGATTATAATTGTGAAACCATGCTATAGAATTAAAGTGTCCATATGTATAGCCTCTAGAAACCTAGAATTGCTGTACAAGCTGCTTTGGACTTAAGTGTATTTTCTTCCTTTAAACCATATTTTTGTGGATGCCCTTATCCCAAACCAAATAAAGCCTGCAGGGTGTCAAAACTTTGGTAAGTATCTTGCATATGCTTCATTGCACACAAAACCCATTTTGGTCAATTGCAAAACATACACCAAAACCAAAATTATATCTTAACAATCTCTTTAAGATGAGAACCTTTTAGAATGAACGGAGCGTGTTCCCAACTGTCTGACGTGCCTGGCTCTCCTAGATTACATTCCCCGTGAGGATATTCAAGCTGATGGGAGTGGAGACTATCATTGTGACGAATGCTTCAGGAGGCCTGTGTCAGGACTTCAAAGTGGGAGACATCATGATCATTAAGGACCACATTAACTTGCCGGGCTTCGCAGGACAGCACCCACTGTGCGGACCCAATGATGAGCGGTAGGCTCCGGGCGCCGGGAGCGGGTTTACCACACTGCCTGTGGCACTGAGCCGCATGCAACCACACCAAAAAAATATATATTTTAAAGGTTCTTTACATGCTTTTGTACATGCTTTTCAGCATTTACATTGCATCCATTTATACAGCTGGATATATACTGAACCAATGCAGGCTAAGTGCCTCGCACAAGGGCACAACAGCAACATCCTACCCGAGTATCGAATCTGCAACTCGTAGGTTATAAGGCCAGTTTCATATCCATTATACTACACTGCCAAGTACCTTTGTTTTAACGCTAATGTAACGGATAGGTTATGTATTACTTATCAATTAACTGTGCATAATAAATTATGGGTTAATGGTGTTACTCCCTCAGCCTCATAAAGGACACCATACACAAGCACTAACAAGTTCATACAGTCTTTGTTTTTAATTTGATGTTATGGGTACTGGTCCGGATCTTTGTAGGGTTAATGAAATAATCAGTTACAGCCAGGACTAAAACATTTTGGCAATAAATGTGGTATCCCTCACCAGGAAGCTCACACTTGGTCACAAATGGATCTTTCACTAAGACAATTATCCCAAAATCAACCAAGAAATTGTTAAGTGACTATAGAATTAGTTTTGTAATGGCTAGGATGTGGATAATTGGGACACATCTTTTTAGGAACAATAATCCTTAATAACAAAAACACTGAAAAATGTCTTTAATTTTTTTTTTTGATTTTGAAAAATGTACATTGTTTCTTACAATGTATATGTCTATTCGTATCTGTCCCTTTCAAATAAACAACAAATACATAGAATCTGGTGCTTTTTTTTAAGGTTTGGGATCCGATTCCCATGCATGTCGGACGCCTACAGCAAAGACCTGCGGAAGCTGGCCCTGGACATCAGCGCCGAGCTGGGCTACTCTGACTTCGTTCGGGAGGGCGTGTACTGCATGGTCAGTGGGCCCAACTTTGAGACCATCGCCGAGGCCCGCATGCTGCAGATTCTAGGGAGCGACTCCGTGGGTGAGACCCTGACTGCCTTTTTAGCATGGAGCGCTAGCCTGAAATGAGCGAGAGGTCTTTTAGCGCAGTGAGGGGGAACTCCCACTGCCTGCTCAGAGAGGTTCTTCTCACATGACATTTCTTCTGTCCCTTCTTCCTTTGCCATTGGGTCCATAAGCATTCTAATTGGTCCCTCCTTGTATCTCCTTGGTCTCATTAATAAATGATCTGACACTAGCTGCTAGAGCAGCGCTATCTGCTTCAGAGCAGAGGAGAATGACACTAATTAGCAGAGGAGAAATCAATACTGAAGAATAGACACATTCTATCTTTAGCAAACCGAACTGATGCACTGAGATTCATGGCAAACTGACAAATGGTGACCCTTGAATGTAGACCCTCCCTATTTCACTGAGATTTCTCACTGGTGAACCATTCCAACACATCAACTTTACTGTCACGTGAATCAACACTGCTCCTTGTCACACAACTGTAACCTTTGACCCGATGAGGAATGAGGGTGCATACATTAAGTAGACTATGCTATATGTTGGGGACACTTGACTTATAATGACATGGTTACCTCCCACTGGGAGGGAAGCAATCTCATTAAGTATTGACAGCAAGAACAGGGACTGGCTTGGGAAACATGGACGGCTTATTAATGATGCAATGGGATCCTGGCGGTGTATTTCCCCATACAGGTGACTGGCATTTAATTAAGAGCTCCTTTCCTTCCACCCTTGTCTATCCCCCTGCCCTCTGCCTCCCCTCTCTTATGCCCACCCCCTACCTGCCCCCCCCCCCCCCGCCCCCCCCCCCCCTTACCTCCCCCCTTGAGGCATGAGCACGGTTCCCGAGGTGACAGTGGCCAAGCACTGCGGCCTGCGCGTGTTGGGACTGTCCCTCATCACCAACAAGGTGTCGCTGGACTACAACCACGAGGAGAAAGTAAACCATGAAGAGGTGCTGCACATCAGCAAGATGAGGGCGGAGATGCTGCAGAAGGTCCTCAACACCCTCATTGCCCGTTCCCATCAGGTCGATGGGATTAACAGCAACTAGGACGCCTCTTTCCTGTACCCCCCACCACATTTCAAAACCTGCTCCCCTTGCAGGCCCTCGCAGGGTGTCTACTTGTAATCACCTCATGCCCCAAAACAACCTTTATGCAATGCACATCTCTGACAAACTGCAACTCTAATTTCCCATGCATACTGATATCCATGTATGCCTACGTTGAAGACAGTGCATATATTAAAGTGCAAAAAAATGAAATGAAATAAAACATATTCCAGATATTACATAAAATTATTCTGCACATACTGTATTAGCATTAAGGTACCTGTGTATCAGTTGTGTGTCCACTTTCACATGTAATTTCATGCATGCATGATCACATACATTACAAAATGATTTACTGTACATGTAGAAAATGGATGCATTTATATTGATTATACACAATATGGTTGTCTAGCCAAAGCCACATAATTTATTTAATTAAAATATAGAGAAGTGTAGATGATTCTGCTGTGTTCTGCGTATGTTGATCAGATCAGTTACTTTTCAGATTTTTTTGTGGTGAACTATTTACTCCCAAAAGTCTGCCAGGTTTCACCCTATTTCTACTTCGCCATTTTCTATTTGTAACCCACACAAAAATACTGTTCCTTTATTCTTTCATTTCACCCAGTTAATTGGTTGAGATGAAAGTTACAACAATGACCTGACCTGACTTCAGATGGTGCAAGGCTAGTCATAAGGGAACAAACACTCAATATAACTCCAAGAGGCATCAGTTTTAATTTCTGATAATGATGTATTCCCACATAATGTACAGTTGTGGGGGAGGGGGGGGGGGTTTGAAAGAGTGTGGCAGAATGTGTTTTTTTAAGGGTACTAAATATGGCCTTGCATTAAGTTACAACTACAGCTCAGGTCTTCAGACCTCCCAAGAAAATATTAGGAGAGGAAATGGCAGGAGAAGTTTGTTGAAAAGGACTTGCATTGCCAGGTTTTCATGGCAGTACATGAGGGAGAAAAAATGATCACATAAACAAAATGCCTGAAATAAACCTTGCCATGTCAAAATTCTGCGACTCTACCAATACTCAGCGGGTGACATGTTCAGGAAGAGAGCACCTGCTTGTCTACTCTCTCCTGAATTGAAGACAGAGGTTTGGATGATCATTGCAGTGAGCATGATTGGGCATTCCAAATGGAGGCCTCTGATCAAAGGGGAGAAAACATGGCGAAATTAACCTGTGATGGCAGATGGGTGGAGCTTCCTAATATGACATACTAATATGGAGGCAGGAACAACCACAGTTGAATTTCTTCTGTTCTTGTCAGACTCACCTGGAATCATCAGTTCTTAGCTGTTGCTCAGCGAATCATTATGAATTGTACATGGCTAATAAGTGAAGACTGACTGTGTTTGTGTGGGTATTTATGTGTGTACATGTGTACGTATGATGGTCTGTTTGTGTGTCTATACCTGTGAGCACTTGAGCGGTCATAAGCTGGTCTGCAAAAGGGTCAAGGAACAGGTGAACAATTGAGCCAAATTAAAACCTGTTTGCTTGATGTGAGCAGTAAGCACCATCTCTTTCTCGGAATTCCCTTTTCACTTAATTTGCTGTGACAGCATGAAAACAGCCTCAATGCCTCAAGTACAATGAGAGAGAAGAATTTGTGAAATCTGTTGCGTCTGGAAGAAAGATTTCTTAAACAGTGACTGCAGACAGTTCATGACATTTAGAAAAACTGTTCAATGGATTATCTACAGAAAGCTGGGGATGGTAAGAGGGAATCTGTACTCTGTATGCACTCAGAAAAGGAACAACTTAAAGTTGTTTATGACAACAGGATGGAAAAAGGAAACCACATTTGTACACACGCAGACTTAAACTAAGAGCTTCTGATGGTTTGTCCCTTGTACCATTAAGAAATTGTTCCAAAAGCACACCCAAGGTCTGGTGGCAAATCCAGCTCCAACCATGGCAGAGTGTAACAGGCCATAGCATCACCAGGAGGGTGGGTTTCACTCTGTGTCTCACTGTGCATCAGCACTTTTGCTGCTTTATACAGTAGATACAGGACTGGACATTTCAAACTTTCAAACTCCGTTATGCTAGCAGACAGACTGAGCCCCAGCCCAGATGGGACACTAGGCCTTAGCTGGGCCATGCCCCCAATCCATCTCCATATTGAGTGCCAAGTTGAGTGGCAGAAGGTATCAATTTTAACCTCTTGGCATCGCTCACCAGAGACTGACCCACTCCCTTTCAGGGCTGAGACAGGGCAGTGGGGCCACCAAACCAATTTCACATTAACAACCTCAGCTTATTCATTTCCGTTGTTTTCCCCTGACTGAAAGAGTGCTGCACATCCCATATACTAGCTTTACAAAAGCTTTTCATCTCAAGGCCTTGTAAAAAGAGCACTCTGTGGCTCCAGAGAATGGCTGACATGTGAGACCTTTCTCCATTCACTTACAATAGGCTGCAGTGTAGAGGCTTTTTAACACACTGAAACATGGAAAAACGTCTAAATGGAAGTGCCAGTATCTGGATCTATAAACGAAGCGTAGCTTCAATGGATGATGTTTGTGTCTGTAGCAAAACTCATTGTGAGGCAAGCCATTTTCTGATGTCATTCCCAAAATGGCCCACAAAGGCATCTTATATCGAAGGCCTCAAGCATCTTGATGTGGCCTCAGTAAGTGATCCATGTTTCTGAGCGGGACGGTTGGGAGGCAGACTGCTTTGTATACAGCTGTTTTATTGCTGGTCTTCAGGTTCTTATTTTCGAAAACTCTCAAGGGCAGCTGATCAAAGGCTGTTGAGGTGTGGTTGATACGGGACTGGACTTCATTGTCAATGGAACAGGATGCAGAAAGAACATTGCCAAGGTATGTAAAATAATCCGCCACATTGAGAGATTTATTATTGATTGTGAAGACTGGTAGCTCAGCTGGTGAACAAGCAAACTGTGTGATGATTTTGGTCTGCTGGATTTTTACTTGTAGGCCGATAGTTTCATAAAATGTGCAAACCATGTTTAGGGCATTCAGATAGACCACTGGGGTGTGTGTTAAAACAGCACAGTCTTCTCAATGTTGTAGCTCGAAGATCTGTGTTGTTAGCATTTTAGTGTGTGTTTGAAGACTATGGAGGTTGAAAAGCTGGCTGTCCAGTCGGCATTGGGTCACAGTGGCCACGAACATGCTAAAGGTGACTGGACTGGACTTAACTCAAACCTCAACACTGAAGGGGTCTGACTTGAGACTTCCCACCTGGATGGGACACCCAGTCTTGCTAGCTGTATCCACTGTACATCTCAGTTGATAGTGTCTAAAGTCTTTGCCACGTCAGCGAAAGCCATGTAGAGATATTCATTGTGTTTGCATGGTTTTTCACAAAGACTTAGGAGCTTAGGAGACTTAGGAGCCTGATCCAGGGATGCACTTTCCAGCAACAGAAAGGAGAGCAATTCCTTTATTGTTGCCACAGAAACCTCTATCTCCTTTCTTTTTGTAAACGGCAGTTATGTTTTTGTCTTTTTGCTCTTGCAGGATGTATTCTGAGGTTCAGACAGCATAGATTAAGAGGTGAACTTGACGGATGAGCAGATATCCTCCATGTTTATATATTTCGGGTTGGTGTACCATCAGGGCCTGCACTCTTGTTGTTCTTCAGTCCTCTGATGGCCTGGAGGACCTCAGAGAACCTGGGGAGGGAGTCAAGGTAAAAGACTGGAGGAAGACTGAATAGAGTCTAATAAAGTGGGGCTGATGGGATTAAAATAGCACAGAAAGAAGCTGAAGTGCTCAGCCTACCTCACGAGGATCTATTAACAATGAACAGGGTGTTGCAGTCTGCTGAATTTACAGGGGTCATACTTCATCTTCTTGGGCTACATAGAGATTTACAGCTGTAACAGCTTCATAGCAGGCTTAAAAGTTATTGGAGTCAGCAAGGTTTTGAATTTTATTAGCCTTTTCAAACCATCAGTTATCATTCATGGAGTGCAGGGTACATTGGGTCTCTGCTCTGATGCTGGTGAGATGAGATCTGTGAGAGGCTGGGTTTGCTATGTCGGCTTTGTGGGCATAATGTTTGGTCTTACGAGACTGTGCATACTGGGTGAGTTTTTGTCAAACCAGTCTTCGTGTTTTTTCGGGAATCACCAAGTACTTCTTCAGTTGCCTTGTGAATGGAGTGCACTTATGACCACTGAGCCTCAAAATGAAGTGGCAGGAATGGCAGAGAAATTTTTTGTAAGAATACTTCTAAGGCTATTAATTGGGCCTTGTGAGTTGAGGGCAGAACAGTCGAGTCTCTTGTTGGGGGCTTGTTTTGGGTGGGAAAGCCAGAACTGCTGTCTGAGCTTAGCTCTGATCATGCAGCGATCAGTCCAGCAATCAGTGCCACACATGGACCTTGTGAACAGCACCTCCTTGAGATCCTCCTGAACGACAATTATGTAGTCCAGAATATGCCAATTCTTAGAGCAGGGATGATGCCAAGAAATCATGTGCTTGTCTTTCAGCTAGAATATTGTGCTGATGACTTATATGTGGTGATCAGCACAGAGCGTTAAAAGCCAGAGGACATTGCTGAGTAAACGAACTGTGTAAAACAAACACCTTGTTCCATATGCAGTTTTCTGAGCCTACTCACACATTGAAACCTTCCAGGAGCAGAATTCTGACTTCTTTTGGGATTTTGTTCAGAACAGAGGAAGGCTTCCATGATGCCGCTTTCAGCATCTGTGTTGATCAAAGTGGCATGGCGACATGCAATGACATTAGTCTCTCACTGATGCCAGCAGGAGATTCAGGTATTTGGTAGAGCAGGGAATTGGCTAATTAGCTAATGTCAGCTTGTTAAGAACACCTCTGATAAATAACCCATTGCTGGCCATCTAGCTAGCTAGTGGGGCCAAAGCTGTCAGTCATCCCACTCACAGTTTCTGGCAAGCAGGGTTGATGAACTGTGTCCTTGACCGTTTCCTAGAGCACTGAAAGGAGCTAGGAGATAGTTAGCTTGTTTAGCAACTAGCAAATGAAAGTATGATTATGTTAATCCATTTGCTTAACTTTTCATTCATCTTTTTTTTTGTTTTTATCCACATGTAGACCAAACAGAACATCCCACCAGCTAAAAAAAAAAAAAATTGTTTTATTATCATGTGGCCAAAAAAAGGTCTGCACTGTAGTCGGCATGTGCATTGCCACTCCCTTCCTGATCTGAATCGTGTAGTGACTCGGTAACTCCCTGACAACTATAGCAGACATGACAGAATTATAAAGAAATTAAAGAGAAAGAAAAACGGTGATTGGCTATAATGAAACAAAACCCTCACCATACTGTACCTACAGGTAATTTATTCCACTTTAACCAACCTCAAAAACTGCACTGCAGGTGTGCAACATTATTAAATTTGAGTTGACCGTGCCTTAATTCGACACTGTTGTGAATTGCTGTGAGAGTTTTACTATTGTGTCTTGACTGAGAAAATTGTGCTCAAAGGCTGTGCTGATATTCCTGTGCCATTCCCAAACCCAACTAGACTTTCATCAGAGAGCTTAGTTGTAATCAGAGGTCCTACTCTCAAATAGAAAAATAACAAAAAAATAATCTGTAATTGTAATTAGAAAAAAAAAAATGTAATCAATTTGTAATCAAAAAATATATATACTTTTTTACACTCATATTACAATGTGTCCATATGGAAGGAGGGGAGGGGAGGGGAGGGGAGGGGAGAGGAGAGGAGGGGAGAGGAGAGGAGAGGAGAGGAGAGGAGAGGAGAGGGGGCTGTGACTCTGGTATATGCCGCTGCATGCACCATGATTCCACTGTGCTGCAGCTCTACATAAATCACCGTAGCTGCAGCCGATCTCCAAATGAAAATATGCCCTCAGCAGCCCTCTGACTATGCAGAGCAGTGTGTGACTCTGCACACGCAGAAACTGAAGCATCACGCACGAAAAAAAACAAAAACAGAGCAACCCTTCTCCTTAAGTTATTGACAATGTAGCAATAATACACTGGAAACAGAACAATTCCCTAATTGAATCTTTGAAAAGGTGCCAGTAATATTCCAGAAAAAGCCCAGGCGTCCGCTGGGAATATCTGTACCAGCTGCATATTGCAATAAATTATAATTCTGTAATCAGCAGTAAATTGGGCCTCTAAATCACTGACACTGCAGCATGTATATAGTGGCACAAACAAGAGACCTTATTAAAAAAAAAGACAAATGACTTGCTGCATGTCTGTATATTTAAAAATGGATTCTAAGTGCCAATGTGATTTCTGGAAACAAAATCAATACTCTACTTTCACTGGGGTTCAAATTACACTTCCTCCTCTATTGGGCTAAAGAACTGCATTTTGAGTTCAGGTAGCAAGGTTGGGGGGGAGGCAGGTATGCAGAAGGGTTTGGAAAGATGTTGGGAAGATGGTGGTGTGTATCATGGAGATTGCCCCAAACAAATCAAGTGCTGGGCATAGTCAGAAGGCATAAGTCAACCCGAAACAAGAAGCACCTCCAGAGTACAGAGAACATCTGCTCAAATCATTGGCCACCCGCTACAGTTTCTGACCTCGCTTCATGACCAGCAAAAACTGCAGAAAGCCCAAACCATCCTACAGGACTCCACCCATATCCTTCATAGGGCTTCCTGGCTGGTGTCTGCGCTGCCCTACAGGTAGGACAAAGTGGAGTAAGGCAAACTTCCTTCTCTCTCTCTCCTGGGACTACTGTTAAGTCTCAGTCCACCTATTGGCCCTTCAGCCCCCCTTAACCATCAGCCTGCTAGCCACTCGCACAAAGCACTTTCACAAACTCTTAACTATTTGTTATTGCTGGATTAAGAACAGACCTTTGAGCTGAACTACAGTATACAAATCTCTGCTGCTGGACACTCACTGTCTGTTTGTTGTGTACAGTCTCTAAACGTCCTGTCTTTTTATACTCTGCTTGTGTCAGAAATTGATCCTCAGGGATAAATAAAGTTTTCTGAATTGAATAAGTATGTGGACTGCGAGAGAATGCATCAGACAAGCAGCAGAGTTAATCCAGAATGGGCTAGGTCTGGAGTTCCTAAATCAGGTGAAATACTAATGGGGTCTTCCCCAAACTAAAAAAAATAAATTATTTTGATTATCATAAAAATTATTTACATAATTTTTTAGTTAAATGCAATAAACCTTGTCTGTTTTATACATCCTTGGTAATACTGTGATCTTTTATTTATTAAATACATTTATTTTAGGGAAGGTACATAATAGATGGTGAGGGTACACAGTATATGGATCTTTTTGGTGTTAAACTCTGTTAGCCTGATGTTCAGCAAGCATATCTCTTGACCATCGAATGCAAAAAGTTGTTTTCTGTATAGAGGTGGAGACCCTTAAAGTTTCCAGAACAGTCTTGGCAAATGCTGGATAGTCTCGAGGCAGCAGGCAAAATTACTGCAATGGTCTGTCCTTGCCTTATTTTCTTATGTTGTGTACGATGCAGATTACGTGGGCTTCCCTGCCGAATGAGTGCCTTTCCATGCAGAAATCACATCTTGCACCTTTTTGTCAGATTCTGGTCTCAGATTAATGGCGTGTTATTTCCTGGCAGTTGGCAGACATTTGAATGATGACCGTCAGCTGTGGCCTGTCACTTCATGTACCGGACAGTCCATCTCCGTGGTTCAGCTCTCTCACTCTGCATCTGTGCAGGAGACTGAATTATATGGATGAACACGAGATTGAAAAGGACATCCACTTAACAGCCTTGGCTGAAGGAAAAGATTCCATTTCACACTTTGAAGCATAAAGATTTCCCTCTGTGTTAGCAGCATTTAGTACAGCTTCAGCAGGAAAATACATCTCTCGACCTTTTAGAGACAATTGACTAAAGAAAAGATTTCAACGGCCAGAAAATGACCCCTTGATGAGGATGAATGTACCTACTTAAAGTCTGATTAATCAGAATCATTTGTTCATAAATATCCATATCCATTATGAGTTTCAGAGGTTAAAAATAATTAGAAACTCTTTTTACCCGTTGATATCATCTGCCGTATTGGCATTTTGAAAATGACTGTAGGGAAGGCTGTTAGGGTGGTACGACTTCCTGCACCCCAGCGTGTTGATTTTGTTTTGACTCTTTGTACATTTCTGAGTGTGCTTGACTGGCAGAAAAGCTTAATCACAGCAATTACATAATGAGTCAAGGGGAAATTGTTTTTGTTAAGAAAAACACATTTCAACAAGATAATCTACTTTTACTTGCCAATATTTTATTATTGAGTTTAAGATAGATATTTGACTTAATAACAGGCCTGTGACTCACCATTTGCAGGTTTAGGAGTATTGACAGGATCACAGACAGAAATTAGGACGTGTTGTCTTTACAACAATGCTTAGAATCATTCTCTGCTTATGGGAAAAAAAGACGTGTCAGATTCAAGCCTGAGCTATGAGCTACTAAGGCCATGAGCCCACAGTGGAGGGATGACATCGATTTTGTCGTACCAGGGGTTAGGATGGGTCACACTGGGTTGTTCAGATTACTTTGCGTTAGCTATTTCCAGCGAAGCCCCAGGCGCCCACAAGCAACCATTTGTTTTTAGTAACTCACTGGCAAGTATAGTGGAGGAACGTATGCTTCAGCCTAGTGCAGGGTTGACTCAAAAGCAGTTACAAATATGAGAATTTTATTATGAATACATTTATTGCCTAAAAGAAAAAAGATTCAGCTGACTGATTGTGTCCAACTCATGGTTTTTTTTCCCTGGCATTTCGTAGTCAATGTGTGTGTGTGGAAAATAATATAAAGCACTGCAGGAACCACAATATACCTCTAGGGGACCCCTGGACCCACTAGCCCCTGGGAAAGCGTTCCCTCTAAATGCCCCTTAGTTTCTTCCCTGGGATTGTGCTGCATCTACTGGTCAAGGGGCTCTTGTTAAGGTCCATAGAATCATGAACTTAGAAGACATCATGGAATGGATATTAAATACAATAACACCTAAACATTAAATGCATATTTTATGTTGCATCTGAATGAACAAGAGCTACTTAATAGCAATTAACAGACATAACTATATGACCTTGGCTTTTTGTAAATGTCTTTTATGAATATGATGTTTGTGTTAATTACAGATTGAATTGAAATTAAAAGCCTTCTTGAGGTTAAAAATGTGTGGCATTTTTCCACAGTACACACAAATATAATTGCAGCTTTTACTAAGTAAGATTGAAACCTCACAAATTTTTTTAACTAAATTTGAATTAGCAGGATGAATTTACCGATACAAAATAAATAGCCTGAGGATAATTATACACTTAGGTTTGCTTGTTTGGGTTCTCATTGCCTCTCCATCGGTTCACTGAACCTGGCTAATGAAGTCCATAAGCACTTAAATTAAACTGTGTGATGTAGAACTGCTGGCTGCATGTACCTTACGCCTCTCCTATCTCAGTCTTCTGCCCCTTCCTATTCTCAGTGCCCTCTCATTTTAGTGTGAAAACTCATAATAAAAGTTGTCATTACATACCATACATGATGCTGGAGATTTTGTTTTCTCTCCAATTATTATCAACAGCCATGTTTGTTTACACCATTCGGATTTAGCCTCGTAAAACATCTTTCACAGCCTGTAATCTGTTTTAGCTTGACAAGCTGCTCTCTGTAAACACAGCAATCGACTGTCCTGCTTGTGTTAGTAAACAGAAGAGAGCTAATCATTTGTTGGAAGAAGGACAGGTGCCCACAGAGACAACATGGTTAATTTCTGTTCAGGGGCCTAAAGTACATACAGTATATTGCAAACTTAATCATGCATTAATTATCATTCCATTTCGCACCACAGTCTGTATTCTAGTAAATGGGACCAGGTTGTTCAGTCGGAGGATTAAACTGTGCAGCCGTTATACAAAGAAACTACAGCCTACCATCTTACAAGTTGTGAGTGTCAGCACAAAATTCTTACATTTTTTAATTCTGTCAACCCCTCCAGTAGCCCTAGGCCTCAGTTTAACATTTGAATTGCCCCTCTTTCCCAAAGGCAAGGCATTATCACAAAGGAGGAAACTATCTATCTGTGGTAAGCAAGAAATTACTATAAAATCATACCTGGTTTGATATTTAATATATATATAAGATGAAATATAAATATCAAGTTTGTTTAAAGCTTTTTTATACGAAAAAAAAAAAAAAGCTTTTTATATCTTTATCAGTTGGAGAAATGTTCTATTCTTGCCAGAGATATTCCACAATATTGAACATCCTGGGATAAAACTGGACTGTTGTTTGCCAGCTTAAGTTTTTTTTTTTACTTTACTGTCCAGTCCCTTCTTTTAAAAGAGTTATCAGGTGCATAAAAGAAGATGTAGCTCTCAAAGCAGCTCTGACTTAGACGCAACAACAAGTAGGAATGTCAAAAACAAGCCTGGGTAGGATAAGGTTTTTTTGGGTTGAATAATAATGTGAAAAAATGAGTTACAGATTAGAATGTCAAGAACCCTGCTGATGGTAATAAGCAGGCAGCAATAATTACTGTTATATTATTATTTTCCAAACCAATCAAGAACAGGTGTTTCATCTGAAAAATGAACACTGAATAAAATTATTTGTGAACTGGTCTTTGCACCTATGCAAATCAAAACAATTACAGAATGTGAAACACTCAACATTAAAAACTTACACACAACTTTTGAACTCTTCTGTTATGATTGTATAATTGTGGTAAGTATGGAAATATTCCAGCATAAACTATAAGTTATACATTATGTTTATTAAAATGAATGGGATTCTGTAGAGTGCCATTACCTTGTCTATAAAACCTTGTTCATTTATATGCAGATCATGCCACAACATAGTCACGGTAACGCTGATATGAGTTCTGAAATTAATGGTGCATTGCAAGCGACTGCCTTTTGTGGTTTCACAAGAGCATACAGAAAATGAGCGACTGAGTTTTTCGAAGAGTGCCTGTATTGGCCAATCTGCAAAAGCATGTGAGAGTAAGATAGCCACACACTCATCGCAATATTCCAATGCAAATACGGTCAAATTCCTAAAAGGCTGGGTGGTGCACTTGACCTCTGGTGTCAAAAAAGTCAATCTGATTTAATTAAATATGAGGGCCGTGATGAAAATTGTCTGATTTCTCATTCAGTTCATGTTTTGAAAAGATGTGATTGTCAAAATAAGATCAGACATAATATTGACAGCATCAAAAAAAGAAGAAATTCCACCAGAATGCATATCATCAGTTCTCAGCCAAACTATTAAGAGCAGCACAAAGATTCTAGATAGCATCAATGAATGCTGCTGTCTCTCAAACTCCTGTTGGTCTACGATCCAATTAGATAAAGGTCTGAGGAATAGTTCTCTTTGGGCTTACTGCAGAGACAAGCTTCTGGGGCCAACTCAAATCATTCCACCTTAATTTTACAGGAGAGCATCACAGAAAGGGGGATCACAGGGGTGGTTTGCATGTCATCACAGTTACTGTTTCACTCAATTCTGTCAGAATCAGAGAAGTGGCTGGACAGGACAGGAGTTCTGCACTATTTATAGCGTGTACACATAATGGATGTTGTGCCAAATCAATTAAAAACCAATAAGACAATTTTTCTCAGTCACTCAAGTTATTATAACAGGATAGTCAATTAGTGTACCCTGCCCAATCTGACTGTGCTGTCTGACATAATTTTGCTTTGTGACGCACTTTGTTCGCAAAGCTGAAGGTGTATAAAGCTGTTTTTATTTTCACAGTATAAACCGGTGTTCCCCTGGGAGAATGTGTGTCTCTCAGCCAGCTAAAGAGAGGGTGATTCATAATGTCACCAACACGCTTTCCTGTTAAAAAGTCCCATGCTGACATCGCAATTAATCACCATATGCTGGTCTGCCAGTTTTCATTTCTCTGTTCTGTAACACACAGCTTTTTATCACCATGATTATAATTATATACTGTAGAATAACCATTATTATAACCAGAATGGTCCACAGTCCAGCTTTGAGCACTGAGTCAATGGCTTAATTCGGTTTCAAAATTTACTGAGCCCACAGGCAAATTAATGCGCACAAACAATTTATATGCCCCACCCTCATTTGCCTGCCAAATTTACACAACTAGTATACAGTGCTGGCTCTAACCTTTCAGGGTCCTAAGCAGGATTTAATTTGGTGCCCCCCCCCCCCCCCCTCCCCCCCGACTCTACATTATAAGTAATATATATACAGTGAGCTTCATAATGTTTGGGACAAAGAGATATATATTTTTGATTTGGCTCTGTACTCCACAATTTTAGATTTGTAATCAAACAATTCGCCTAAGGTTAAAGTGCAGATTCTCAGCTTGTATTGAAGTGTATTTTTATGCATTTTGTTTTCACCATGTAGAAATAACAGCACTGTTTTTACATAGTCCCCCCATTTCAGGGTTCCATAGTGTTTGGGACAAATGGCTTCACTGGTGTTTCTGATCAGTCAGCTGTGTTCAATTGCTTCTTTAGAAACTATTTTTGAAATATTTTGAATAATTGGGGGGGGGGGGCATGGCGGCTCTGGGCCACTAAAATGCTACATGTCACTTACTGGGTCTGTCTGGTTCTGCTTGTGTAATCTAACAACTGCAGTGTATGTGACAACCTCAACTGACAGGTGTGAATGTCAATGAAACACATTTTTTCATACAACTTCATATTTGTCAAATGTATCTCAATACTCACCTCAAACCTTCCCAAGCACTGCAGAGGGTTCTGATCCAAAGTTTGGGAAACAGTGCCTTCATTTTGTAATTGAAATTTGTGTGGCTTGTGTTACTTTTTTGTCTTACACATTTGAGTCAATTGTCATTTAGACAACCATCAATTTTTGCAATCATAAAAAGAAAACTTCAACTGTTTGAATAGGTCGGTAATTGTTAAATATACCGCAGTAGATATAATTTGGGACATATTATGTATGTTATGTTTCACTAGATTTGTGTTTAAAGTTAAAAAGTACAAAACTTGCCTTCATAAAACACAATAAAATGTACCAAATTTGAAGAAATATGTTATCATTTATGGTGAACCAATGAAACTATTATGAAAACTATTTGATTTAATGTAATATTAAGGTCATTTTTATAAGCTCCCAATTTGTTTCATGTGGAGACAATTCTTGTCAAGATTACAGTTTTATTTAATGGTCTTAGTCGCTGAAAGTGCCTGGAGGTATTTTTGGAGTGGTTATCTCTAAAAACAGCCTCTCAGCAGGCAACAGGATATTATGCTATCCGGGATAGCATGTGTTAGTATATGATCAATCATAAGGGGGGAAAAGTTGAAAAGTTTTTTATGTTGTAATGACTGCAAGGGCAACTTTTTTATTCAAGTGATATATCAGTTTTTTAAATTGTTTTTCACAATCTCTTACTTTCACTCAAAGACACACAGACTATCATGCTGTATAATGTATAAGTCTATATATTTAAAACATTGATAGAAGATTGCAAACTATTTCGGTAATAAATATATATCTGAACTATACACAAAAGTGACACTCATAGTACTGGGATGCAAGACCTATGGTCTGCAGCCAAGGCCATGAGGAGATGTACCACCAGCCAGTCGATGACATCACCGCCACCAAGCAGATGCTAGCTGCCTGTGGTCTACCTGTGGGGCGAGGCAAAGGAGGAGCCAGAGCTCGATTCTCCAGGAGGGATCATCATGAAAAACAGATGGACTGCAACTACCACCTGGATGGCTGCACATTTACATAAACTAATGGGCTGTTAAAAAACAACAGACAAAAAACAAAAAAAGAAACATCATATCAGCAGTTGAGCAAGCTCTCGCACTTCCACTGACTGCCTGAATCTCTGCCTCAGAGACTATATCCAACAGGCAGACGCCTTAAAATGATGACAATCACTTTTTTTAAAATCCTGAATGTATTCATCAGCTCCATTTGTTTATTCTTTCATGTCCTTTTATGCCTCCTCTAATTATGTCATGCATTTTGAATAAGCCGTTTGAGGTAGGAAATGCAGGTACAGGAACACTCTGCTTGTTTGATAGGAATTTGCTTAATTTTCTGTGGTGGAAAAATTACACGTAGGCCGTCTTCATGTTTCATCTCACTGTCTTCCGTCCTCACCATTGCACAAACCAAAATGGTGGGTTATGGTTTCTATGTTATTGCCTTAGAGATTCAGGTTAAATGTGCTAATCTGCCCCACTGTCCATTGCAGTTCCATCCGGGAGTGTTTGTCCCTGTCACTGTATTGCAGTGCATCCCTAGTTTTGTGACAGACTGCAGGACCATGCCAGTTTTCAATTCTCTCCTTTTTTCTTCTTTCTGAGCTATAGGGAAGGTAATCACACCCAGGAGCTTCTCTGGATGTTTGCCAAAATCAAGCATTTATTCTTCAGAAAAAAAAGAAAAAGAAAAAGCCTGTAATCGACTGTCACTGTGATGAGGTACAGTAAGCTCCATAATGTTTGGGACAAGTCATATATATTTTTCTTTATTTGGTTCTGTACTTTACAAATTTAGATTTGTAATCAAACAATTCTTATGTGGTTAAAGTAGAGATTCTCTGATTTTATTGAAAGGTATTTTTATACACTTTCACCATGTAGAAATTACAACACTTTTTATACATAGCCCTCCCTACCCAGCACTTGTATAAATACTAGCCACAAGTGATACAAAATGTATGTGTGTATGTGTCTGTGTGTTTGTGTGTGCATGCATCTCTGTGTGGTACATACATTACTAAGTTGCCAATGGATTAATATAGTGGAGTTTAACGACACAAACTGAAATGTAATGAATAATTGTACATATAAGCATATAATGATTGCTATTTGTATTGAACATCTGGTTATGCATTTTATTGTGTCTGCTGAAAGAAAACAGAAAATTGTGAATGAATTACATTTTCATAAAGATTAAAGAAACACAAAAATATTTTCTATGTTAATGGAAATAATACAGATACAGACTTAATTCCAAAAAAATGGGTGAAGTGCTCTCTTGAGGTATATTGGTAGTCCCCCAGTCTGGATGTTGGACTGATATTTTGTTGGAAATGATTTGTCTGCTGTTTTTCCACAGATAGCTTTCATAGGGTGATGCTTTGAATGGCATGTACTGTATCACCAACACCAGGCACAATGCCATATTTCAATAGTAAATCAAAACGTGTTTTAATGCATTTCATTAAACAAGAAACCGCAGTGTAAAAGGACCAATGTTGGACAAACGTGCTTGCCATGAGAGAGACCGGGCCTTTCTTTAAAACTGCCTGCTTCTGCTATTACGCTGCATTAACATTTACTGTATATTTTATGCTTGTGTTATAATCTTACAACAACATTGAATTTCATGGTGTATAACTACAGTAATATTGAAACATTCATATTTGTTTTATTCTGTCAGTTTTTCCTATCAGTTGCCTTATTATAGACCACCTAGTAGTGAAAGTAGTTTTTATGCTAAGCAGGTGTAGGCTTGGTTAGTATGTTAGATGGGAAATCTAGGAAAGCCAATTTGTTACTGGAAGAGGTATTGGTGAACCAGTAGGGGGCATTTTGTCTCTGGTCCAATCAGAAATCCAATGCCCCAGCACTGTGGTGGGGGCATTGAGCTCTAGAAATGCCATCCTTATGATAAGACCTTAAACCAGGGTCCTGGCTTATGGTGCTCATTACAGATCCCAAGGGGCTTTTCAAGAGAGTACAGGTATTAACCCTAGTGTCTCTGTCAAATTCCCACAAAACTGTCCCTCTGCATTCTGTCACCATCATACCCTACATCTGACTGGCTATGCATACCCCACCTGTAGGTAAAAATAAGTAAAATGCATTTCCAGTACAGAGATTTCTATTGCTTTGAACTCCGTCAAGACTCTTTCGCACATTATAAGATCTATTGAGGGGAAATTCAATACTATTTAATGGGGTTTTTGTACACCCTTCTGCTATATCACATAATTTCCTCCCAACCCACCGACATCACCTAGCCAGTAATCAATTCTGTAGTCTGTGCCGCCTCCCTAGAAACCTATCTTGTAAAAGACAGGGATTATTGGCTCAACTGCTGGACTCCTTCCCATGACACCCTTTAAAACAGCAGTAAACCAGCACACTTCATTAGTGTGCGGAGAGATGTGAAAATATTGACTTTGGGAGATGGGTGGCGGGGCGGCTCGGTTGTGAAGAAGCGTGATATTTACAGGCTCACTGCATCCTGCAGTGGATGGAATCATACTTTCCCTCTCTGATTCTGACACTGCCTCTTGAACCCATATGCAGTATATGGGATTGGCTTATGAGGAATGGCACCTTCGAGAGTCAGGAAGCCACTGCAGCTACTGAACTCTTCTGAAGATCACTCAAAGGACAACAGTTCAGTAATGAACATTTCACTTTGTTTTTCCAATACATCAGTTAAATTTGCTTTTTCATCCCTGGATGTTTGTAGCCATCTCTCACCATTACACCCCCACCCCCCAGCACTCCCAATTGTTCTGCAGAAATCTCAAGGAAACAGAAAGCTATTATGAAGGAGATCAATGGAGTATGGATGAAATATCTCCCCAACCAGATACTAGACTACACTAGGTCAGAGAGTCTGTGTATGACAAACCCATACAACACAAAAAGACTTTCCTAAATGGTTAAACGAGGAGAATATCTTAGTTGAAGCTGGCTTGGCCTAAATGGCACAACGCTAAATATGAAGAACTTCTGAGTTTCTTTAATACTGGAGATGTCCAGGGTGACATAGCTCAGGAGGTAAGAGCAGTTGTCTGGCAGTTGGAGGGTTGCCGGTTCGATCCCCCGCACTGGGCGTGTCAAAGTATCCCTGAGCAAGACACCTAACCCCTGATTGGTACCTTGCATGGCAGCCTTTCACCGTTGGTGTGTGAATGGGTGAATGAGAGGCATCAATTGTAAAGCGTTTTGGATAAAAGCGCTATATAAATGCAGTCCATTTACCATTTACCATCCATTTGGAGAGTGGTACACAAAGGCAGGAGGAAGAGTGACTGTGAAAAGCTCCCCCGGGTGCAATAGCACATCACTGGGCTGTAGCTGAGAAATATCTACCTGGTGCTCTGTCACAGCTCTATAGTTGCTATGTGTAAATGAGAGCAGACAGTATACTATGGCCACCGCCTATGCAAACAGGGGGTGGGGGGAGAAGATAGGCCTTTAAGTGTTGCCCGATGTCTTGCTTTTTACATATGAAGATGCGTAAAGGCAACCTACCTGCCAGGATAGGAAAGTCTGGCAGTGGCCATGCTGACCAGAGGCGCTCTCTGACTCAAAGAGTAGCAAATTCAGTCTAATGTGGCTCAGCTCATCTAGAACCATTTGGAAGACATGGCAGCCCACAACACCCATAGTCCATGATTAACAGAATGGAGAAGACCAAGGTTCTCCTGTTGCCCTATAAGGTGCCATGCAGGTTGCAGCTCTCAGGTCTCTGTTATCTCCTGGACAGGGGACAAAATGCTCCCTATCATGCAGAACCTTATGTCACAAACAAAGGGCTTGTTATTCCATCCCTTTCTGGGGCTTGGACTGTGGGTCTGGCCACCAAGAAATCCCAGCTCCAACTAGTGGGAACATCCCAAATAGAAGTACGGACCTCACCGAGTTCTAATCATGTTGTGGTCCAAGACAATCATGTTTGTGTATTACCCTAAAGTTTGTCCTGTTCTTATGGCAAGCAACACTAAGGGATTGATGATGGTAATGAACACTGCTCATGTAGCCACCCCAAGGACATTTTCCAGGGGATAAAACAGTCCCCTCAGGGGAGGACCTGCATTGGACTTGGGATGGGTACAAAAAGCTTTCGAGTTCCTTATTTGAGCCCTGGACTCTGTTGTGCTGAAACAGGAATCAATGAAGACAAGGTTTGTGAAATGTAAGCATTTTGTGTTCACAGAGGCAGATAAAGGTTTAACATGATGGTATGGGGGTGACATTTTACCAAAACTTTTTCCAGAGAGTGCCACCCCCATTATACTATTATCAATCTATCAACCAGCATCCCTTCTGTCTTCCATCAGGGGTGACATATAATGACATAAAGTTGCTTCTCCTGCACCCTGTTAGGGCTCTGAGTGTCTGCACAGAAAGACCAGGACATCCAAGGCAGACAGACCAGCTGTTTGTATGCTATAAATCTGAACTAGGGGTCAGCCACTACGAAAGTCTAGACTATCCCACTGGATCATGGACACAGTCAGATAGGTATGTGTCCAATCAAATACACCAGTTCCATCAGATGTATAAGCACATGAGCTGAGCAGCCCTGGACCTGAAGAACCCTAGTCTGTTGGTATTCACCCTAACATTGGCAAGTAATTTAGAGACAAGAAACATGGCTGCTTTAGTGCTTATCATTCTACAAGAGCATGTGCTGGGTTTCAATGAGCAAGTTGCTATTTAATCACTTGCATAGTGCCTTACACCGGATTCCGTCTACCTATTGTCTGGTGAGTTGACTGGTGTGTTGTGTATGGTGTGCTAATATCTGCTCACTCTGGCAGTCTGTATCCAGCTAGGGTAGAAGTTTCCCTTTGCAGTGATAGGTGCCAACAAGATCTTAAGGTCAACAGATTCTGCTGCCCTCTTTGTCTAACGGTTGCTGTAATGTTTCTATAGTTTGTTCATCATGGCAGACAATTCAGCAGCAACTGGCACTGTTCATAGTTTAATAAACTAGAGCCTACACAGCTCAGGAATGTTCAACGCACAACCAAATGCCAGAACTCTTGCTTGTATTCCTTTTTAAATAATATTTATTATTATTATTAAATATGTATTAAATATTATTAAATATATACTTATATACTTAAACATATTCTTCTCCTTGTATTATTATTATTACAAATTGTTCATACATCAACCTGAAAATGCAGTAAAGAAACAGAGTCATATCAATTTATGAAAACATGTCATATATTCACTGTAAGTTCTCAACGAACAAAATTTGCATTATCTAGAACAACTCTGACCCTGAATTTAGTCTTCCGAATGTCTTTCGTATGCTATTCTAAAGTGACTATTCTATTTCCTACATAATAGGTGTCATTGTTGTACACCTGCTCTGGCACTGGAAAGGGAAATTTGCTTAGAGCTACCCTAAAAGTCTCGTAAAATGCAGCTAATGAAATGTTATGCTGCAATTGTTGTACATGGTCTCTGATAAACAAACAAACAAACAAACGAATAAATAAATAAATAAATAAATAAATAAATGTTTTGGGTGGTCTTTCCTAAAGAAAAAATACCACCCAAAAATAACGACTGCTGCGTTGATTTTTCAGCGTAATTCTCACTTTACTTTATCAGGAAAGTTGTTCAAAAATGCCACGAATTGTTTAGGATAGTATCCGTCGCTCTGTTGAACACTTACTTTTTGTCAGGCTGTTTGAATGAAAAAAAACCCGAGGCGCCTAAAAGTGCTCATTTAGAATGCGCTCCACATCTCCGTGCACCCCAGTGCGTATTTGCGTGAGCGCGCGCTACCTGCGGCATTCCGGCGGAGGTGAGCTTCGCTTTTGGCTCCTTTCTCCCCTCGCAGCAAGCGGGGGCGGGGCCATGAGATTGGGGCGCTAGTGCAGTGTTAAATACTGAGGCGCTCTGATCAAAGTAGCTCAGTCAGAGCAGAAGTACCAGTACAATACCATCTTCGCATTCTAAAAAAACCAGCGACATGGCAAACGCTTACCTGCAGGGAGTTGAGATCTCGGCTTCACAGTTCCTGGATATCTTTCATCATTATGACAATGATGGTAACTTACTAAATCGTTTAATTATGGATTAAAGATGGCCCTGAAGCCTAACGATGAGAGCGAAGTGCGATTTTTATCTATTGATCTGGGAATTATATTGTATGCATCTGCTTCTAAGTGTTGCTTCAGAACTTAAACCGTCATGAGTTGAGTTATTTTGACACCGATCACTGTATTTGAATAGTTGGGACTGTTTAGTGTAGAATACTGCTGTGCTCAACGTGTCTGGTGTCTCTAGATGTGACTGTTATATGCATTGGTATAGACTATACGTTTTTAAAAGACTTTATGCGAAAGTTGTGGTGACATTGTGACGGAATAGAAATTAATTTCGGTTAGTTCATTTCAGTTAGGCTAAGAATGTTTCGATAAGGCAACGAGCTATTTTATTTATTTGGAGATGCTGAAATGATTGTGCAAGTGAATTCGTTCCCTCCAGTGATTTTCTCGAGTTGTCATCGAGTTACATGACATTCGAAGAGCTTTTTAAATTACTTTTGCCTTCAACGTTTAGGGCTCACGAGCTAATTTGGAGGCACTTACTCTTTCAGGTAATGGATATATTGAAGGAAAGGAGTTGCAGAACTTTGTTAAAGAACTTCAGCAAGCCCGAAAACAAGCAGGACTAGTAAGTACAGATACTTGTTCTTTAATCTTTATAATTTTGGCAAAAGTTCAAGGTTTTTTGTTTGTTTGTTTTTTTACTGCGATGTGTGATATAGGCCTAATTTACCGATTACAAAATGCGTCATTTCTATAACGCATAGAAACGTGTCCTTCACCACTAAAACAACCCCTCTCTCAAGTTTGCCCTTGATATTAGACCACAGTGATTTTACCGGACGAATCTCTTACCTTCAATTGTTATCTCGTATTTACTCACTGAAGCACCGTGACGGTGGCACATGAACGAAATCTTCATTGTTACGGTAGTCCGATACTGACCTGATTGTTCTGCACGTTTCCTTGATGCGGTGGAGCTCCTTACGCGTGGCCATCCTCCGTAAGTCCCTGCAGTTGTTTCAGTGGTGGTAGGCTACGTTCTTCAATCAACAAGCAGAACTTGTCGGTTGAGGGAATTAACTATTGGACGGGAATATGCTTTATTAGAGCTAATGATTTTAATGTGTTTTCAAAGTTTAGTATTCATCGCCCCTGCTACGTAATTTAATGCTTATTGGATCATATTCCATACAGATAATGGTTTATCAATTGTCATTTAATATTTAACACATATTAATCCATTTAAGAAAAAACTAAAACCTATAGTTGAGTAATTATTGTTATTTATTATGGTTTTTTTATTGTTACAAATATTTAATTTGGTATATTTAGTCTGTATGGATTACAGAATACAGATGAATTATATTTTTACAGCAAGAATGTTTTGCAAAGTGTAAATATTTTTACATCCTAGACAGTGTTCTGAAGGTCATGGAACCCTAAAAGGAATTATTTATTAGAAAGTAGCCCACTGGACTATAAGGAAATAAACTAAAGATAAAACTGCATTTAAAAAATGTAAGTATTTCCTGATCGTGGAATTGTTTTGATTCCAATGTTTCAGAAAATATATATTTTATGTAGTGTTTGCTTCCGAGGACGTTTTTGAGTGACAATGTGTAAACACCAACAATATAATGAGCCAGTCCTTCTTTGAATAAAACAGAAAAAAGCTCAATGGCGTGCGTGTTGGAAGGCTAGGATCTAGGATCTGTGATATGTGACTGTTCTTATACAAATTTGCCTTTTCAGATTCATATTTTTAATTTGCTTTTGTTGCAGATAGTAGCATTAATAGCATACATTGGTATTGTTCGCTATTACTGCCTCTGTCCCTTTATCAGAAAGCATATTTACAGGATTTACTTCGTGAGCATTTCTGTAATTGAATACCAAAACCTTTACATTCCTAAGCTCTTCAGACCTTTTTCAGACCTTTTTTTCAGAATTTTTGGAAAGTTCTGTTGAAGAAAATTATAATTCTGTTTTTTTAAGAATTCTGACGTACAGTGCCCAGTTTGTGCCAAAATTAGTCAGAATTATTCATTCTATTTTATTTTGCAATGGGGAACTGAGATATAGAACACATTTTAGTCTACAGTGTTTGGCCACTACTGTCTATAAACAGTACTAACATGTCCCTATTTGACATGTAAATGTTTTTAAAGAAAAGTGATTTATCTACAACACCTTTTTACCTCATTGCAAGCAAGTCACATTTTGGTGGAAAGAATTAAAGTCTACGGGGAAGAGAGAAGTAAGTGATCTACATGTCTTTAGGCCAACGCTAATCGTTTTTAATTTGATTGCTGGCTGTTCTCATCCTGCCAAAAAACTGTTCAATATGTTTAAGCTATTCAACATGAATTGTGTCAGGAAAATTTAAGAGGCTTGTCCTATTGCATTGACACTGGCCTCATTATATTTATACTCTGTGTTGATCATAAACAGATTAACCACTGGAAGAGACCGGAGTTGCCAGTCACATTAGTATCCGAAGTACATTGCAGGAGGTTTACCATGATTGGAAGAAGACCAAGTTTCAGTCATTGGTTGGCAATTACCCTGCAGAGATAATTGCACAAGAGTGCGCACTTGACCGATTACCGAAAGGGAATTGACATTTTGTGGCTGCAATGTAAAATGAGTTTATGGAGATTTGGATGATGGTGGAATAATCTGGAAGCTCCACAGGGGTGCAAGCTCACAGGAAGTGTGTCATCGTTCACATCTCAGTAGGGCCGGTGAGATTTGAAAGTACTGGCATTTTCTGCAGACTGTTATGGACATGAATGGATGTCAGACCAAGGAGGTGAAAGAATGGCAATGTTTATGGCACCAAGTTGGATTTTTCCAAAAGGACCAGCCTATTCACAGTGGCTCTCCAATTCAAACTTGACCAGGGGATTGGTTAGCAGCAGGGTCTGCCACTTTCCCTTACAACTGCCGATGGACAACAGGACTAGTGATATTAGGGCGATTCTCAATTTACACCAAATGAAACTTGTCTCTCTAGATCAGCGGTTAGCTTACAGTTTAGAATGAATGCATTTGATGTTTGCTCATCCTAGCCTGGTAGGCATGGGTTGTGACATTAGAATACCCTTTTTTTCTCTCAGTAAAATGGCAGTATTCACTCAGAAGGGAGCAGGCATGCAAATTAGTAAAAGCATTTTTTCTAGGGGAAACGAGAGTTAAGAAAAACAAGAGTTATTATTTCATCAATCCAATCACCAAAAGGCCTTTCAAAACTGACACAGCAGAACAAAAAGTTCAGGGTGATAGTTTTAGAAGTTCAAATATTTTTAACTTCAGTAGTTGTTGTGGCTAGCGGCAAGCTCAGAATCACAGGATACTGCCCTCACTTAATTGAAAATGATTATTTCCAGCTAGAGTACAGTGGAGATGCTGTGTTTGGTGTAAATCGTGGGCAAAGGTTCACAAACCCTGCAATGGGTGGGGCAACAGTGCATTCTCAGTCACTGACTCTGAACCAATCAAAAGGCCTCCCTCTGTGAAAAAAAAAAGCCATGCCTGGTTTAAAGTAGTCAGCCACTGATAACAGATGGTTTGTGAAGGTCTCAAACTCCCATCACTATTAAGGCATTGTGTGTCCCTTTCTGTCACGCAGGAAAAAAGAAAAATTCCTGCATTTCACATAGATAATCTGATCCATTTACTGATTGCATCCTGTTTGTCTTGTATGCAGTGAAATGACTTCATATTTTGATTGTCAATTATTCTGGAAGAATGGAATAATGTTAGGCCATCATGTTTTTTGGTAGCTGAGCCCTATGCAAAATTACAGTTAGGTTTGGTTGTTGAGCTGAATTAGGTGACAATATCATAGCAAATGTCAATGTGAATTGAAATCTCCCCCTTCCAAGTTATTGACCACTGGGTTAGAGAAGGCAATCTTATGTAGAATCGTCATACCCATCTATGAGTGTGTTGTGTCACTGTGTGTTCAATCTGGAATGTTTCTGAGGCCATTTTGTTCTCCTGCTGTGGGTCATATTCAATCACTACAAGAAAGATTTCACTATAAACCATGGAAAATGAAATACTTCACTGCAATTATATTTTGTGAAATATGTTTAAATTGGTGTGAAGTTTTTCTGTTGGAATGTATCACCTGAGTAATTTGAACTGACAAGCACTTGGGCCAATCTTATATTCTGTCAAACCAGGTTTTTTCTCATGTACCAATATAGAAATGTATAATAGAAGGACAAAAAGTCTGAAAATTCAAATAAATAATGCACACACAAAAATGCACTTTAATCATTTTATACGTCACATCATATGCATGAGCAAACTAATCATGAACATTTAGATTGAAGGTTTGAGGCTTTGAATATTATTTTGATAATACTTGTATATTGGAATATGTAGATGCTGTGCTGAACATCTTGCTCCATCTTGCTCTTGTAGTTTTCATGGACAGTAATAGCAACACTAACCCTGACCTGTCCAATTACTGACTCGGTTGAGCATTTATTTGCAAATAATACACACTATTTTCCAAGATTATTTCCCTTTGTGTTTGCTTAGTTATTGCACATTTTCCATATACAGACGAGGATGTTTATTGTACAAACAATTATGTGTTGCTGAAAGGTACAACCAAAGTGCCTCACTGGAAATTTGATTACAGCCTTCTGAATATGATACAGGTTGATTTCATTAATCCAGTAGGGCAAAGTTCAAGCTTTGGTTTAGTACTTTAGTCAATAGTTCAGTATACAATATGTCAGAGATCTTATGTTGTTCAGAATGCACAAACTAAATGGTTGATTTCACTCATGCTTGTATGTGAAGTTGGGCCAGCACTGATTCAGGGACATTAATTTGAAATTTACGCATCATTTTACAAGTGATTCATTTTTGATGCACAAATAATGGTGCAGGAATAATAATGACTAAAAAGGCAACCATTGAGCCACAAACAAGATTGCTTGACCAGCAAATGGACCAGTTCAATATTTATTGGAACAACATACTGTCTCAATTCACAGAACTGGACCATTTTGAATGAATGATTAAAAGGTCATTCATACACAAAAATAGCTTACATAAATTATTGTCGAAAACAAATTGCAGGGGGCAGGTCCAATCTCATCTGTGTCAGTAAACAGCTGTAGCGTTCTTGCAAGCCTGTAATGATGAATAATTTCCGTCTGTTGACCCACAGAGGGATGCCCTTGTATGGGATATTCTCAAACCACCAGTTTTCAGGTTGTCTTAAAACATCCGTGCTTACTGCAAGTGGTACCTTGCCATCATATTTGTAAATTAGACATGGACTGTGTTGAGTTATGTTTACATAAAAATGTGTCCGTTTGGCACTGAAATGTACCGTATGTAGAGAACCCCATTTAGACATACACAACCCAGACAGCACACTGTGTTGCTATACTTCCCTTGCAGTGCAGTAGCATGTGCTTTCCATGATCTGTGGTGCTTTTGTATGTAAAGTTTTTCTTGTAAATTTGATGATTTAACAGCCGCAGAAGCATTACAGTCCTTTGTAGATTTCTCTCAATGTGGAGTGTCTAGAAGATTTTCCCTTTATATTTGAAAATTAAGGAATCAAACAGCGCTGTTTTTAAAGCCATTCATTTTTTAGTCGTTTTAATTTGTGCTTTGGGCCAGGGGCCTTTTGGGACGTAAATCTTCATCATAAACACAGATCTCTGATTGAAACAGGTTATTCTCATGGATTTGCATGTATTTCATCCCATCTGTCTTACCCTTGATGGTAATTGGCAAAGTTTTACAGTCCCTCCTGTTGAAAAGTTACCCCATACCATGAAGCTGCCACCACCATGCTTGATGGTAGGAATGGGTGATGGGCTGTATTTGCTTGGTATCAAAATAGCACTTTGCTTTCCGACCAAAGAGCTCAACTTTAGTCACATCAGAGCATAAAATATTCTTAGAGAAGGTCTCAGGGTCATGCTACAGGCATAACTAGTTACTTTGCTAAAGCATACAAACCTGTGACGTGTTGAAGAGATTGTTGATCTCTGGAGAGTTTCTCCAAAATCAGCTGAGATGTGTAACTCTATTAGAATTGTAGCAGGCCTCTTGGTCACTACTCTGTCAATTGCCCTTTTCATCTATTGCTCAGTTTTGTAGGACAGTCTGATCTTGAGAGTGTTGGGGGTTGTGCCATATTTTTTTCATTTTGATGATAAAATATTAATCAGGAAAATAATCATGCTTTTTATAACCTTCCATGGGCAGTTCTTTGGTCTCCATGACAGTGTGACTGATCATTGTAACTGTTTCAGTTGTGAGATCTCACAAAATCAGTGATATTTATTCTACAACACGCAATTGAAGAGTTGCATCTGAAATCAACATATGTGGACCTAGTTAATACATTTAATGTGATCTCTCAACGAGATGGAATATATCTGGCTCGATTTAGGCTGTGAATACTAAGGAGGAGAATACTAATGAATCAAGTAATTTAAATATTTAATTTGATATTATAGAGAGCAACTTATATAAGGGTAGAAAAAAACAATTTAAATATGATTTGATTTTGCAAAGGCACAATGAGAAATAATCAGTGGGGGGTGAAAACTTAAGGCATTGTAATAGGATACTGACCCAGTTTTTCAAACCTGTCCAGGACTTTGACAGAGGCAGGTTGTATGTTGCAATTTTATATGCTGTTTAAACAGAACTGAAAGAAGGTTCACAGACACAAGCAAACCACCCACAACATTCTGTTCTGTGAAGCACTTCACCACTTTTTAAACCCCCTGGAACAGGAGTACTTCACTGGACATTATAGTGTGGGGGTTTCCCAGCTTGTCTTGTATGGACCATGCCTTCCAGCTAATGTGGATCTGATAGACGAACCAGTCAACCAGATGTCCCTGGCACAGAGCTACTGTAAAACAGCATTACATCATCGCATTACATCACTGATGTTCTGATCAGATGGTAGTCAGGTACTCTGGGTAGACACTGAATGCCCTCAGGAGTAAATGTGAGCAATAGTATTGAGTGATCTAGCCCAAAACTATATTGAAACTGTATGCACCCTTTAGAAATAACATTATTTTGGAAGGACATGTTTTCAAAGTTCTCTGGAGAGAAAAAAATGTGTAGATAACTTCATATAATTAATTTCATGTTAATATTGAACTGACACTGAAAATTATTAAGCTGTGAAAACAAATGAAGTAATATTTGAAAATTAACCCCTGCAAAATATGTAAGTTTGGTCAGTACATATGACATGTATTAATAAAGGGCCACCAAATCAACCAAACACTCCCTCAGATAACTGCATGTTGTGCTTTATGAACCCGACGATCTGATGCTGGTATTGGGAGACATGTGCAGTGGTGTTTTTTCATTGCGTGGTGATAACAGTGGGTTCTACCATGTGCTTCATTTTTCAAGCAACTTTCAGTTGACGGCTTGGAACACGGAGGCTCACTTTTGTTGACTCTTTGCAGGAGCTGACAGAGCAAATGAAGGCCTTCGTGCAGGAATACGAGCAAAATGCAGATGGCAAGATCGGAATTGTGGAGGTGAGAGTCATTTATCTATTTTAAATTGAAGAACAATATTATGCAAATATTTTTATTTTTATGAATGTAGAGTCTGTACATGATTAGTCAAATGGAACCAAGGAGTCCAGTCTTATCTGTGAAGGGCCTGTGTGGATGCTGGCTTGTTTTCCATCCCAGTATGAAAACACCTGGTTTAAAATAATGGACTTGATTGAAGACTATGGATAGTTGATTTGTACAATCAGGTGTTTTAGTGTTTTGCTAGAACAAAAGCTTGCACCCATACCAATCCTGCTGAGATAAGTTTGGACAACCGTGCTCTGCAGCAGGAACATTTGTGAAGTATTTTAACCGATTAGCATCTCAATCAGGTGATGCAGAATCTAGTTAATTTATTGCCGATGTCTTCTGGACTATGAAGGAAGGATTATTCTCACCTCAAGTGTCTGCTTTCACTGAGTTAACTGACTGTATCGCTGAAGAGACTGAGGGAATTCTTCCTCACTAAAGGGTCAGAGATGTTAAGCTTTTTACTGTCAATTCTGTGATAAATCTATCCTCCAGCTTGGCTGATAAATAAGGTTAGGGACCCAGAATGCAGGACCGCGTGTGAGAATTGATGGGCTCGGAAGAGATAGCACACAAGGCATAGATAAAGAAAACCAGTTGACCTTCCGGGGTAAATGAAATAAACTTGACTTCTCACCTGTCAGTCACACTTGGACACTGGTGCTGAGGGTGGGGCTATTCCTAGATATCATTGCTATCTATGCATTTTTGACAAATACGCTGAGATGAATAAATTCTGAGTGGTTCTGATTTAATACTACTGCCATTGAGTTAGTTTGGGCATGTTCATTTTAAATTATTTCGCAATTACTTTTTGATTCCTTGGTCAAGAATAATTTCCAATCGATTTTTTTTTGTCTTGTTAGATGATGAATGAAAGCAAACAGACAAACAACCAAACAGGCAGTTATGACAAATATACTAACAGTAAAAAGCTAATAAAAAACAATTTAAAAAAAACAAAAGAAGAGTAAAATGAAACAGGAATAAGAGAAACAGTTAATTCATACATTTTTACTTTCATACATGCATATAATCTTTTTTGCTATTTGTTTTGTCTTTTGTTAAAGTCAAAAGATAGGGAAGTCCTGATTTCATATTCAATATTTATATATGATGGTTTATCCGGTTTAAACTGGTTTTGAGTAATTAGCTTCATAGCTGCCATTGTCAGTATTGTAGTTGAGTATAGAGTTTATTCCTAGAGGTGGAATCCCTTCGATAAACATTCTGGGTTCTAAATCCCCTCTTATATTGAAGATTCAGGATATATTACTGCCAACATCCTCCCAGAAGTCATTTAATCCTGTGCCTAAGCAGAGTATATGGGAGTGGTTTGCATCGCCACCTGACAGATTGTAAGTATTAGCCTGAGTTTGTGGTGTTATTGCACAGGTCTTCCAAGGAAACTCCCTACAGTACTTACAGATGGTACTGTAGTTTAATGGCCACCAGCACCTGCCCCTTACAATTCCTCAGCTTCAATCCTGCTGTGCTATAAAGGGTAGTGTTTTTAAGGCCATTCCTAGCATTTGTCCTTTCAACTGATCACCATTTTGCTCGGGATTTGTCATTGATCCATGACATTAAAGTACTATCTTGTGCAGCATTGATATACTTTAGTAGGTTTTGGAGGGGAGTGTTAATCCACCATTTTCTCTATACAGTATGTAATGGTTTAACGTAGATGAAGCTATAGGGAGGAGCAATGCTTGGAAAAGTAATCAATGTAGACCGCTCATTTTTCTTGTGTCAATCCTATATTGAGGCTGGTATTGTTCTCCATCTGCTCAAATCTTCATAAAGTTTATTTTCTAGTGTTGGATAATTGCACTTGTATAATTGTATAATTCAAATGGTCCCATTCCAGGGTGTATCTGTTTAAAATCTTCTATATGTGGATTTCCAAGTATAATTGTTTTACATTTTCTCTCATTTAGTTTGTACTCTGAAAAGATACTTTACTGTGCTATTGTTTCATATGAAGCTGGTAATGATTCTTCAATAGAAGATACACCATGAAATCATCTGAATAGCTAGTGTGTGTTATTTATTTCTATTTTTGGCCTATAGCCACTCCCTTAAAGTTTTCCTGTTGATTTATGGCTTCTGCCAAGGGTATCCTTGCCTAGTTCCCTGTGCTTCACCTGTGAGTTTGGGGTTTCATACATGAAACTGATGAAAATATGAATTCTCCAAATGCTTCAAAAATGTTTGGCAAGAGTACCATTTTAATGGCTTTTTCTGTGTGCATTGTTAATAAATTTGTATTTCTCATAGTACTTCAGTGGTCTGTAATATGCAAGGTGCATCTAATGTTGTCTGATCATAACTTTAGCTAAAGATCCATGTTGGTCAACATTAATTGTCTGGGGAAATTATGTTTAGTCTAATTGCTATATTGGCAAATAATATTTTCTGATCAGCATTTGAAAGTGAAACGATGTACGATGAACAGACTGTTGCATCTTTGCCCTGTTTAGGAATGACTGTAAATAAGGAAGAATTTCAAGTTGGTGCCCAAGTTCCATGTATGAAATTTTTATTTGCTGTACAGTTTCTTCAGTTATTGGAAGGAAATGATTTTGCTATTGTGGGCAAAAAAGATTTCTGAGATAAACTTTCCATTTTGAAATGCCTGTATATTCTCTGACTGGTTTATACAGTTACATATGTGTTACCAATTAATCAAATTTAGCATTATTTCAGTTCAGTGGTTATTTCTACCTTTTTATGTTCTTACTCATGAACATGATATTATTTACCCTCTCAATTCTACCTGTACTCCTTCCCATAAGATGATTGAGTCAATCTCATGTGTCATTAATTCTTAAATATTCATTGATGCTTTCTCTCATTTTTAATGTGTATGTCTCATTCTTCCAGTTCATCATCAGGTTGGCCTCTGGTTACTCACTTTGAAAAAGGCGGTGTAATTACAAAAACGTGGACCTGAAAAAACTCATCAATCTGTTCCGGTTTCATTTTGATGTATCAAACCCTTATTGGATACAGGGCTATCACATGATTGTACAATCATATACTACGGCACATTGTTCTTTCGTATGTGTATTTAGAAGTTACTGGTTCGTTAGTTAATTTACAAGCCTTGTATGTAGCTTTCCTAGCTGTGAAAGTAGCTAACAAGGCTTTGTAGTTACTAACTTACCAGATGATAGGCACGTTAAATTCTGTTCAATTCATAAAGCAGAAATGTCACAATTTGTAGCTAAATGAAGTTCACACTACCATGTCAGAATTGGCAAAGATCCGGCCTGGAATCACTGTCTATCTGGGTAGCTTGATAGCTAAGTGAGTAGCTATTGAATTGTTTGCTTGCTTCAGCTAACTACTTAGCTTGCAGTGCTTTAACCAGCAGGCTAATAATGGGTAGTACTGTCCAACGCAGATCTTACGTGAATAAGCACATAGTTACACATGCTTAGCCTTGTATCCAGTAAAATGGTCGATATGTCCTAATGACCCCTGAACCCAGAAACAGATTGATGCTGGTTTTGCAGGCTTTTGCAGGTCCACCGTTTTTGTAATTACACTGGTGTTTGCATTCACCAGGGCTCTTCAGACTTGTGCTCTATTTCGTGGATAGCAGTTACTTTGTTTTGACTTTGTGTATTTGACATTATTTTGTTCGATTCTGATTCTTGTCTAGCCGTTCTGGTTCGTTCCTCAATTGGATTTCTTGTTTGACCATTAACTCTTTCTATTTAGTTCTGATTCTCGCCGAGCTGTTATGGTTTGTTTGTTGATTGGATTTTGTATTTGACAATTGGCTCATTGTTTTGACCTTGACTCCCATTCTGCCCCTCTGCTTGCCGTACAGTTAGTTCCCAGCGTTCCTAGCTGAATTACAGATCCTTTCATCAGGACACTATATTGTTATTTTTATTTTTTTCTGAAGGTAACTTTGGGTGGAATTTTAAATCTCCATTGGGTATGCTATTCAGATGCTTGGTCTCAGCCTGCAGATTAATTGTCCCGAAGCACAGCGTTCATAGCCAGCCCATGCCCACCAAGCCTTCAAAGACTAGCCAGGTTTTAGTTAGTTTTGGATAAGCTGATAAGGACCAGAGTTACTCGTCAGTCTGAAGTATCATTTCCCTTACCCATTCCCTACTCATTTCCATTATCCTAACTTCCTGTTACGGTCTAGACTGGTTTATAACCGGATTGGGGGAACATCTTCAAAAATGGCTAAATTTGATTTAGATGGGTTTGCTATCTTTCGTGCTGTGAAACGGTTTGACTGTTGCCAAAAGGATGATCTGTTACTCATAGCAGACTTCTTTAGTGTGCCTAGGAATAAAACTAAACAGGAAATAAAGACTTGAAGTAGGAAGTTGCTCATTCTCCAAAGAGATATAATTTTATCGAAATTGACTTCAACTGCAATAATCCCAATTGTGCATCTTTTTTCTCTAATGTTTCTGAACTTTTAGATGTAATATTTGTGTAAAAACCAATGGCTCAAATTACAGTTGCATTCTGAAAATAAAAAAGTTGCTGTATATATATATATATATATATATATATAATATATATATATATATAATTTGCTCCTTCCTCACAGATGAATTCTTCAACGCTAAGTGTGAATGTATTTTTAATTATTATATTTTGATGTCAAGTAGGTTGTATACTTTCCTGTGTAGTGTTGTCATTGTGATTGTGTGTTGCTGTCAGAATTAGTGGTAATGTTTGATTTTTTTTCCTTAATTTTCATTTCACTTGCTACTTGAATTATTACAAATATATGATAATTAATATATATATTAATCCGTTGTTTGGTGCTAATTGTCACATGAATGACTTTTGTCTCATGAATGACAGTGTTCTGCGATGTCCAGGGTGTATTCCTGCCTCTCGCCCAATGCACACTGGGATAGGCTCCAGAACCCCCTGTGACCCTGACTAGGATACAGCGAGTATAGATAATAGATGGGATGGATGACAGTGTTGACGTTAGATAATGTATTAGCGTCTCTGAAATGGTCATTGACATTATTTGCAATACATTGATGACCACAAGGAATAGAATGCGTCTTGTGGTCCTTCTTCTTCACTTTGGGAGTGCAAATCACAGGTATTATTGATTATATGTTGATATGATATGATTTCTGTCCTCTTTGTTTCTGTCACGTGGCTCATGGGGATTCAAACCTCCAAGCACCCTGATTGGCACTGGAATGGAAATCACACGATTGGGTGGCTAATTGTGAGGCGTATAAAACAATGAGTTAACCTATAATAGTATTATCTATATACACAAATATTTTGTGTAATTACACAAACACATATTTAAGGTGCTAATATATCAAACAATAGGTAAGGTCATATTTGTCTTATCACTTCCATGATTATGTTCCTTCGCATTAAGCCACAGAACCACTGCTGTGTTCCAGCCATTCAACTAACTCCATAGCATAACTGTATCACAAAATTAACATAATTTTAATAGTATAATTCCTCAACTGCTATATCTAGAAATGATTCACATCATCTAACACTAACAGACATTCTGATCTTGTCAATGCAGCCTGATAATTTGAATTGATGAAATTCTTTATTTTCTTTTTTGCCATAGCTTGTACAGATATTACCCACAGAAGAAAACTTCTTGTTATATTTCCGGCAACAGCTGAAGTCCTGTGCTGAGTTCATGCAGGTATTATTATTTATTTTGATTATTATATTTATTTTTATTGAATAAACCATAATTAGTCTGCAGCATTTAAACCAGACTAAACCCCTCACCTTCCTATGTATAGTGCAGATACAGTGATCTATAGAAAAATATTCTATAAAAAATGTTTATAGGTTCCTTTTTAACTTAAAGCTGTTCTTTTTAACTTAGTGTTAATCTACGGCAAGATTTGAAGAGTTCAGGAACTCTAGGTTTAAGCTTGTAATATGTTGTGGTGGGTTGATATTACGCTTAACAAATGTGATTGAACAAATGATTGCTTTGCTGTAGAGCTTAACAATGTTGTGTTTGCAAAGCAATGGATGTAATGAAAGCTGTTTAACAGACTGAGATCTGTGTAGTTGCCCCCCCATAATGAGTCACATGGAATGGCCGTTGTTCTCTCACAGGCCTGGCGCAATTATGACGCAGATCACAGCGGCTACATCGAAGCTGATGAACTCAAGGTGAGAAACCATGGAGACAAACCCCAACTCTGGGACAAGTTGTGTATCTCCCGTCTTTTCATCATCTGTTTCGGTAATAGCAATGGACCCCTGGGCCTTATTCTATCCTGGCCCACAAGTACTATTACTGTAATTCCATTATGAAAGAGGTTGGTGATTAAAATGTATGTAATGGATATTGCAGGCCTTTATGTGGAACTGTAATGGAGCAGCCCGACTGTATTCATATTGTGTTAAAGTGGCACTCATGGGTATATTACCCATTCCAGCAGCGGTTGTAAGGAAGTGAAATAATTAAACTGGAGCCCAGAGTGAGCGGGGCATCAAGATGCAAGATGCGTGCCTGAAGGTCCAAGGTCCATCCAGGCCATTTCATCACAGTGCTTGGGCTTTCATTTGTTCTGGGTGCATTGTGTTTACACTCATTACAACCCAATTTATTTCAAATGAAGTTAGAGAACACAGACAGACATCTGAGATGGCAGTGTGCTCTTACACAGCATATAGCTAGTGTGGGGGATGGGGAGCAGTGCGGCAGACTGGCGCATCCTGGCATGAAAAAAAGACAACAACAGAAATTTAGAAAGACTGGTACTCTTTTTTCTATTTGCAGTCCCTGAACAGCTGTCAGATTTTCAGTGGGTGACTTGATAATGAAGGTAATATGTCAGCGAGACGTTGTGCAGTGTGGTTTAATGGGGACGGGGAGAGTGCCTGAATTTTCTGCAGTCGGCGGAATGTCCTGCAGCCCCGCCCGACCTGCGGAGGGGCCGGAACGTGGGGCTTTCACCTCTAATCACAAGATATGCAGAGCAGTTCAGTACTGCAGGCGTTGGTGATGGTGCTGTTGTTATCTCTGCGGTGATGTTGACAGGACGTTCAATTTGAGCCCAAAGCTTGTGGTCGTCTTCGTATTTTCCCCTCATGTTATATGACAGTGACGGTGCTGTTGCTTGTTAGTCTATCAATATGGTTAGGAGTGGCAGAGAGGGATACCTTATGGAGGCTGGAGGGTCATATATTTAGAATGTTATTTGATGGCTGCAGGGTAAAGAGCTTATGTAAGGGCCATTTCCAAGCACTGTTTTAAGTCTTTTTTGAGTCTCTTTTAAGACTCTTCTGCATACTTACTTACAGAAGTTTCTAATGACCTGCTTGCTTTTGGCGAGTATCGGGTATTTTAGGTTTTCATGGTCTAAAATAACAAAAAAAAACGTGTTTGAAGTAACTCCAAAGCAGGTGGCCTATAGAAGTGGTTGCAATGGATTATTGCCCTAAGTATGCATATTACTGGTTTGAGCCTGTATGTGCGCTTGAAAACAAAGCACTAATCTCTGTCTGTGCCTCTGTGATTTCAGAACTTTTTGAAAGATCTACTCCGGAAGGCTGGGAAACAATACGATGACAAGAAATTAGATGAATATACGTGCACAACAGTAAGAGTCACTCTGCTTTCTCTCGGACTGAGCAGGTCAGGCTGAATGACACAAAGAGGTGGACTTCAAACGCAAATAAATAATCACAGAGTATATTACATCAGTTATATCATGTTTGTGTGGTGTGTTTTATTTACATTTATTTATTCGCATATCGTTGCACAAGACAGACATTTACCATGAGGTGAACCTGCAGGAGGTGCCCAAAAAACATTGAGGCTTTATTGGGTCTATTACATTAAAGTAGTGCATTTATAAATAAGATGATGAGTTAAACATGACGGACGGTAGACGGTCCCTCTGCAATGCATGTTCTGTGTAACACTGAAGTGCCTTCTGCCATCAGGCTATGAACAGGCAGCCAGCCCCAGATTATATACTGCATTAGAACTCATCTATTTTCCTGATGTGCTATTTTGTTGCTGTGTTGTTTGTGGTATAAATCACATGTGATTTTTATTCCAGCTCAAAATGTTTGACTCCAACAACGATGGCAAGCTCTGCTTGGCAGAAATGGCAAGGTTGGCTAATTGTTTGGTGGCATTCTCTGTGCATAAATCATCACCAGATGTTTGTGGTGCCAGACTGTATTGTGGCATAAAAAAACCTTGCTTTCTGTGTATTTTTAACAGGCTGCTACCTGACCAGGAGAACTTTTTGCTCAGGTTCCAGGTACAAAGAGTGTTTTGAATCTGAAAATGGAAAATTCTGCATAAAATGACCTTGGCCCAGCAATTTCACAGAGAGTATGTGTCTTCTTTCTTTTAAGGGGGTGAAAATGACAAAAAAAGAGTTCAACAAGATTTTTGAGCTTTATGACCAGGTATGTTTTTTAAAGATAATAACCATGTCAGCAATAATGGAATCCCAGTTCAAGTTTTAATGTGCTGCAAATGACTGGTTGTCTAACTTGAATGTTGTGTAGATTTTATCAATAATAATTTTCCTATTGATGCCAGTGATCATCTAGACAGCAATTCAAAGGGGGGAGGGGTAGATAAAGCCGATCGGGGCTTTCCCTCTGCTCCAAACTAAAGCAGACAGCTCTATCTGTATGCAGAGACAGAGGCAGAGTCTGGCGGCTAAGCCCGCACCGCAGCAGGCAGTTGGCATAGGCCCTCTGCAGTGCACTGCCGCATCCCTGGATCGGCGGGGATGACACGCCGCCTGACACGTGCTGATTGGCAGGTTCGGATTGCATAAGCAGTCAGACCGCTTGGGGCCGTGTAATAGCTGAACACCCCAGAGAGGTGACTGGTGAAGGAAATGGCGGTACATTCGTTTAAAGGGGGGCTTTAAGCAGCGGGGGGGCTTCCACTGGTCATGTTTAGCAGGCATCAGATTGCAAATTAACGGCAGATGTTGAGCACCCCTGCTGGTGTCGACAGTGTGGGGCTTGGAGGGGGAAAATAATCTGGTCCTGTGGTTTCGATGAGAGCACCTGTGACTTTCGGGGGCAGTGCTAAAGCCTCCATCACCTTGCGCTGTCAAAACAAAAGACTTTGGCATTCTGGAGGGAGTGACCCTGTCGATCTCTCCGTGTTTTCAGGACGGAAATGGGTACATGGATGAGAACGAACTGGATGCCCTACTCAAAGACCTGTGCGAGAAAAACAATAAGGTAACTCGCAAAAATGTATAGTGCACAGCAGCCACAACTCCTAATTTAGCCTTTCAGATAACAAAAAGAGTTTAAGTACCTTGCGGAGGATGAAACCATGCTCAGAAATCTTGAAAAACTGTAAACATTTTCTTGCAAAATATGTAAAAACATATGGTAAATAAAACACAAACATAAAGCTTAATTTAATAAGGCTATGATGTGAATGTACAATTGCTGAATTTTAAAATAAAAAGCAGTATATAAACTATATGTAACTATATAATCATGATGTTTTTCCTCCCTTCCAACCTCACCAGACACAAAATTACTTTGTCTTTAGACTAAAAAAAACTAACTCTGCAATTGGCTGTAAGATCTTAGAATCAAATAGAATTACCCAAAGTGGTTTCAGCTTGTGCTACAGCAATAAGCATATGACAGCAGTTTCTAAAGAAACTTCCTTGTCCCTGACAGGTGTTAGACCCCAGCAAGATCCCAACCTACAAGAACGCCATTATGGCCCTGTCTGACGGCGGGAAGCTGTACAGGACTGAGCTGGCGCTGGTCCTATGTGCCGATGATGATTGAGAAACCCCCCCATACCATCCCCTCTCCCCAAACTCCCACCCTCATCCATACGCCCCTCCCACCCCACTGACTCGTGACGTGTGTAAAGGTAGCTAGAGACTCTAAGGGTAGTAGGACGTATTTTCATTTATTTATTTTTTAAACCTGTAAATTTGATCGGCGGCATGTAGGTATATATATGAGGCTGGTGGCACATACTTTTCAACCTGTTGTTTCTATACTGTTTGTAATGTACAGCTTTTGTAATGACAAGATTGATACAATAAAAAACAGACCCAAGCCTTGACCTCTATATATTCTGTGATGCAGTATCACAACTTCTCTCCGCATTAATTGAAAGCTATACACATTGAGTAACAGATCACCTCGTCATATTTTTGAGTTATATAATATCCACACCAGAATGAAAAATAAAAATCTACCTGATGATATTGTAGCCAAAGCAATAATGTGTTACTAGCAGCTGATGGAATGTAATATGTGAGTAATGAATTGAAGGATTAGTTGAGGGTTTATGTATTTAAATTATATAGCTGTCATTTACTCTTGCAGTGCATGTTTGTTGCTGAAGGCAAGCCTTCTACCAAGGCATTACTGAAGTTGTAAGCACATAGCCTAGTATATCTCCCAGATTTATTATCCCTGATTATATATATGACGATAAATGTCCAGTGTAATAGCAACAATTTTGCACTGTAAGGAATGATGTGCAACTCTATGCTGAATACCAGACTCACTGTGTAACCTGTAATTAAACATTATTCAAATACTACCTAAAAACCTCTGGCTTTGTGTTGTGGTGTGTTGTCCTTCTAATCCACCCCTCCAAACATGTCAGATTAAATTTTCCCTCTAAACAACCATTATCTGTGTGCAATGTTTTAAATATTTGAATGTAAATTCCTCTGTACATGTAAATGGACAAGTTCTCACTGAAACCTCAGCTCTGAATGTGCAGAGGTAACCATGACAATAGTAATACTGTAGAAACACGTACTCAGCGTAATCAACTCAAAATGATATATAATGTATGTATATGCGTACCATTCTAGCATTCAGTCCCCACAAGATTTTATTCATATTTTGTGTAGTTTTAACTTAACACCATTGGATGGCTTCATATTCCTTGCTCGCCATACTGTATGTCCATGCAGAGCAATCATCGGTCCCAGTAACTCCTATAAGATGGCTGCCCATACAGATCCACCACGTGTAAAATTTGGGAACAGACATTGTTCTGTTCATAGCTGAAGACTTCATTTAGGTTTATCTAGATATAAACCCATCCAAATGTTGGAGAAGTAGACTCATCACACAATCTTACTTTTTTCACTCACATCAGGGGTCCAGGTTTGTGCTCTTTACATCAGGTTATGCGGCATTAACTTTGAAAGAATTTTGTTTCCAAACGGCATCCCTGCCATTAACACCAGCTTTGTGAAGCTTAGGACAGTCTTTGACACAGAGATGTTTTGTGGTCCGTTTTGGGACTGTAGTTTTGGGGAGTTTAGCAGCTATGCTGTTGTGTGTTTGTCTGACCCTGTCAGTGAGTTTTGACTTCTGGCACCATCTGTTTGATCACTTTGGATCTGTTAATTGCCTCATGTTGCTCTGAGAACTCGCACATCAGTGCGCTGATTGTCAGAACTCTTTTATAGCTACACATACTGCTAAATGTCATTCAACTTAATTAGACTCACCTGTGCAGCTGCCTTTGTATATTTGATTTAACTACTTCAAAATCAGTCTTTTTTGCTTGTGGTTTCCATTATTTTGCCCAACTCCTGTGTGTGTGTCTGTGTGCATGCGTGCGTGTGTGTGTGTGTGTGAGGGTGTGTGTCTGTGTCTGCATGCGTGCGTGCGTGCGTGCGTGTGTGTGTGTGTCTGTGTCTGTGTCTGTGTGCGTGCGTGCGTGCGTGTGTGTGAGGGTGTGTGTACCCAGACATGTTATGGTGAGAAGTGATAAAGGAGAAGCAGAGACTGAACTGCAAGCACTATCAGTGCAGAGCCAGTTAAAACAGTGGGGTGATCTTATCATATAATTGGACCGCTGGCCCCCCAAACTTGTTCGATGTACGGCAGTCTTATCTGGAAGATTGCTATGGTGCATAGCGGCCATCTGGTATGCATTGTGTTAATTTACTTCTGTGAAGAAACACTCTTGTTTTTCGTGAATCGCCCTGTTCAGTTCTCTTTTTGCTTGTGAGTTTTATGAAGGACTCTACTGAGTAGATCCATGAGGTTTCAAACAGGATACAAGTTAAAGGACGCCAGTGGCTTCTCTAAAGCTTTGACACTTTTAATCGATTTGGCTGAAGTGATTGTTTATACACAAATAAGACTAAAATGCGGTGAAAATAAAACAATTATTTTAAAAGGGTACTGAATTCTATGAAATCTTTGTCAGATCATCATTGAAATTGCATATTGTTTTAGTACCTGATATACATAATAGGTTTTTTTCAGGAAACCACCAAGAACTGGACATAAGCAAGATACTGGTAGAGGTCAAGCACGGGTTAACAAACATGCAACTTATCATGGGTTTGTTTTCTCATGCAACAACACCCAAGAAGGTATATGTCCAGAAGATATTTTCCCAACTGGCAAACTGCAGAAGGTTTAGTCCTTAAACTCTCAATCGAGTTGCCTGCACGAGTATGTGATCGAGTGATGTAAGACAAGAATAAGAGGAATAAAATACAGCAATTACATTAAGTCCACAGAAATATGAGCTGGAAGCACTGGTTTTTTTCTCACAATTAATTATCTGGTCCAGTGGTGTGCACAGGCGAGCAAAGCAAGCATTCACAGCTGTCTAAACATACATCAGCAGCAAAACAACTAGGGTTAAAAACATTCCCTCTGGTCAAATTAGGTGTGAAAGTCACTTTTATGGAAAAATCCAGAAGCAATAACAGCGAAGCTTCATTCACCATGTGCATGTTCACAATCAAACAGCAGCTCAAGACAATTCTTTTTACTAGTCAGTAAAAAAAAAAAAGAAATCTTTAAGATGATTAGGCCAGACAAGGGTAGACTTGAGGCAAAAGATTATTATTCTCTCACAATTTTCCCCTGTGCATCTGTATATAATTGACAAAATATGAATAGCCCAGAGTATATGAAAAATTGCATAAAACCTAAAATCGAATTAACTAAAAATAGCTTACCAGAGCACAGTAGCATAAATCCATGCATTCACAAATGCTGCTCATAGATTTTTCTCAAAGGATATCTCAACAGAAATCTATTCCATATAACTGCAAACATCACAGTCAGCCCAGTGACATTTTGCTTGGAAGACATTCCAGTGTACACACTTTTAAAAACTATTTCCCTGAACCTGTGCAGTCCAGTGCCTTGTTTTCAGCTGAAAAGATTCTCATTGGCAGCGAACACTAGTATACTCACGTGCCTTCCACTAAAAGAGGAGGGAAGTTTCAAACTGCATGAATGGAACGGGACAATATTAGAAGATAGCGCCACTTGGGGGACCTTTGTGACCTGTCCTGGAAGACTGTATCTTCATTTGGAAACAGGGAAGCACAGGTAGTTTAGGCTGACTGCAGAAACAATTCTAATACAAACTGCTGTACGAAAGGTCGGAAAATCAAGCAACTAATTTTGGTAAAAACCATACAGAAAGGATGTGGAAAAACAAAGCGGTGAAACAAGGACTGTGGGCCGTTTGTTACACAGTGCTGGGCAGGAATATGTTAGTCGATGAAGCAGCAATAGCTCAATGTAGTGTACAGTAGTGAATTCTGACTTATCTGGTCACCTTCAAGCAATAATGTTGCACAACATGCTGAGTGCAAGCACCTACATCCAGTGATTGATTGATGTCCGCCTGTTCGGGTCACTACTCACATGTTGTGCCAAGACTAGCACCATTTGACAATGAACAGATGGAGACACACTCGCTTCCGCTTGATATGGTTTGTACCTTTGTTCCATCTGTCATGCAGCCTATGCCGCAACCATTTCTATTACACTTGTCACCAATATAATAGCATCAGAAGTGACCTTGCATGCATGCAGCGATTATCATTAAGAATCTCAATTGACACACCAACAACAGGTTATTTGCTTATCATACAGATCTTTATGGACAATCTGATTCTGCCATTTTCACTCGTACAGTAGAATTAAATCCAGAGAGCCTACATGAATGAAATAAAATAAAGACAAAACACTATTTACTAAAATAATAAGAACCGGTCTATAATGGTTTTAAAGTAATCATCTCAAAGATTTTCATTAGTAAATGTCTGTTAAGTCACTATCTATTGGCGAATTAGGTAACACAATGGTGATTGAGCCTATTATTATATTAATTTATATTATTATTATAATTTATGATTAAAGAACTGGGTGTCTGTGGCAATATTCCCAAAAAATTACAAGCGGCGCACAGTTAGTGACGCGTTTTCCATCACCCATCAGTGGTTGGTCCGCCAGTGGTTGGAGCTAACACAACAGGCTTGCTCTTCCACTCAGTTGTGTGATCGGCCTACAGTTTTTTCCAGTCTCTAGTTGGCTATCTGGTTGTCTAATTTACCACCCTCCCTTTGCCTGGGAATCAGGTGTGCAGACAGTCTGGCCAATCAGTAGCACTAAATACCCGGGAGAAAAGAAAACCAGGGCTGGATTTGGATTCGAGGGCCAGCGCTGATGATCCCTGATGTAGGCTATAGGTATGTCACAAAGGTGACGCTGGTTGGATCCGGTTGGATCTCTGGGAAGTGAGGTCCAAAAACACACCTGCAATTACCGCTTCTCGCCATTGGTACCGCCAAAGAGAACGAAACGGCGATCGTCAAGACTGTAACATTAATTAATTTGCTGTAGTATGCATCTCTGCTGTTGATGTTCATATTTGTATTCAAAGCAACACACAGCATTTATGTAAAACAGTTAACATGGTTGAAGGAAGCACATCAGATTACTGTCAGATATATGGATATTTTAAAAGAAAATCTGTATTCCCACAGGTTAATCCCCACATGACAGCCGACATCCAGCAACTCATCATTGCCATCAGTGTAATCCTGAGTAACATTACAAGAGGGTTTAAGGACTGTTAAGGTCTTTAAAACATTGTAGTGTAATTTTTATGCAGTGAAGACAGCCTGTCATGTGAAACAATGTCTCAGTTTTTTAATCCACTGCTATTTTACATCACTGCATCTGCATGTTCAAACAGGTTCACATTTCATAAGGAGGGGGGGGGGGGCGACTACAGCCTACAGTTTCAGGCTACATAAAAGTTTCAACTTTCATACAGCACAGATCATTCCTTCAGCCAAATGCCTGTGGCAGACGTTAGGATCCCTTAGTCTTCCTGATCATAGATTCCATCACAGTCCACTGCTCGTTTGTGACCTGCATGGAAGGAACACGCACAATTAAGCCATTTAAAAAGCAGAACACATTAAGTGTGGTCGTTTCAAACGGGGCCATTACCTCTCTCAGGACGTTGAACTCGCCAGCTATTGAGACGTACTCCCCACCATCCATTCTAATGGTCTGCAAACAATAGAGGCAAGGGTTTGTCAAACATGCTCAGATCCAACACAGTTTAAAACAGTGAGAGAAGAAATGTATCTTTTTTTTTTTTTAATTACTAAAAACATTCTCAAAAAAATACTTATTAAAAGTATGGGTGTCTTTCAGATGCCACAGAATCACCGTCTCTGAACTGTTTATCTGCCCTGTTTGCACAGGAAGAGGTCATGTTTTGTTGCATTAGGTGTTATTTGTCATAAGGCCCGGTAAGTCACATTGAAAAGAAGCACAACATCAGCTGCCAAATGAGTAAAAGTAGAAGATGCAGAGAGGGGCATCTGACACACGCTCATGCGCCAGGCGGCGTGGCGCGGCGCGGGCACACGGACAGACGCCAGCCGCGCCACGCGCCGCAACCCACGCCCTCCGCCCTCTGCTGTAACCCAGGAGCCCCGGCGGGAGACCGCGCCCGCGCCGAGCTCACGGACCGACGCGCCGGCGATGACTCACCGCTCCCGAGACCCAGGACGCGTAGTCGCTGCAGAGGTAGGCCGCCAGGTTGGCGATTTCCCCGGGGGTGCCCAGGCGCCCCGTCGGTATCCGGCCCATCAGAGACTTCTCAAACGTGCCCATCGGGTCCAGCCGACTGAAGGCGCCCTGTCGCAGTAACAATGAGAGACTGCGACGGTTACTCCAGAGACCAGAGATCACTAAAAAGTGCACAGTGAATCAAATACAGGATTTACACTTCAAACATTCAGTGTACTACCACTTAAACCATATTTAGATTCAGATTTCAAATTTTCAGTATACTACAACTTAAAACATCTCAAAACATCTTCTTTTTTTTACAAATCAGCAGACATTTCTCTTCATACTGTAAAACTGTGTGAGAAGCCAATTGCACCCACAAACTGTGTTCTGTAATTCCACAAGCTTACTGTAAAAAAGCAAGAGTGCACATAAAGCACCTTAGTCTTTATTGGGCCTGGTTGAATGATGTTGAATCGCATGCCGTACCTCCCCCACTCAGCTGCTAGGGACCTGTAATTCAAACACATACGCATACTCCCCTCTCTTAAGGTTCTGGCTGTGAAAAATGCCTTATACAATCCTCCATTAACTGTAGAAATGGTCAAAAGAAACCGCGTACAATTACCCGCTGGAAATGAAACGAGTCCCATTTATTTCTGTCACACCACGCAACGGACCTGAGAGAGATTATAAATGAATGCAAAATGCTGCACAGATTCCTCCCTCTTGCTTGAGGAGGGGGAGAGGGAACAGAGCTGACCTTCATTGATTCTGGAAACCCTGTACACACCCTGTGCTAAAAGCACCCTAGACAACATCTTTAGAGAAGAGTCTACACTGACAGGTTAAATAACTTTTTACCTGACCAAAACAAAAAATAACTAACTGGTAGGTGGTCATAAATGCCAATGGTGCAAGTTTGAACCTGCTCGGAAAACTAAACACTATAAAGACGCCTGCAGTTCTCTAACATGCTATTAGCTACTGTTGTTTAAAACTGAGCTTAGTGCAGTCTTAAACAGTTTCTATCAATGTGAAATCTCCTGGGTTTCTTAATTGTTTCTAGTAGCGAAGTTCCCATCTCTTCTTCAAAGATGACATTTGAATTCATGTTTTTTAATGAAGCTCCTATGCACCTTTGATGAGGGGAAAGTGCTGTCCCTCTCACTGATTTATTCAACCTCTGCTAATCCATCTTCATTATGCCCAAATGTCTCCAGAGATTGTAAAGACATTCATGCTCTAATGATAATTAAAATTTTGAGGAATTCCAATTATGGTTATTAATGCTCATCTTTAATAAACACAGAGAAGCATGTATTGCATTTGCAGACTTCAAAAAATGGGTCTATTTTGTATTTTTAACATTCTATTTAAGATTTTAATATCTTTAATAAACTTTCAATGTTTATTTTTATTGCTTGTATAATTTTATTTTATTGTTTTGCTTAATTTGGAATTGCAACTCACATTTTAGGACTGTTCCATCACTGCAACAGCTTCACGCAATTCAGGAGAGCGCAGACTTGTGTGCGCACCCTGCAAAACAAATGTAACCAACCGCTGCTTCTTCTTGCAGTCTTTTTTCAGTCGAACAGCTCTGCTGCACAGCCATCATGTGAAAGACTGCACTGCTTACACAGTGTGGAAAGACTGTACCTGACTGTTTGACCAGAGGGACCTGCCAAGTGGAAACCTCCCCCCCCCACCCCCTAGCCCCCTCCATTTGCCTCACACTGTGGGACACAGTCTCAGTCAGGACTCCATTCTGTGGGGCATGACGCTGCTGCATTAAGACGGAGTGTAGCACAGTGGGTAAGGAACTGGGCTTGTAACTGAAAGGTCGTAGGTTCGAATCCCGGGTAAGGACACTGCCGTTGTACCCTTGAGCAAGGTACTTAACCTGCATTGCTTCAGTATATATCCAGCTGTATAAATGGATACAATGTAAAAAATGCTGTGTTAAAAGTTGTGTAAGTCGCTCTGGATAAGAGCGTCTGCTAAATGCCTGTAATGTAATGTAATGTAATGTAATGCTTTACCCGCACAAGCCACTCCACAACCCCTGTGCTGCACATTCCAGCAATCCCCCCCCACATTATGCATTCAAATGGAAATGCGTACTTGCAGAGTGCCTCCACTCCTGCTTTAGCCGAGGCGCTGGGCACCAGAAAACCTGTGCCGGTTTCCGCATAGATCGTGGTTATGGCCAAGAATGCTGCTCCTGGGGAAACAAAAAAAAAAAGCCACATCAATATTTGCATCACAGTCCTTGTTCACCTCAATAAATAACAATAAAACAGAAAATACAGCTACAGCTGATACATGCATTACACTGTTGCATTCGCCCAGTGAGCGTCCTTATCAAGGGCAACTTTCTTGGCTTGCATTTCAGTTATAACTATTTATACAGCTGGACTTTTACGGTTCTGGTGGAGTACTCTTCTCAGTGGTAAAATGACTGCACCTCACCTGAGATTCGAACCTGTAATCTTGCTCATACAGTATTTCCAGTTCTCTTCCAAATGCACCGCACCACTTCCCCAGCACATTGGTGAACAGCATTTGGTGCTTATAAATGTAAATCTAAATAAACTGCAGGTATAAATGGGAAACAAGGGGGTGTGAAGACCGAAACATGACCAAGTCACATGTTTTCCATGTAGCGTTCAAACAGATTACATCATTATGGAACTAATGTACTGTAACACTGCAGCATTTCTGAGTCATTCCAAAGCTTTACTATATATGGGTTGTGATGAGTCACCAATATTTTTGGATCAATAGAACAAACAACAAGATGACAATACAAAGCTCAGGTTAAAAAAATGAATCTGCTTTTATAATGAACTTCTTGGCTTGACAAATATTGACCGAAAAATAATGATACAATAAAATGTTTATGCCACAATTCAAAAGGCAACTGTAGTATAGAGATAAGAATACTACAATGTTGAGTTTTAAGTAGACTGAAACAGAGGGGCCTTTGCAGATTGTGTCGAAGTTCTTTAGATTACTATCCTTCATCAATAACAACTATTGATCAGAGGGGACTCTCTACCGCAGACAAAGGCTGTATACAAACACGTTTTGTAAAGACACAACCTCTTTGTCAAGAAAAAGGTAGCCTTCCAACTAAACGGGCAGCAGCGTAGTATAATGGGTAAGGAACTGGTCTTGTCACCTGAAGGTCACAGGTTCGATTCTCGGGCAAGACACTGCCTTTGTACCCTTGAGCAGGTACTTAACCTGCATTGCTTCGGTATATATCTAGCCGAAGAAATGGATGCAATGTAAATGCTATGCTATATGGTAAGAGTGTCTGCTAAAATGCCTGTAATGCAAATGCCGATGCAAAACCTATTTTCGAAGTAGATTGATGAAATGCACAAATTCAGCTTGGATGAAATAATTATACGTACTTAATAAGCAAATGTATAATTTCTTCCAAAACATAGCCAACAGTGACATCTTTCTACCTCAAAATACAGGTAAACGCATTGACATTTGTGAGTCTTTACTTCCATCTGCTGGCTACAGTCCTTAACTGCATCACTTCTAATACACATTACCATTTATTTAAATCCACAAGTTAAAAAATCCTTCTCTTCAGCAGACAAATTTAGCCTTTGTCACAAGAAATGAGAAATATTGTATGCAACTGCACTGATGACAACCTTGCTGCTTATTTGCAATCATGTCTATTTACATTAAATTTGTAGTTTACACAAGCTAAGATTTCAATAAGTTTGGACATTGTTGTTGACATCGATACTAGTCGATGTACATTAATTCATGTAAATAGTGGGGAAAAAAGTGGATGCCTACAATAACTTGCATCACATTAAAATGCATAACATTTGCATAGTAGATATAAATATATTTGTATCAAATTTCGGGTGACCTATAACTTTAAATCGTATAGATTTGTAGGTCATCCAAGGCCTTACAGGAGAATATGTCTCATTTCCCCTCTGACTATCCTTACCTTTCTCTGCTTTGATCAGCCGTTTGCCAACCTCCAGGGTCACGTAGGCAGTGCCGTTGAGAACAATGTCAGTTATGGTTTTCCAGGCATTGGCGGACAGCTTCTCGGTGGGGGAGATGAAGTTTCCAGCGGCGTTGTTGATCACAACCTAAACCAGGTGAAATGATAAACCTCAACTCCAAAAGTCAAAGGATCACATGGGGAGCATAGAAAGAATGTGCGCCAATGAGATCAATGTGAAATGTCAGTACTGACGTACATCGGGCAGGCCCGCAACATTGACGAGCTCATCGACGCATGCCTTCACTGATGACGGGTCCCTCACGTCACACTGCACGGCATAAACCTAGCAACAAAATGTGTCAGAACAAGAAGGTAACTAAACACGAATGGTGCTGAACAAAAACATTTAAATGAACCAGCTTTTTTTTTTTGTATATTAGTTTTAAACAAATGTCAAAGACACATTCAGCTGGTTTATTATACATTAGTAATAATAACAATACACTTTCCTTTAACGTTTTATTAAAGGAAACCAGCATCTCAGTGCTTCACAGTGCATTCAAAAAGACGAGACAAAATACATACAAAATGAAATGAATGGATAAAAATAAACAGAAAAGGCAGGCAAAATCAATAATAATTGTCATAAGCAATCTTAAGTGAGTTTTCAGTTCAGACTTAAAATGGTATATAAAGAATCTGTAGCATACCTCATTTCCTGTTTGGGTTGATATTTCATCTGCAGTCTGTTTTAAAACATCCAATTTTCTGAAACACAAGTAGTGAATTTTTTTTTTTTTTTTTTTTTTAAACCTGCTTACCTTTTTGAAAAATCATTAGAACAGACATGGTTCAGGCTGTGTGTCTACTTATAACTAGAGCCATCAGTTTTCCACTGCTCGTGTTCATACATCGTTTAGCCTACTTCAATCCTCCACCAACAAGGGGTCAAACCACATAACAAACAATTATCCTGATTGCATCACCCCAATCATCTGCCTTAATAGAGCAATTACCACTTACTAAACACAGATTCATGCCAGCAGCCATACCACGATGCACCCTGCTCCAGCAGAATGGCTGAATTTCAGCAAGTGTGGGTTTGGTTAGTACTTGGATGGGAGACCACCAGGGAAAACTAAGTTGTGTTGGTGAGCCAGCAGGGTGGGAGTATGGGGTTCCCCGGTGCCCTGGCTAAATTCCCAAACAGACCCTTCAAACTAGCCACCTAATCATCCCCTGATTTAATTGGCTAAAAAATACTCTCCCTCTCCAGCTTAGCTGGTGCAAATTTGGTACCGTGCATCACCCAATTGGGTGCCAAGTGGTGGGTGAGGTGAGTTCCCACTCATCACTGTAAAGCACTTTGAGCATTTGGAAAAGTATATTGTCATATAGCCTAAATGCAATGATTCATTCATTTGTGATGTTTCATTGTGATGTTAAAAGCGACCCTTGCATGTTAAATTCAGCCCAATTATATTGGACCGCAGACATACAGCACACACTTCTAAGCTGCCTAGCGGTGGGCCCCTCCATCTATTACATGCTTGTGTGAAAATGCATGTAATTTCAGATTTTACACTTGTCCAGAATAACATTTACTTGAGAACACCTCTGATTTTAAAGACGTTGAGTCACCACTCAATGCTGTCGTTTCCCCTACTGACAGATGATTCCCACTCTCTGTTGTTTTGTTTGTTTTTAATATTCAACCTAGTTATCTTCTTTGTGTAATTTATTTTTAAATTGCAAGTTGTGCAAAAAAAGGAAACTAAACAAATCTGTAAATATGTCTGTCCAGTGTACCAAGCAGATACGGTTACGCTCTTTTCCTCAAAAACATTATTTTCATAGCCTGCATCTGATGTTCCCTCCATCTTCTTTCCACCTTCCATCCTTACACTTCCCCCTAATTAAAGGTACAGTATGTAAGTTTGTTTTAGAACATTTTTGTTCATGTTTGGTTAACTTTCCTCACAGATATGAATAAATTAAAAGCTCTAAGAAGACAATTTGGTGTCTCTGACTGCCTCAGAAATCAGCCACTCCAAATTTATCTGCACCTGAATCTTGAAATCAATTAGGGCAGCTCTCTACAAGGAGGCTTCCTTACCTGCCTGTCAATCCAGTGGCATGTTCACAACAGTCAGAGCAGGCAGGGTGGGGCTACACAGATAATAGCAGAGCAGAAATACTGCAGAGATAGTACTATAGCTAGCTAGTACAGAACGAAACAAGAATGGCAGAATCCCAGCTTTGCCAACAACAGCTTAAACTGATAAAAAAAAGGAAGAAAAAGACTGAAGAACATAATTTATTGCCCAAAAAGAAATTGAACTGAGCAAGAGACAAGACAAGAGTGAACATCAGTTTGGCTTTACTGGGCTTATACAGATGCCAGATCAAGATATGACTGAGATAATTAAGAGCAGATGTTTGCACAAAATCATGAAACAAATCGGCCCTTTGTTGTGCACCCACACACTATGACAGACAGGTGGCTAAATTTAGCCAACTTTCAACAGACAACAAAAGGTCTGTCAAGAAGACTATAGGTGAAACACTACAATGTGACCCATTACTTACATGAAAATAATGAACATTTCTGTAGGCCAATATGTAAAATAATGAGAAGAATTCACCTGCTTGCAATGACGCATTTGGCACCCAGAGTAGAAAGAGTGGTGGTCATTCCTTTCCCCAGACCTGTGCCACCCCCGGTTATGAAGGCAACTTTGTTTTTGAACGAACCAGGTAGCAACATCACCCCTTCATTGGGCGGGAAAAATCCAGCTTGAGGAAGGTTGGATTGCAACAAAACCTTTGGTCCACAGCTTATAAACTAGTTAAAAAGATAAAGAAACCCATGCATTATATTAGCTACACCCCTTCTGTGAAGAGTTTTGAGAACACGCTAGCCAACTTTATTTTTAGCGATGTGTACTAATGCACATTCTCATGAGATCATGAGATAGGGCACGCAACATATAAATGAATAGTGCAGGTCGCAGGGCGCACCTGCAGAGGGGGTCAGAAAGACCCTGACATGCGTTTCTTCCGCCTTTGAACCTTTGAACTGCTTGATTTCGCCACTATTTACTCTTTTATACAATATCTGCAATTAGTTCTACTGGCTGAAGAATTGTTCAAATTGGCAAACCCAGGTGATTGGAACAAAATAATGGGGACGACTTACTTTCTGAACATGAATTTTCCACCTTATATCTCACTTGTTCTGGCGCTAACCTCCTTCACGTGTTTAAAAATGTTTATCAAACTAAAGAGTCATATTTACTTAGAAGATTTATGGTAGCTTGTCACGCAAGTGTTTAAAAATGTCTTTTCTTTGTATTTTAATTTTTTAGTACGTTAGCGTCAGAACCAATGAGGCACTGCATAAGCCACGGAGATAATGTAGTCTGCAAACTTTCCCTTACTTGTGACACTTTTGTTGACTCTCAACGCGAAAATCTTGCATTAATCGTTCATCTTACCCTTCGATGCAGACAGCCTAATGGCATGGTCAGATCACCTTTAAATGCTGAAACCCTTCTCATTACAGTCGACGCCATGTTTTGAAAAACTGGGATTGCCCTTTCACCTATTTTTATACGGTGTATGCCTTTCACCGACTTATTTAAACGCTGATGTGTTCTTCTCCTTCTCTAAATTTAATGACAGATCGTAAACAGATGCATAGGTGCATACCGCCACCTACTGTACCGGAGTGTGTAACATTAGAATCACACCTAAAACCTAAACCTAAAAATCCTAACTTAAAATCCCTTCCAAATTCCATCCCCGCCCAAGCTATATATCTTATCACGTAAAGTGTTCCTCTCTGAATTATATTTACTACATCTCATTATGACATGTTCAACATTTTCGGGAACATTACAAATATCACATTTATCTGAAATATACTTCGCCATTAAATAAAGAGTTGAATTTAATTCAGTATGTCCAAATCTTAACCTAGAAAAAACCACTTCCTCCCTTCTGCACTTCCCTTTGAAAGCCTTCACCTTAATGGATTTCTGTATACTGAAATAGTGTCTCCCTTTGATATCTATTTCCCACTTCTTCTACCACAAATCCCTCACTGCCTTTCTTCTGAACGATTTGGCCTCACCTTTTCCAAAGGAACTTTCATTATTTCATCGTCATTTAATTTCAACGCTCTCTTTGCAATCTCATCTGCTTTCTCATTACCCTCTACACCAACATGAGCAGGAACTCAACAATTGTACATCAATTCAAACTCTTTGTATTCTTAGCATTATCGTAAATATTTCCATCAATAAATCATCTCTTATTGTTTCTTTTTAATTCAAACTGCAGTAGAGTCTGAACAAATGACAACTCTCTCAGGCCTTACCTCTTCTATGAATTGTAATCCTAAAATTATAGCAACTATTTCTGCTGTAAATACAGATAATCTATCATTAATTATTTTGCATATGACTACATCAAACTCAGGTATGTACACTCCTGTTCCTACATGTCCACTCCCTGGATCTTTAGATCCATCAGTAAATATTGACATATAGTTATAATAATTCATAATCTTGAACCAAATATCCAATGTTATCCACTTCCCTTTCAATCCATTCTCTCTTCTGCTCCACGAGTTGCAAGTCCACATTGGGCACTGGTAATATCCATGGAGGAACATTACCCCACACAATATTTGGCCCATATTCTAACCTATTTAAACCATATTCTTCTGCTGTTGTGTTAATATTCCAATCAAATCCTTTACCTTTAAGTTGTGAATATTCCCAACAATCACACAGCACTTTTGTTGTAGGTTGTTCCTCTCCAGATCCCTTTAACTTAACCCAATATGCCAATGACAACTTTGAGCCTCTTAAATATAATGGAAATTCATCAGCTTCCACCAGTAGTGCATTAGTAGGAGTTGTTTTAATTGCACCAATACTGAATCAATACTGAGCTCTGAACTGTATTCTGTATAATTTTTCCAAAACACTCTTAGCTGCTGCTCCATATACCATACACCTATAATCAATACATGATCGTCTTAAGGCCCTATAGATATCCAGTAACAATTGTTCATCTGCTCCCCATTCATATCCAGAAACTGATCTCATGAGATTCAGTACTTTTTTACATTTTGTTTCAATTTGTTTAACATGAGTTCTCCATATACATTTCTCATCAAACCATAACCCTAGACATTTGAACTATGTTACCCTTTCCATACATTGCCCATACAAATTTAAGCTGCATATTATCTATCCTTCTCTTTCTGGTAAAGAACATGTATCATGACTTTGCAACTGACATCTTAAATCCCCAATCATATGACCATCTTTCAACATTCAATATAGCACTCTGAATATTAGTCACATGTCTAATATGTTTCCCTCTTTTCCATATAGCCCCACCATCTGCATAAAGCGATGACCCAATATCTCCACCAACATTCATAAAAATATCATTTATCATAATGTTAAACAGAATAGGGCTAATAGCACTACCTTGAGGAATACCATTTACAATATCAAAATCATCTGAAACAGCTTCTTCAACTTCAACATGGAATGTCTGACTAGACAGGAAATCTAAGACCCAGTTGTATAGCCTTCCACCAATACCCATTTTATGCATTTTAATCAATAGTCCTTCTCTCCACATGGAATCATAAGCTTTCTCAATATCAAAATACACTATAGCCATGACCTCATTTATACTAATTGCTTTTTCTGCCTCATTACTAACTTTCACTAAAGCATCTAGCGTAGATCTACCTTTACGGAATCCACTTTGACATGTGCTTAGCGATCCTCTTTGTTCTAAACAGTATGACAATCTACAAACAGTTATCTTTTCCATCCGTTTACAGAAGTGAGATGTCAACGCTACAGGCCTGTAGTTTCCTGCATTAACTGGGTCTTTGCCAGGTTTATCAAAAGGTAGAATCAAAGCACTTTTCCAACTGCAAGGCATTACACCTTCTCTCCATATCTTATTAAACAGGTTCAATATAATTTTCAATACTTCAGCTGGTAATTGTCTAAAAATAGCATAGCATAATTGGTCTTGTCCTGGAGTAGTATATCCACTTCCCTCCAAGGCCATTTTCAACTCATGTAATGTAAAGTCCATGTCAAGTGATGATCCATCACTATCCTTTTTATTTGTTACATCAGCATTTGCTCTTAAAATTTCATCTTTTTGTTGTTTATGTATCTCATCTAAATGACTTTCACTATGTACACTTTCAAACTTCTTATTTGTAATTGCCAGATATTTTCAATCTATCAACACTGGGATTTTAACAGATTTTCTTTTTCCACTTATCTTTTTAATCATTGACCAAATGTCACCCAATTCTATTCTTCTGCCAATGGAGGAGCAGAATTGCCTCCATGCATTCTTCTTGGATGACTTAATAATTTTCCGTGTCACAGCTCTCTTCCTTTGATAATCAATCAGATTATCTTGACTCAAATAATTTCTTAATATTCTGAATGCATGATTTCTTTTTCATATCATTTTTACATTCATCATTCCACCATGGAATCATTTATTTTTCCCATTCACCGTGCTCTTTAGGAATACATATTGATGCAGCACTAATAATCATGGAAGTCACTGCTCCTGTACAGTTATCTACACCAACCTCATAGATATTCTTTCAGTGTACTCAATACAACATTCTATAAATTTATCCCAGTCAGCTTTAGGAAAACACCATCTTTCAATTACGTTACCTTCCTGTACATACATCAAAATTCATAGAGCATAATATCGAAAAGTGATCACTCCCTATGTTAGAATCATTCTTTACATTCCATTCACATGCATTACTCATATTTCCAGAGACTAAGGTAAGATCTAGGCACGAAACTGAATTTCTTGTAACATCCACCCTGGTACCTCTTCCATCAATGAGACAAGTAAGTGATCTCCAACTGAGCCTCTCAGCTTCTCCCGCTTCCGAGGTCGGGCACAGCCCTGGATAGATTCTCGGAGAGATGCGCATCTTGCACAGAGCCGAATAATTATGCAGTTCTGTGAATAGAGCAGCTGTAAGTTATCTTGTTAGTTCGGCCGTCATCTTTGCTTCAACTCTAGTGACGTTACGTAGGAACGGGGAACAAAGCTGGCGGGCTAACTAACAAGATTGAAAGGTTACAATGCAAACAAAAGGAGAACAGTACTGTCAAGTAGTCGTCAGATTGGTGTCCTTCGCGGAACTTACGTGAAACATTAATATTTACATTTTACTTAATGGGCATTTACATGAATATTCAAAAGAAATTCGGGCGCTGAGCGAAACGATGGAAATGATAACTCGAAAGCAAGCTGTTACATTTGCCAACAGATAATATAAGGAAATGCTGTAGCATCGTAACTTCCAGAATACATGTTAAATCTACCTTATACATTTTTGCATGGTACAAAATAAAGCACTGCGAAATAAAAATGTAGACTGGTATCTGTATAAAATTCAGTCATTGTTACGTTCACATTTTTATCATAATTTCTCGAGTGCAAATGTTTTACTGATCTACTATTCGGGTTACAATGTTGTAGTTTGGGCGGACACAAAATCCAGCGAGTTGGCTCTCTCAAAGTTCTTGTCCTCTCTGGTGGCTGGGCCAACGTCACTGAAATGTACGCTCACAGGAGCTTGGGAAAACGGAAGTCTATCGCTAACTGCAAGGAGGGAGTGTATTAAAGTTCACAAGATGACAAATAATCTACATGTCTAAATGCAAAAACCATTTCTTAATATAAACATGTACAGGTTTGCATGCGTACTCACTTAGGTATTTAAAAAATGAAAATTTTATTTGGTGCGAGTTAGCATATCGCAAAAGTGTATGTATTATACCGGATTTAAAACATCACGAAATGTGGAAACTGAATCCCGTGGAAGTCGGAGGTAAGTAAAGTTTGCTTGTCAGTATTATTTATGGCCAAACATTTTGCGTACTTTTAAAAACAGTTCTCTTCATTTTGCTGTCAAATTCACATTTAATCTCGCTAAAAAACAAAACATAAAAAACAGCTATGTAGATTTTGCATTTAGCTCAAGGCCACAATGTGGTGGATCCGGTCTAACTAAGACTATTGCTAGCTAACGAACATTTAAATGACTGATTGCAGCATGAATGAACAAAACAAGGATGTTTGCGTCGAGAGCTGTGTGGTGATTTTAACAAACGTGAAGTGAAGGCTACTGGTATTAGAAACACATGATGGTGAAGTAAAGCATGTATGATAATTTGTGAATCTGTTTGGAACGTTTGTAATCGTAATTATTTTATAGATAAAATACGTGACTGTAGATCATGATCATCACTCGGTGTAATGAACTGAATGCCCAGAATTGAATTTGTGAATTAAACTTGCGACGTAAGCCCACTATGAAGTCAGCACCTCGAATGCAGCAGTTCCATTGATAAATATAGCCTAGGTATTTACCAAATAAATAAATATAGGCATTTATTATGGCACATTGAAAATGTGATTTCAATGTGTCATAAGCTTCATAAAGAGATAATTCTGCATACTTCTGAGGTTCTGAAAACCCGCAAATGGCAAACATATTTTCAAGCTCTAAGTGTACCGCTTGTCATCATAAAGAAGACTTGGGCATCGACTGTATCTATTCTTTCAGAAATGACGGCCCTTGAATTCATCTGAAGTATTGTAGCTCTCAGTTAGGACAAACCCCTGAGGATAAAATTAAAAGATCTGTAGAATAATATTGAAAAACTCAATTTGACAGACAATTTCATCCTGACAACGGGAAAGCAGACAAGCTTAGCTGTAGAAATGGAAGCACGAAAAGCGCATAGGAAGTGCGATGGGGGGGAATGAAACCCCAGCCACAAGGCAGGATTTGTATTATGGGTTGAGAGTCAGCCACCCTACTGACTGAGTTTTCCCATGTCCTAACTCAGCTCCAACATTGGTGTGTTAAGTTGGGGTTGAGAGATGTATGAATGAAGTCAATTTATGTGCATCATTCCAGCCTGGAGAAATGATCAGGTTGTTATTTTGAATGTATTTCAGTGCATTTAGCATGTATCACGTACAGTGTTCTTCTGACATGTTACCGCCATTAACAAAATATCTTCTGCTTTTTCAGGAGAATCTTACTACCTTCTACCAGGCAAAGAGTATGTGGTGGGTCGCAAGAACTGTGAAGTACTTCTGCAGAATGACCAGTCCATCAGCCGTGTTCATGCACATCTTACTGTGAGCCCCCAGAACATTAACCAGGTCAGTTATTCACTGCTACTTATCAAGGAGTTTACATTAGTTTCTCATATAAAATGTAGCTTTCTAGAACATGATGGAATTAATTGTTTTCAAGTGTAAGATCAAATACAGACATTCAGAATTTACCAGTGTAGATTGCACAAAATGCAATTTACAAGTACAACATTTAGTACTTCAGGTAAGAGCCAGTGTTTGCATGCAGGCATTTTATTTAGGATTATGGGTTTTGGCCAGCCAAATTGAGGCATTCCTATATTTCTGTGCTCTAGATGGCGTTGTTGGCATATTAGGACATACATTTGACAAATATCCTGTTCCTGTGGCTGGAAAGGTTTTCTGTTCCTGAATGACCATCATTATTTATGCAAAACTGAGCATTGGCCTTGGTGAGGAAACAACAGATTTTGATCCATTTCTAATTTCATTCCCAGAAACAGCCGGTCGAGCTCACAGTGAAGGACAGCTCGAAATATGGCACTTTTGTGAACGAGGAACGTCTCGCCAATGCCATATCAAAAGTTTTACGTTCTGGAGATAGACTGACATTTGGAGTCTTCCAGAGCAAGTTCAGGTAAGTACAGCAGAGAATGTTGCTTTTGAAATAACAAAGTTACATTTTCTCTTGTAATACCAATTTCCTAAGTATAGCACTAGAGGATAATGAACTGACATCCTAAGCATGATTTATTGTATATTGTGGGGTCTAAATCTAATCTTATCCTTTACAGCCTGCCAGCACATAGTACAAAATTAATAGCAATGCATAAATGAGCAGGGTCACTGCTTGGTAGGGGTCTTCATGAAAAGGGTAAAGCCATAGCATCTTTGTTTTAAAGGTAGTAAGGTACACATTGCTGCATTAGTAGTTCTAGAACATTTTTTTTAGCAGCGCTGTGTGTTTCACTAAAAAGTTTTACCTAGGAAGGACTGTCCAATTGTTTAGAGAGGTTCAAACAAAACAAACAAAAAATGCATGTGTGTGTATGTAGGCATGAATGAATGAATGAATGAATGAATGAATGAATGGAAATTCACTGTGATATGCATTCCATCGTTGATGCACATTTTGGTCCTTGCTTTTGTCCAGGGTGGAATATGAGCCCTTGGTGGTGTGTTCGTCCTGTGTGGACAGCGAGGGGAAGGCAGCCCTGTTGCAAGCCGTTCAGCTGCTGGGGGGTCAGTTGGTGAACAGCTGGACCCAGGACTGCACACACCTGGTCATGTCCTCCGTGAAGGTCACCATCAAGGTCAGAACCAGTTTTACTGTGGCCAGGGCCGTCGGGGAGCATAAGGCTCACGACCCACATCTGGAATGGACCCGATCCTTCAGGTGTTGGTCCGGGTCTGCCGCCTGCACGTCCACCGGCCCGGCCTCACCCCGGCTGCCTTTCGGTGGGTTCAGACGCGCGCTGGTTTGAGAGTTGAATGGTGACGGGCGTCCCTCTTCCGTGTTGCAGACGATCTGCGCCCTCATTTGCTGCCGACCAATAGTGAAGCCGGAGTACTTTTCTGAGCTGGGGAAAGCCCTCCAACAGAAACGTACCCGACCTAAAGTTGAGAGGTGAGACGGCAGATATTTCACTCCTTTCTGTTCGTTGTTCCATCTGTTCAAATTGACTTTTGACACACCACCTTTTTATTTTTGTAGCTTTTACCCTGAAATCGACGAGCCGACTTTAAATAAAAAGGATGTGGACCTCAATGCCAGGCCTGAACGGAAAAGCCTATTTCAAGGGAAGACGTTCATTTTCCTCAGTGCCAAACAGGTAAGACTACAGTCTTGTTTATTTAGGTCTGAGATGATGGCATTCATATTTACGAATTAAAAAACTATTCCCTATTTGACATGATATAAAGGCTTCACAGCTGATTTTGCTTCCAGCTAGCAAAGTAGCAAGACACCAGTCTGATTATAAGTTTAAACGATGGGTATGTCATACAGTGAAAATGTATGGATGTATGTACTTATATAGGTTTTTGGGACTGCATCAGTCAAAGGCTTTGGTGAACAAATTATGTTTAATTTCAGGAGGCAATACTGTGTTGGCATATTGGCTCAGTAGATGGATCCAATCATTTGACTGACCAATTCTCGCTTATACGTGTAGTATTTCATTTTGTGAAGTCTATTTAATGATATACCTGCTACAGGAGTTTACATTATCCTACAGTGTTCACTGGGTGTGTTCATAAGGGTTTCTGTCTTCATTTAAGAAGTGTTCAGTCCTTGATTTACCACTTTAAGCACCTCTAGCTGCTCATTAAGCACCTGCAGGGTACTAGTTGTCAGTAAGAGATGTGCTGCTCAGTGTTCACTCTCCTGTGATATGAGGTGTTGAAGTGTGAAAATGGCCATTGTCTTTTGGGAGACCGTGTCAGGGGTGTACTTATGCTCATCTGCAGTAATCTCTGTGAGAGTCTGGTGACAGAATAGAGCCTTTAGACCCCAGTAGATTTGGCTGTTCCAAACCAGGAAAATGAAATGCCATAAATTCCCCCCTGAAGTGCTGTTGGGTACCAATTTCTAAGTAGACCAATAATGTGTATGTATTTACTATCTGAACTGCACATTTTGACAATTATAAATTTAGCTTTATAGACACATTTTTAATCATTTACATAAGTAACAGCAGTGTGTGAGACCTGTAGTGTTACCTGTCTTTGAGTCATTGAGAGGACCTGTCTCCCGGCTAGCAAAAGCGCCTGAGTTCAGTGGTGGCTTTTGGAGGGGGGCGGAGCCAGCTGCTGGAGGAGGGGTCTTTGCCCCTGTCCATCCTGGAATCATCCGGAAGCTGCGTAGTCGACATGGTGACTGGCAGCTCCCAGGCCCTCTCGTCCGCAACCACAAAGTGGAGCGACTCTGTGGCTGCAGTTCTGCGCAGGTACAGGCATGGGAGTGTTTATCTGTAATCGTTGCTCTGTCCTGTATACAGGCACAGGAGTGTTCATCTGTAATCGTTGGTCTGTCTTGTATACAGGCACAGGAGCGTTCTTCTGCAATCGATGCTCTGTCCTATATACAGGCACAGGAGTGTTTATCTGTAATCGATGGTCTGTCCTGTATACAGGCACAGGAGTGTTTATCTGTAATCGATGATCTGTCCCGTATACAGGCACAGGAGTGTTTATCTGTAATTGATGATCTGTCCTGTATACAGGCACAGGAGTGTTTGTCTTGTATGATGTGGGGATGCTTGCAGCAGTATCTTTGCTAAAAATAAATAAATGCTATCTTCGCAGCTCAAAATGTGAGCTAAGCATTTGAATTGACAAAACAGCCGTGTCCATCTGTTGTGATGTGTACACTGCATGGTTTTACAGAGGAAGTGTTCTAGCGCTAAAAGGGGAGATCTGGGCTGTGATGATGCAAGCTAGTCTGAGTCAGCAGGTTCTATTTTTACCTGATGTCTCCATCTATCGATGTCTCTACCCTACTCTCTCTGTCCACCTCTGAACTCCAATCAGGAAAGGCCTTCGAATTATCGCTGAGTCAGAGATCGGCCTGGCCGCCATCTACATCTCCGCAGACAACTACTGCAATCCGCTGTCAGAGATGGAATCAGGTGAGTGACTCACATGTATAAATTTAGAAGCATCCATTTTGAATTGATAACAAATCTGGAATTTTTTTGGTCTTCACAGAATCGTAGATTTGTGAGGTTCAGTATGGTATTATCTAATTGTCATTTTTGTCATTGGACAAATTGAAATGCTGTCTTTGACATTGCTGTTGATGGATGTTTACTGAAGTTGGGAGTACAATGCGCTTTTGACGTCATTAATTATAATGGCGTCTGTATATGTGTATGGGAGCCATCCCTTGGGCCCATTGCGAGTGATAATTAAGTCCTGAGGGTTGGGGGTGTTGCAGGTGCTTTCACAGCTGGGGTCAGGCTCAGCATATGCTGCACAGAAGATTGTTGTTGTAATTTCCCCTGGTTCTCCTGTTCCTACAGAAACGGTCAGAAGGAAGCCGTCGATTCCCAGTGCGACACTGTCTCAGAGTGTGGCAGTGGATGAAACCGTTCTGCCTGCCATCTCGCAAAACATCACAGCCTTTGCCCCCAACACCGAACCCTCAGAGGGTGCCAGCAGGTACCCCCCAGCTATCTCTGTCTTTCTTTGTCACCCTATGTCCATCTCTCTGCCTCATTATGTCTATCTCTCTCTGTCACTCTATTTCTGTCTCTCTGTTACTCTATCTCTATCTCTCTGCCACTTTATCTCTATCTCTTTGTCTCTGCTGCTCTATCTCTCTTACTCTTTCTGTGGCCATCTCCCTCTTTAGATTAATGGTGAAAGGAAAATTCTAAAATGCAAAAAAAAGTGTAATCTTGAGGGAACAAAAAATTATCTGGTGGATGGTCTTCCTTACTTTTATCATTTAATATGCATATCTATTTAATACATATTCAGTTAATTTGTTTTCTGGAAAAAAGAAAATCGCTATTGAGATGAAAATGAATTTCAGGGAAAGGGCAATTTGATACCGACAGTTGTGTGTACTAAAGCTGATTTATACCGTTTGTGTAGATTTGCGTGTGTCCTTTGTTGGTATGTTCAACCAAAGGCTTTCTTAGGAGGGCTGTGGTCCTCATGGAAGAACCCTGGTGCCTTTTAAACTTCAGTCCAGTGCGGAGAGTAGCGTTCAGGGCTGTTCTTTGTTCAGGTTCTGTCGGCTGAGCACCAGCGGTCTGAGTGCCGTGGCCGAAACTCCAGAGAAGCAGCGGGAGTGGGACAGGCCGCCCGGCAAAGGAGCCTTGGCAAAGGACCCGCCCCTCACCTCCACCGCGGCGGAGACGATGATGTCAGCGCGCGGCGCCAATGCCGTCGCGACCTCCGAGGTCCAGGGAGAGAAGCCTGCGCTGATGTCCAGGCCGAAACATGATGACCCAACAGCTGTGAAACCGCCCCTTACTAACGGGCACAAGAGCAGGCCCTCAGAGAAGCCGTCCATCTCCATCACTGACTACTTCCAGCCCACAAGCAAAAAAAGGTGAGCGTAGCAATGTGGTGAAAAATGCGTTATGTAATTCGCATGCATTGGGTGTCTGTTGGCCATGTGTTTCATCATGTAGGCTATTTGGCCCCATTTGTCATTTGTTCGGTATATAATTGGCTTGTATTCAGAATGTATACTACTTATATTTGACCTGTGTTTGGTTTGAAGTTTGTAATGTACCAATTATTGAATCTATATATGCAAGGTACACATTATTCATGTGTTTGGAGTAAATATTCATCCTGTTTGGTATATAATTGGAATTTATTTTGCATTTATTTGACATGTATTCAGAATATATTGGGTTTTTAGAATATGTTGGGTAATTATGCCATAATGTGATATAAACCAATGTGCAATAAACTGGTCATAAGAGTGTATGAATGTCACATACATCACATTTGATGTTTAAGCATAATGGCGCATTGTGTTGTCATTGGCCAGAACACGGGAGGGGAGTGACCCCGCTGACTATAGTGAAGCCAAGAACCCCAGGAGGGACGCTGAGGAGAACGTTGCGGAGCAGAGAGACTCCGCTCCCCAGCGCAGTAACCCTTGGAGACAGACTCCGCAGGCCGCCCCAGTGCCTGAACCCTGCCTCACGACCCCTGCACCAAGAGGGCCAAGCAACAGAGGGGGTCAAGGTCGCGACTCGAACCCCTCAAAGGAGTCTCAGCAGGGCCGTTCCTCTGGAGAGGCTGTCCAGAGGCCTCCTTCCAACAAGAGGAAGGAAATGGCCTCCCCTGACTCAATGGAGGAGATGGAGATGGAGGATCTGGAGTCTATCATGTCTGAGCCTATGGAGGAGCAGGAAGTTCCTGCCACGCCCAGTAAAAAGCAACGTTTGGAAACCGCTGTCAAAATCAAGCAGGAAGAGGAGTCTTTTACAGAGGTGAGATCAGAACTGACCTGTGCATGACCTTATGGGCTCGTCCTTAGGAGCAGATAGTTTTAGGTTTTTGCTGTGGTGACAGTAGAGCTGTATGAGGCAGATTTGACACAAACCTGGATGTAGTGTATGCAGAAATAGCTGCAGGTATAGGTACAGATCTGTATGGCACCTGATGGCACATGGAAGCCCCAAGCATGAAGGTGTACATGAGGCTTCATGATGGAGGAGTGGAGAAATTACTCCCAAGGTTATTAACATGTATGTCATTTCCTGCTCCAGGCTTCCAAACCAGAGGAAGGAATCACACTAAAGCAGCAAAGAGAAGCTGAACAGGAAAATGTTCCCGGAAAGGAGGAAACTAAGGTGTGTTAGGAATGGAAAGCTGTTTAGATTTGCTTGGTGTGCATGTGCATGCGTGGTGTGAGATGTGCGCATGTGAGATGTGTGTGTGTATAGTATGTACAAAAACAAATTAGCAGAGACAATAGGAGTGTAGGAGTGTAATGTTTCTTGTGCAATAGATGGCACCAAAGACCAGTGATAAGTAATCAAAGTAAGAAGGGAAGAATTGTCTGAAAATAAGTATGAAAATTGACTTTTATTCAGAAAATATGTTTGTCAAGTCAGGTTCAGTTACAAGGAAGTATTAAAGACCAGATTTAAAAAGATTTAGCCCTAATTTTAGCCTGCTCTTATTATCTTGCCAAGCAAGCTAGAAAACTTACACCTCAGCTAGCTAGCTATGGTACATTTGAAGTGAGGTTTGCCTGTAACACAGGGTTTTGTGTTTGCCTTACAGGTGCCCAAAGCATCACTCAAGGTTGAGAATGGGGAGGACCTCCCCAAGAACCTTCTACTGATAGAGTTTAAGTCCCTCATCGTGAGCAACCCTGTGAGGCCCAGAACCGGAGCCCTGCAGCCTCGGGACGCGAACCAGAAGAACTTCAAAAAGTTCCGTAAGGTCAGGCGTTTAACTTCAGACGGCCTTTCTCATGCCTGTAAACTGCCTTGGAGCAGAGAGCCAAAAGGCTAGCATTCGAGGGCACACGCTGCCCCTTTCAGTGCCAAGCAGCCCTTTTTGAGTTGTGTTATCCATGTGTGTTCTCCGCAGGCACCCGTGCCTGGGGCGCAGGGTCTCCCCAATATCATCGGAGGCTCGGACCTGGTGGCACACAACCGGGCAAAGAACTCTGAACTGGAGGAGTGGCTGAGGGAGGCAGCAGAGGTATGGATGCAGAGCGATGGGATGGGGGGCGGGGTTATGAGACAGGGGGGCGGGGAGAACATGGGGACAGAGCCACAGAGCAACAACAGTGGGGTGGTGGGGTTCTATGTGGGATAGAAAGGGATTTGTCAGCAAAACTGATGGGCAAAACATCTTTTGTTTGACAGGAGGACAAACAGAATGAGAGGGAGGAAGCACTTGGGGATGATCTCTTCAGGTATGCTGCTTGCTTTGTGACATTTTTCATGCTCAAAAACTCACAAAATCTGGCCGGCATGTCCGGTATGGCTGTCGATTTAGTATGCATGACACCCAGGTGACTGACACCGCAAAATTGCAGCATTGAGAAAATTTGTTACGGCCATCCAGTTTCAAGTACATGCACCACATTTCTTCCACATGTCTCCTCATTCTGAACAAATAATAGAACCCATGCTGTCTGCCATGTTGGATTTTCCGCCATTTAGAAATTCTCACAAAATGCCCGATTCTCACAAAATTTGGCATGCATGATCTACAGCACGCCACTTAAATTCCGAAGGAAATTTTGATTCATCAAAAACCCCAGAACTGTAATTTACATCTAGCAGAAATGGCTGACCATGCCCGCAATATGCGTATAGCCATAAATTTACGGCAATTGCAGCGATACTTCAAGGAATTATGCGTAGCCATATTGTGGACGACCATGCACAGGCTTGCAGTGTCATAATGCAGTATGGTCTGTAGAGGCGCTTTTTTGCAAAAATACTAATTTTCATGGGCTCTATAAGGCCAAATTGTATGACATTTCAAAGGAACCCTCCAAATGCTTCCCTCCAAGAGTCCTCACAAATGTAGCCCCTCAGTCCAGGATTCTTAAGGATAATTAAATATGAATATGCATAAATTGTGGAAAACGTATTTGAAATGTGCCAAATGAAGTGGGACCCATGTAGGTCATGTGTATCATTCTGTGCCACTACCACACTAGGTGGGCCTACATTAACACTTAAAAATTGCAATCGTGCCACCCGCAAATTTGCAACATTGAAAAAAATATTACAGCCATCCCATTGCATTTACAGTACATGCACCATATTTTTTCCATGTGTACCCCCTCATCCTGAACAGATTTCCTCATAGAACACATACAGTCCACCATATTGCATTTTCCAGCACTTAAAACAAACTTTTCTCCTTTTAAAACAACTTCTACAATGTCTGAATCTCACCAAATTCACCATGTGTGATCTACAGCACGTCCCTGTGTAAAATTGCAAAAGAAATTATGATATGTCTAAAGATCATAGGACAATAATTTACATTTAATCCAAATGGCTGAACTTGCCCAAATTATGTGTATAACCCCAAATTTAGGTTGATTGTTATGATATTTCAGATATTTAAAAAAAAAAAAAAAAACATTTGTGGACGAGCATGTTCTGGCATGCAGCGTTATAGTGGAACATGTCCTATTGGAAGGGCTTTTTGCTAAATACTAATTTGCTAAATTCTATGAAATTTGACAGGAACACTTAGACCACTTCCCTGAAACAGTCCTGAGAAGCACTCTGCAGTCAGTCCTAGATTCATAAAGAAAATGAAACATGAATGTGCATAAATTGTGCAAAAGTTACACATCACACTTTAAAAATCCACTCTCTATTCACACTTTTGAAATGTACTAATTGAAGAGGTCATATGTATCAAATTTCAAGCCACTGCCACCCTAGGTGGTGCTACAGCACCACTTCAAAATCCCACTTCTCAAATTATTATAGATGTACCCTTGCATCCAATACACACCAAAGTTGGTATGGATAGTATTTGGATTAAGTTTGCAGTCCATATCAAAGTATCCTCCAATGCACTATAGCTCATCCTTGGTGCTTGGCCCCCAACATCGCTGCTTGCAGCTATATTTTTGGTGTTGTAATTTCATAGAAAATGGAACAAACCAGTGCTCTTCAAACTGAGTGGGGGACTAGCTGTCTCGTTCATGCTCTTTTTCCACACATTTTGTGAGTGCTGAGAAAAAAAAAAAGTTTTCACTCTTTTCACACTTATTTTAAAATAATTTCAAAAGTCGGCAGCATGTTAAACACACAGCTGCTCACACAGCAGACAGTAATATTGTTACCTTGAAAGGTTTTAGCAAATAATTTTATAATGCATCAAACCGAATATTTGGCCTGTAAATGGTTAAGAAATTTAGGCATCTATGACATCCTTCAAAAAAGCCTGTGATTATTATTATTAGTAGTAGTACTAGGGTAATGGTACTGGACGGGGAAAAAAGATGCTGTGGCCTTGGATCGCATCAGCCATGTTTATTTATAGTTGTAGTAATTAATCAGTGGTGAATGATGGTAATTGGTTAAGAACTTCAAGCCTGACCATGGATCTTCTGCGGGCCTCTGCTTAAACACACAGCACATTCCTGTAGCATACGGGGGTAACACGACAGGGGGCTGGGGGAACAGACCGCTGCTCGCTCTTTGCTCACAGGAATGGCGTTTCGGCGACAGCGCCCAAACGAAAACACCGTCCGTTCGCCCCGCACCCCTTTCGTGCAGTGCGGGTTCCGGGCGGACCGTAAACACGGGTGTGGGTGAAAGTGTGGCCAGACAGTGTCTGGGTCAGCCACGCCACATCTAATCCCGCCAGAGGGCCCGGGCGGGAGCGACCCCGCGCTTCTCTGCACTGATCCCAGCTGTCAGCTCTGAGAAGAAGTGCTGACTCGTAGCAATGTGGCTACGCAGCCCCAACACAAACACTCCGCCACCAGGAGAAGGGGTCTTGTGTTTCTCTTTCTTTTTTGTTTCTGTTCTATTGGTAGTTTTTTTCTGAATTAATTTGAGACCATGTGTTGTAAACGGTATCCAAATTTAAACAAAATGCAGAAAATTTTGCTTGTGTCCTATGGGTTTTATAAATCTATGCTATGTACAAAGTAAACATATGGGTTAACAGTAATAATTAATCAGCCCATTGTCCTTAAATTCCCCAGATACTTTCTTTCTTTTTGTCTGTAAGAAAAATGTGACGTATGGCTACAGCTCTTGCCTGCAGTGCCAAGGCTTAAGCTTATAGGAATAGCTTTACCCGCCCGCCATACTTTTACAAATTAAGGATTGTCATCTAGCAGACATAAAGAACACCATTATTGTGTATGGAACATGGATATATAGTATATCATAAAAACTACAGGTTGTTGGAGTGTTGACTATAGATGTTTCCTTGGGGAAGAGTAAAATAATTTTCCCACAAAAAAGCACCTCCATCCCTACTCCTGAGAAAGTATGGAGCCTTTTTCAGTCACAACCCCAGAACTTGTCACTGTCAAATTGGTTGAGGTTAAGATCAATAAAAAAGGGAATAGAAGTCACTTCATCCCAAATGGAAGAGTTGTCAAAACAACAAGAGCCATAATGGCCCTTGATGTGGTTGAAAGGTACACCTAAGTAATTTGGCCTCATTGTTCATGACTGGGCCGCTATGATTGTGGTGGCAAAGTGGCCATAGCAGCCCTGCGTTTCCTTCCTGTTCCCGGGGAGAATGGGAAAGAGTTGCCTGGAGACGGTGTCAGGCCATGATGTAACCTGGCTCTAAAGCCCTGACATTTCCTCGCCTAAGCAAAAAAAATACAGACGAGGAGAGCAGGGTCCCCTTTTAGCGAGGCAAAAATGTTTGAGCATTGAATCATGATTCTCGACCAATCATGCGTGGGAAAAGAATGCACAAGCTTCAAAGAACACACTTTTTTGTGCTGGTGTGCGTGTGTGTGCATGTTTCAAACTGATTAAAACTGATGGCTGGTATGAGACATTTGCTTCATGCTTTAAAACAAGACCAGGTCAAAACCTATTATATGGCTGGACCGAACCGACTGACCAATGGTGTAACTTCATCAGTCAGTCACTCAGTCACAGACATTCGCGTTTATAGGGCTGGCCCCGCTGTTGCGGTCCAGCCAAAAATATCTGAATTGTACTAGACAAATGTAGCCGTAGTCATAGATAATTGTACATCATAAAATGTAGTCATCAGTGCACTTTAAGAAAGCTTGCCTGTGATTTACTTTTTGTTGCCGGGTGTCTAAATTGTCTCTTGCTTGTTTCCCCCAGATATAATCCCAAACCTTCCAAGAGAAGATGAGAGGATGAAAGCTTCACTTTAAAACTTCCAATGAGCGACACTTTGTAATACAGTCCAAGTTCTGTTTGAAGCATTGTCCTGATGAATTTATGGGGGGCTCGCTCACACCATGGAGCCTGCACCGTTAAATACGTTGTTTTTTGCAGAATGTATGTTGCTGATTTATGCAGTACATGGCCAATTTGTTTTCCCCCTCTTTCTTTATGGCCCCATATAAGTTTGCCTGATATGTCACTGATGGCAAGTAAGGTAGCGCAATGCGTATGTGCGTACAAAAATGAGTAAATCAAGTATTTTTAAAATATTTTATTTGTCCATAATAAAAAAAATTCCTGTTTACAAAACATGTAGTAAAACATTGAGTTTTTTTGTCTCGCCTTCACATGCCAAGCCTCTTTTAAAACAGACAGCAAAATTACCATGACAACGGGTGTACCTAATTGCGAAGATTCTACTGTCTGATGTTAGTTCAAACGGGCATTACTACATAAACCAATATACTTCCTCTTGCCTGTATAGTCTGTCACGGATTATATTTTCACAGTATTCAGTAGGTTTGTTTCTCCATTTTTACCATCCTCCTCTTTACCTGTTCTTTGTTGTCTGCCTAAATGTCACTGTTAAGTCACTGAAAATGCTGCAACGCCATGGAAGGTGCATAAATGTAGTCAAAGGTCCATAATTTAAATAAGCTCCTTTTTCAGTCCTTACAACTACCCCTGACAGTTTAGCACAACAGAAATATGGGAAAACAAAATGGGATAGAATGATTGCTTTTACTATTACATGTACAGTAGCATAAGTGTAGTTTGAAAGGAGAAGGCCATGTTTCCTGATCCATAAACATGTACATTCATTTTTTCAGAATGTGATTTCCTTTTTTTAATAGCAGGCACTCCATCAATCTTCCCCAGTAAGGAAAAAACCTTTATAAGTAACTGAATTAAACTGAAATTAAATAATTGAACGATATATAACAATATATAATTTTTATTTATAATATAATGTGCTTACCTATCCTTAACACTGACTTTTGCACAATAGACAGTGGTTTTAATGTAAATCTTCATTCTGTTGGATATTGGGGTACACAGTTTTTAATATATGAAAATGTCGGCCCTTGAATTTTCATATTGTCAGTTTCACAATGTCAAGTGTTTCTGAGCCACATTTCTAAAATCAGGACATAATTAGATTAGTCTGCAGAAACTGGCAATACGTGTGCTTGCTCAGGAAACACTGAATCTGGAAGTGGAGAATCTACTGCTCTCCAGGGCGAACGGAAGAAAATTTTTATTTTTAGTTTTTATATTAATGTGTCTTTTTCAGAATTACAAGAATGGGATGAGTTTGCAAGATTGTGTCCCCAGCACAACAAATGTACAAACCTGAAAGCTGTGAGCTATGTATATTTACATACTGTCGGAATGACATTGGCACATTGCACTTAGACAGCATTTCATGATTGAAAATAAATGTTCTGACTAAAAATGTTTTCATCAAAATTGCATTTTGTTTTCCCACATGAACTGTGCAGTGAGTGAGAGGCTCCATTAATGTATAACAGCCTTGCATTTTTCCCCGTAATTTTTTTTTTTTAATTGTAAGAAAGCTTTAAAGTAGATATATCCACTGCATCCGTAAACATTTAGGAAAGCGTTAGCTATGGCACTGCCCGCACTCTAACCTCTCGCCAGCCGTAGCTTTTTATTTCATTCTTAGACTAACCCACCCCCACCGCCACCTCCCCCATCAGCTATCAGCTCGCCCTTCTTTTTCAGCCTCTTCATCAGACAGCTGGCAATGCCCAGGGCACCACCTTTCAGGAAGCGCACAAAGTTGTCTCCAACCAGAGGGCCCATGGCGAAAAGGTTGGCCTCCTTGGTGCACTCGAATGTGTAAGGATGGATTTCAATAGGGTTATGTTTGCAGGAGATGGGCTTGCTGGGGTCGAGGGCCAGATACTGGCCATGGTCCTTGAGGAAAAACAGGTTTGGGTGGGTGCCGATGAGCACCAGAGCCATGGAGACCTTGAAGACCGTAGAATTGGTGCCGCTCCTCAGAACGCATTTCATGTCCGGCTGGAAGGATACGACGCAGTGCTCGGGGAAACTGGTGTAGTCCTGGAACCTACCAGAGGCTGGAGCTGTGGTGGCCTCAGTGGCAGCTGCAGAGTGAGTCTGGGAGCACATCAAGTGGTAGACCTTGTGGTATTCTGGGTAGAGCGTCTTCGGCAGCTGCTTGAAGATCAGGCCCGGGTCGTCCACCCGCTTCCGGAAGACGTGCAGGATGGAAATGTTGTTGTTGTAAGCGCACAAGGCGGCGTCGGCCGCACTCAGGCCCGCCCCCACTATCAGTACGGGGTCCGAGTTCTGGTCCAGTGTCCCCTTGCTTACGGCCATGCCGAGGTCAGCGATGCTGTGGAAGACGAACGGGAAGTCCTCTCCTTCCACCAGTAGCCGGGCGGGGGCATCGGAGGCACCTGTAGCCAGGACCACATTCTCAGCGAAGATGCTGAAAGGCACGTGGGCATCCCCTTGGACCTGCTGGTAGCCCCTCACCTCCCAGATGCCCTGGGGCAGCATGGCAGGGCTGCCATCCTTCACCTCTATTTCCTTCTTTCCGTCCACAGCATCCCCCCTGCCCTCACTCTCCACGGCATCCTCGTGGTCGCGGTGCAGCCGCTGAACAGACGTCACGTACGCGTTGTCCAGAAAGTTCTTCTGCAGGCCCATCAGCTTCACATAGTTCTTGTAGTAGGATGAGATCTCTTCTGGCGTGGCCCTGTCATTTGCCACACCCCTGAAAGTAACAAGACCTGTTAGTGCTCTTTCAGAATGGCAGTTACATAAACTGATAACCAGGTTACACTTCTACCTGCAGTTTTACCAAAGGTGTAGATGGCAAAGGTTACAATCTCCATGCTATGTCCATGTTTCAGCAGCTCATAGATATCTTACAGGATATCCACTTTCTGTCTCATGGATTACCTTCGGTTCCCTGCAGTTAGGTCTCTGTAGTTGACCCCAGGGAGCTCCATCCAAATGCCCAGACTAATGGTCAGCATGGATCCCTCCATTGCCTGAGAACAAGTGAGATGAATCTCACACACTGATTAACAGCATGGGATAGAAGTGAATTAGAGTTAAAATTGACAACACCAGGGTGAAGACATTCAGCTGTTTGCAGTTTTAAGGCACATACACGCAGTGCCCTAGGAATTATTTATCTATAACCCTGAGGGTTGATGACTACTGGGCTGTATCTCCATATTTTTGGTGGTCACATCTCAGGCTGTCCACAGTAGCACTTTGTGCAATCTTCACTGCGATTTGAAACGAGACCTCCTAACCAATGCACAAATAAAGATTGTTTTGTCATGTAAGAGTTGCAAAACAGCTGTAGCTAACAATATATTAATATGATTACAATAATGCGTTTTTTCCTCTGTAAGTGTAGGAGAAGTCCAAACCACATGAGAGAATGGCATGGGAAAAAACCACATGCATGGAGTCTAAGGTTTGCATCACATGCTAATTACCCAGCCTGTTTCGAACAGAACCTACAAACATACACAGCAGCCATGACCTGTCAAAAGCCTAGCGTTCATATCTATGCACACATATCTAGCACCAAACATCTATCTCTAGTTTGCCTTTAACCCATTTAAGCCCGCAGGCAACTAAAGTTGCCAAAGTCTCTACCACTCTTTTTCCATCTGTGAATATTTTTTGGATGACTATAGATGCTTATGCTTAAGAAATCTCTGGGACAAATCTGGGCATTAATGGGTTAAGAAAAGTTTTACATGTCATCCTTCTAAAAATTCCAATTTACTTGCTTTTTCCTAAAACCATTGTAGATCAATCGCTACTGTAAAGGGAAGGCCTGTCTCCTTTTAGCACCTTCTTCTGCTGTGGGACATCCCATCATGCCGTGTGTTTTGGTGGGCTGGAGACTCACGTGCCAGGCTCCCCCGGGCGCGGCGCGGCCCAGGACCAGGTGTGGTACGTGGTACTGGTTCTCCTGCCTCCACTGCAGCACGGGAGGGAACTCGTAGCCAAAGTCGGCATTGGGATGCAGCAGGGTGTCGAACAGGACCGCCACTGGGTTGGATGACCTCCCCTCCAGCCCCTCACTCAGATACTGCAAATCCTGGGGAACAGCAAAGAAATACATTTTTGTTTAACTTTTTATGCACAATTTAATTTACATTTAGGATATACACTGACCGACCACTTCATTAGGTACACCTGTTCAACTGCTAACTGCACCCGTTAATGCAAATATCTAATCAGCCAAACATGTGGCAGCAACTCAATGCATTTCAGCATGTAGACATGGTCAAGACGATCTGTTGAAGTTCAAACCAAGCATCAGAATGGGGAAGAAAGGTGGTTTGAGTGACTTTGAACGTGGCATGGTTGTTGGTGCCAGACCGGCTGGTTTGAGTATTTCAGAAACTGCTGATCTACTGGGATTTTCACGCACAACCATCTCTAGGGTTTACAATGAATGGTCCGAAAAAGAGAAAATATCCAGTGAGCGCAGTTCTCTGGGCGAAAATGCCTTGTTGATGGCAGAGGTCAGAGGAGAATGGCCGGACTGGTTCGAGCTGATAGAAAGGCAATAGTAACTCAAATAACCACTCGTTACAACCGAGGTATGCAGAAGAGCATCTCTGAACACACAACACGTCAAACCTTGAAGCAGATGGGCTACAGCAGCAGAAGACCACCCCGGGTGCCACTCCTGTCACCTAATGAAGTGGCCGGTGAGTGTATGTCCATCATTCTGTGTTAAAGAAGATTTGTCAGACCTTATCAGCAGCATTCTCATACAGATCATGGTGCTCTGGTTTTTAGGATTATTGCACACATCTATGCAACTTTACAAGAACTGTGCATTAGGTTTGATGCACATTTTCAAACTTCGGAAACGTACATTTTGTTTAGCCAAGTTGGTACTCCTGTTAAATAACAACCTTATGGAATAACACAATACCTTTCTTTCAGAGAACAGAATTGAATGCTATTTTAAATAATTATTTGCATCCTATTATGTAAGCATTTAGTGCTATTACAGTTTATGGTGTCCACCAGTGTCACCATAACTTGCTCTCCTCGTGTGCTGCTATGAATCTCGGCCGACTCTACCTGGTCAGTAATGGCAAGGTGCTTTGTATCCTGTAGTTTCCTGAAGAGAACTGGGTTTGGATGCACGACTCCAGTGTCCAAGTAAGGCCTATATCCACTCAGTAAGTATGACAGGCATATTCCAGATGGACCATTTCCTATAAAAAGGAATCAAGGAGTGATACTCTTAGGAGTAATGCACAGGTAAGACTAATATTCTAAGAGCAAATTAATTTAAACATATTTTGGATACGCTGTATTGCATGTGAAACATAAGACAGGTTGATGAAACAAAGATATTTGATTTTTTTTATTTCCAGGGTCTACTTTATCACAAAAAGTAATACAAGTGTGAAAATTTTAAATAAAGGGCGACTATAAACATAGCTACAAGCAGTAATTAAAGGGGCCAAGCACTCAAAGTCACAAATACAAATGCAAAAAAAAGCATGCAAAGGCATATTCATAATGAGGTGCTTAGTCAGCCGAGCAAGTTTCAAATGTCTACGCTGAAACTGATTTTTCATGAATTTTTCCATTTTAAAGATTTGTTGAGCTCCATAGCACCATCAGGTTTAATCAGGCTAATTCTTTATGGCTATCCTCAGGATGAAAGTGTGAACAGACTTAACAAGTTTCATCGCTTGGTGCCTAACTGTCTGGGATGTATTAGCCTCTCGGTAAAGAGCCACAGCCACGTGCAAATTCATTGGATTACTGTGAGAACACTTTTACGCAAAGTAACTTTGTTTCAATAACTTTCAAAGATATTTCCAAATACATGCAATAATTCAAGTTTCCTGAAAATCAGTCAGAGATGTCTTTTATGTGTTTTCTTTTCATTTATTCAAAATTTTAGTAAATCCATAATCCTAGGCTAATGGGTCCTTGAGGCATATTTATTCTGTATGTAAAGTCGGATCTTGTGCCATTAATTACGGGTTCCTAAGTCACACAGAGCATAATTTCTCATTTCTTAATTTGTGGAAATTCAATTTACAGACATAGTGCCACCATGTGGCCAATCAGCACCAAATTTGATGAGTAGAGGTGTGGAGCTACCATTAATCAGTGTGCCAATTTGCATGTGAATCAACCAGGTGAAAGTCTGAAAAGTGACATATAAACAAACAAAATCCAAAATGGCCACAAATTCAAGATGACACTGACCAAAACATATATAGACATATTCGGACTGAGGTGATTAGTCAGGGTAGCAGGTTTGAAATGTCAAAATAAAAACAGTGATTTTTATTGATTTTAAAAATTGTTGAGCTCAGTAGCACAACCCTGTTGTTGAATTGGGCCAATTATTTCTGATTGTCCTCAGGATGGTGCTATCAATAGACACAATAAGTTTCATCACTTCACGTCCAACCATTCGGGATATACCAGCTTTTTTGTAAGAAGCGGCACTCATATGCAGGTTCATTGGCTTACTGTTGAGATACAAACAACATATTGAGATACAGACAATATTTGAATAATTTTTGAAGGACAGCATCCATTGAACACATGACTGAAGGTTTTTTGCAAATTAGTCAAACTCCGTAGAAAAAGATGTCTTAGGTGTTTTTAATTCATTCAAAATGGTGGAACATCTACCAGTCGCACCTTTTCACAATGGAACATAAACATGGAAAAATATTAATTATTAATATTAATTATTTTAATATTAGTAATATTCAAGCTGATAAATGATGGTGTAACTATTTTAACATTTTGGAGGTAAGCTTTTGGCAGATAGCAGGAAAAATGTGTTGAGAAGAGACTGACCGATAATGACCACTGGCACGGTAAGAAGGTGGTCCCTGGACAGTGAGCTTTCTTCCAGTAGAGGCATGTTGGCAGCCACAGCTGGCACTGGGAACCAAGAGCACAAGATAACTGCTACATGAAATGGAAAGGTTTCAGAACCAGTCTGACAACCATATACAGTCACGTACCCTGCCTTACTCCTCTAATTTCAAAATGGCTCAAATTAAAGCAAGCCTGTAAATGTGTGAAAATGTAAATGTTTTTATAAAAGTACTTAAATAACAAATGTTGCATGGCTATTTTGGAATGTCAATTGGCCTACATGAGGATGCATCATGTGTCTCCTGTGGTTCACTGTTATATTATTCAGAGCATTCAGAGCATCTAAATTGATTTGTGGATCTAATATAATGATCACACTGACTTTATCACTTTAAATATATAAATAAACCAGTAACAGCTAGCTCTACTAAATAATTTTGAGTCAAAGGCACACACTTGGTTAGCTGTTCAAATGGATCTCCTCATAGTTGAGAATAAAGACAAATGCACAGGTGTCCAAAGACACTTGAGCCTAGTCGTGAAAAACCTCTAACACAGGACTGATTCGCCTGTGTTTTTCAATAATATAAATGTCCTGATTATGATGGTTTAATGCATCCCTACCTTTCAATTATGCTAAAATTCTGCTTAAAGGTGAATTAATCGATCAATCCTGTGGGATTTTGTTAATATGTATACTAATTCTTTGTTCTACTTACTGTACAATATACAATCATTGACCAATAAGTCAGTGCACTGTTTGATGGGATGTGCTGAATGGTCTGGCCTTGGCTTCTGATTGGTTAAACGATAAATGCCCCCTAATTTATAAACTATAAACAGTTTATAGTCTTTAATTAGCTATTAAAGAGGCAAATGTGTGAACATAAGAAAAACAAAGACTTCAAAGAGCAGAACTGAGGTATCTTGCTTATTCACATATACATTATTCCTTGGTAATATAAATATTTTGTGTGAAAAGGGCATAAAACAAATTTATCAAAATTTTGAGGTAATGCAAATATTTTGCGTGAAGAGGGTAGTCATCAGCTGTCCCACTATCCTTTTGTGAATAACTGTTCTCCTGGCCAAAAGCATGCATATCTGGGTCTTGTTAAGGCATTCATTTGATATGAAGTTATCTGGTTTGATGAGAATAACAGAAATACAAGAGAAATGTTTTGGGTTTTGGAAAGTACAACCAGTACTTGCCTGTGGCACTAAACATGCCCTGCCACCTATCAAGAAAATTCTGAATTAATGAACTGTATAATACCCTCTATATAACCACATTGCTGGATGTTGCTTTAATTGATTCTATTCCACTTGTTTGTGTTTTGTTTTAATTGGGTGGGTGTTACATACCCCTCCTCATTCATTTTTTTTACTGTATTCACAGGCAGATTCCTTTTTTAGGGGAGCTGGAATGAAAACTATTCATCCGGTTGTCCGGCTGCTGCCATGACCACAAAAACTTTAAACGGCCCCTATTTCACATGGCTACCTTGCTATGTTAAAGTTCATTAACTCAGTCACTGCTCCTCAACAAAAGCTAATTATAATCAGATTTATCAAGGCCCAGATCTGTTATCTGGATGTGCCTTTGTGCTGTGGCGGGAACAAATCCCTCTGATCACACGTCGATTTGCAGAATAATCCTTCTGAGCGATGTTTATGTCTATTCCTTTTTCAATTTACAACTGGCCCGCCGACCGTCTGCATATCCCCTGTGCGTCATCCTTGTTTTTCTTTGGCCCACTATTTACTCTTTCCATTAAAAGAGAGGGATTCCAGGCATTGCAGAACCCTTTGGATGGGGTATCAGACCGTTGTTGGGAGACGGGATAGATTTAGCTACTCCGGCTGGCAGGCTAAAGCTGCCATTTCCACATGGCTTCACAATTTAACACTCTCTTAACCACATTCACTGGGGTTACTCATATAGTGCTGTTGTTTTAACGTCCGTCATCTTGTTTGCTTCTTTTTTTTTTTGCAGGACGTCAAAGCACACCGGACTACAGTCCCGCTGACACAAGTGTCACCTTATTGCTCTGAGCCAACTGGCGATTTTAGCCGTGCTGCCTGTTGCATTGCCCAAATTGAGCACTCAAATTGGCGTTGAGGCAGATTTACAACCCAATCAATTTTTTTCCTATTTTCAAAGCACTGACAATATTCTTTCTCATGAACCCTGAGCCCTTCCACACTGAACGGGTGAGACCAAATCAATTATCATAAGGACAATTATATAATAATGAATAATATATTCATTGTTCTTATTGAATATATGTTTATAAATAGGACTTGCATTCAGCTAATATAACTTTCATCACTTATTTGAGAAAAAATGAACAAAATGCACATTTTAAAAGTCTTTTAAAAGCTTTTAATGTCAGTGGTTTAAAAGTAATAGGCAGGGAAAATGTGTGATATAGTACTTTCAAATAAAAAAACATTTATTGTGCTACGCTGGGAGATGCCAACACTCATTCTGTTTTGTGTTGCCCTGTTTAACTGGCTGGCAGCTGACCAGACAAGGACATAAAAGCTTGGAGTGTAGCCTACAAGATCAGAATATATGCGAAGCCAACCACGATGCTGTTTTTTTCTTCTTCTTTGTGATTACATGTGATTTTTTAAACATGTAGGCTACAGTACCCTGGGGACTTTTGGAATAATGTTATGTGTTCATTCTCCAAATGAGAATTGAAAAAGGTATTGCATTTATGTGTGTGTGTGTGTGTGTGCACGTACATGCATGCATGTATGTTTGCGTACATGCATAAGCAAGCTTCAAACTAAAAATTGTTCTTACTGTATTGTAAACTTGTTTCACAGACCTGTGTTGACAGCTGATTAGTACTAATGTTCATTAAGAAAATGTATTTTAAGCTGTAATGATCCATTGCAAATTAAACCCCTGCTTTGTAAGGATGTAGTAATAATGCAATTACAACTCAAATACATTTTATTTCATTTTCTTAAATTATAAATTACATGTTTAATACTTAAGTAATATATGAATACACTTTTAACTCCGATTGGAAATACATTAGGCTATCAACATGTGGCCAAACTATATTGCACCGAGGACTTACAGTCAGGAAGCTACTGATCAGAGAAACAAAAGTAAAGAATTACCTAAACAAAGCCTCGCTGTATTAAAGTTTCTGTGTGAGCATTTTTATTTTGTCATTTTAAATTTATCTCCATTGAGCCTATGATGATAATCTACTCTGCGTGTTGCCATGGAGTTCCTCCGTCTCGTTCAATGCTATTCTCACATAAATTGATAGGTATTCATAAAATGTAATAACTATCATGTTTTAATGATAAGCATTAGTCTACGTAAAAGACAGCTGCAGCAATGTATTTACGAATTAAATGATCCGTTCACAGAACAGACTAATTACCTACCCCTGTAGGCTAACTGGTCGTGTACATATAACATGTATAAACGATTAAGCCCATATATAAATGTATGTCACCAATCTTCCAGAATTTAGGTCACGCTCACGGTCATACATTACAGTGCAGACCATGCTGAAAATAATGACTTGAAACCACTTACCTCAGCGGAGTTGTAGCAATTTTTTCTCGCGCAATCCCTGCTGTCTGACTACCCGTCTCCGCAAATTCTAAGCTGTATAAATAGGCAAAGGCATTAGTGGGAGGATCTACTAGAAGTCATGACATGAGATGACACAGACCACGGTTTTTCGGAGATTCTATTGCTGCAGTGTAGCTGTATCGATTTAGCAAATCTTGGCTATTCATCAAAACAAAATGAAGTGTTTTACTGTCTAAATATGTAAAACCAAATTGCAAATAATAGTATGCTTCTTAGGGAAATTCTTAATTCCAACGACTTGCGAAAATAGCCGGTCTGATTTTTTCATCAAATGCGCTTCATCTTTTACCGGCAGGCATGGAGCGCGAGCACAGATTCGTAGAGCATAGCCTTAACTCGGAAGCGTTGCTGAGGTACAGCAATTAATTCGACGGAACGTTTTCCTGTTTAATTAGAGGATTCTTAATCAATTTGAAAATATGCTTCTTTTTCAAGCAGTTTCGTACAGTTATGTGTTTGTCGATTTTCATCTGTTTTTAATTGTATAAATCCCTTTTTATGAATGTTTTCTGTTCACACACGCAGGCGCACACGCACGCACACCACATGCGCACACATACAGACGTATTGCAGTCTTGTCGAGAGGCTTCCCAATTACTTCAGCCTGGAGTCACCCCGTGTCGGCTATTCTTTCTGGGATTTTGAAACCAATTTCTTCTGTTGTTTTATCGTTCATGTAATACGCACGCCTATTTAAGTAATTAGCTACCAATAAAGCGTGTAGGCTACAATTAAATTTGAACTCATATATCCGTCCTTTTCATGTAGACTTAACTACAGGCTACAGTACGCGAAACATTAGCATTGGTGCATCGTTTTCCAAGTGCTTTTTGGCATTCAAGTGTTTGTCCCCTTCGACGCGCTGTACCCATCATGTGCATGTGTTACCATAGCAGCAAGATCAGCGGTATCATACACTGGACTACACATCAGCAATACGTGAAATTGGTTTGTGGCGCTTTTGCATGTAGGCTACTGGGCTCTGTTCACTGGCCTATCATACTGTTTGCAACGTTATATTACGCAGCACGCTTCAATGAAAATACCTATTAGGGATGTATAGCGATCGTAGTCCAACTGTGCACTGAAAGTGCGTTTGAATACCTTGCCTCAAAGAATGGATCTAATTATCATTCATTATGTAAATGCCTGCCTATACAATGATCAACGTTATTTATGCAACTTCCTCCGATTTGTCTAAATAATATTACAATTTCTATTATGAACATAATGAATGATAATTAGATGAATTATGATGGAGTTTACGCAACAGGACTTGTTTGCCTACGTTCAGGGGTGTAGCACAAAATTCTGGGCCCTATACATAAGCAGTCTCCCTTCCCCCTTCCTCTCTTGATCCATGTCTCTCACGCATCATTCCAGGCTTTTTGAGGGCCCTCCCCCATTCGGGTAGTCAGTCCCACTTTCCCCCCCACTACGACGCCCCTTTTAAGTTTAAGAATTGTAGGATTGGGGATGGGAGTCCTAACTTGAAACAATTAAATGGTAATTGGGTCAATATCACCACGGTGTGCCTTTTGTGGCCTGAATACAAACCATGTTGATTTCATGTTAATTGTAGAGCAGGACCATATCAAAATGTTCCTCGGCATCGAGTAAGCTTTTATGGCCATAAAAACCCACAGACATGGGCCTCATGATACATTGGATACATTTTTAGATAGTTTTCTTTCTTTGGATGCAGGCAATTTTACCATGCCCCCTGTGCTGCTCACTTAACTTCAGTGAGAACTATTTCTTACTTTTGCTTTAGGTTATTTCTCACTTGAAGCGTTTTGATGATGTTTGAGTTTTTAAATAATAAAATAAAAGATTGTGCATGTGTCCCTAAAGTCGCTGTCCACCCAGACATATTTTTGTGTCTGCCTACTTTGAAAAGACCCGTAATAACAGTATTTTTGAATGAATTATGTGTGATGGATAGGTGCTCTGTCTGAACCCTGAGCCACAAGTACTCAAATACTCGGTGCAAATGAAATCATTCACATGAAAGCACGTGAAAGAGCAGTTCAGATGAGCTGGAGGCCAAGAATTTTGTTAGTGAAGTCATGGCTATCATGAATGCCAATGATGTTAGGATGTATCTGGAAAAATCTGTTCAGCTTTCTATGATATATATGAAATACCACCACCAAGCGTTTACTCAGGGGAGAGAAGCCAATAAAAATAGTATGCAATTTTCTATTTTTGTTAGAATATCACATTTCAGTTTGGATTTTGCAGTTAATTTCCATTTGCACATTAGCTCAGTTTCTATTCAAGAAGGTGCTGACCTTATACATTTATTGCTATTTTTAATTTTACTCATTGTTCAAGATATTCAAGACAGTTGTGTGTGCCTCTCATAAAGTAAATGGTAAATGGACTGCATTTATATAGCGCTTTTATCCAAAGCGCTTTACAATTGATGCCTCTCATTCGCCAGAGCAGTTAGAGGTTAGGAGTTAGGTGTCTTGCTCAAGGACACTTCGACATGCCCAGGGCGGGGTTTGAACCGGCAACCCTCCGACTGCCAGACAATCGGTCTTACCTCCTGAGCTATGTCGCCCCTATGTACTCATGTTTTAACGCATGTTCAATGTGTTTTGATGCTAATCAACAGTTTATCAAACACATTTCATCACATAAATGTATTCTCATTGTCTGTTTCATTGATGATTTATAATGCCATAGCTGTCCACTCTACCATGCCCTTGTCCAGCCTGTCATCTTGGTATTTTTTGGTACCATCTTGGTATCATTATTTTATCATATTGTCCAATACTGACAACAATTGTCTAGCAAGTTAAAGAGTTAGAGGGGACCATAAATATATACTTAAAAAGTTAAACTAAAAAAAAAAAGAATTATGAATATAAGGTGCAAACTGAGCATGTTTATTCAGAAAAGTACAGATTTTACACAGTCTAATATTTGGTTATAATTTTATAGCATTAAATGAATATGATTGTGAAAGGGACACAATATCTTCATAATATTATACTAATCTGTCCCTGACAGGGTGGACTTATTTCATGGTTTATTCAGTGATAAATGTGTCAAGGTGCTTGGGGGGTTAGGACCCAAACGCAGAGTGAGGGCAAAAACTCAAAACTCCAAACGGTAATTGAAACAAAGACTTTACTTAACAAAACTGGACAGAAGGGAACAAAAGGCCTCGCAGGGCAACTCTTCAAAAAAAACACAAAGTAAATCTACGAAAACACCAGAAACAAGGAAAATCCAAAAATCCAAAAGCGCGTGGAAAACAAAATAGGGGCAGGAACACACGGGGGCAGGAACACGATCAGAGGCACACGCAACCAAACACAACCAAGGATCCAGCACCTGAGTCCGGGAGAAGGGAACTTAAATAGACAAGACACTGACGAGACACAGCAGGGCACAATGCACAATCAGGCCACAGAGAGGGAGGGGAAAACGAGACAACCAAAAAACAATAATTGAACAATTGAAAACAATAATACAATCAAACAGGGGGAGCAGGACACAAAGCAGAAGTACCGCCATCTGGCGGCCCAACAAGGAAAGACAGACTGGAACACAGAACCATTACAAAATGGCCTGAAATGACTTGATGCTAAGTGCCTGAGCTCGACCAACATGTTTTTATTTAAGTCCAATGTCTACTCTCTGTGATAAAACTTAAAAGGATTTTTTTTTTAAATTGTGATAATGACCCAACTAATATTTTTACTGTCTAGCAAAGTTAATTAGGTAGCCAGGCAGATGTTTGTTTCTGTCATGGTCCTGTGTTTCGGTCTGCGTTTTCCCTGTTGGGCCGCCAGATGGCGGCACTTCTGTTTTGTGTCCTGCTCCCCCTGTGTTAATTGTATGATTGTTTCCTATTGTCCAATCATTGTTTTCAATTGTCTCGTTTTCCCTTCCCTCTCTGTGGCCTGATTGTTCATGGTGCCCTCCTGTGTCTCGTCAGTGTGGTCTATTTAAGTTGCCCTCTTCCTTGACTCAGGTGCTGGATTCTTGTGGTTATGTCTGGTTGTTCTGTGCTCCCCTCCTCAAGTTCCTGCTCCATGCGCTCCTGTCTGTGTTCTGGTTTCCTTGTGTTTGTTTCCACTTGTATCCTCTTCTGAATGTATGTATTCTGCCCGCTTCGGTCCTGTTTGTGCCTTGTGTGTTTTCTGTCCTTCCTGTGTTCCGCCCTGCCTGTGTTCTGTTTTGGTTTTTTTTTAGGTTCTTAAGTATCTTTTTGTGTTTATGGTTTTGCCCCTCGTGGCCTGTTTGTTCCCTGTTTATTTAGTAAAGTCTTTGTTTCCCTTCATTTGGAGTTTTGTGTTTTTGACCTCTGCGTTTGGGTCCAACCCCCCCACGCACCCTGACAGTTTCTCGTTAAGCAGACTGAAGTATGACCAGAAACCAATTTAGATGCAAAAATGTGTGGTGAGATGACCGTAGAATCAACTTTAATAGATCAAATATGTGATTAGTAACATTGAAAAACAGCAGACCCCATGGCTCATCTCCAGGACCAGGGATGGGGACCTATGACCTAAAACGGATAACATAAATATGAAAATAGTGCCGCCTAGTGGTGGTGCTGTGTGGAACTGAAATACTTCACCTGGTGCATAAACTGACCAATGTTGACCAATTGCTCTGTACTTGAAAATGACCTATACTTTCATTTTGTTAGAACTATTTAATTCTTATTATAGAATGTGTGCATACAAATCCTATAATATCCTTCTTCCAGTTGTGTAAACTGTTTGTGTATCTTGTTTGTGTTTTGCCTATCTTACTCCTCCCCTTCGTGTAGATCTTAGTCCCTGAGCAGATCTTATTTGCCTAGCCTTGATTTTGGTCTAATGGATGCAATGTTCTTCTGTTCTTGCCCCACTTCCAGGATGATCTGTACCAGATGTTTTTCAGAACATCCAAGCAGCACATATAGAATCAGAGTCTTGATAATTGTGTAAGTCAACTGTTAGTTTAAATGGGAAAGGATAGTTTGTAAGACACTTTCTAACAATGTAATTTAGGTTAAGTACCTTGCTCAAGAGGGATATTTTCCCATGTTTGTCTGATGTTGAAGTCAAAGGCAGTCAATAAGATCTACTTCTAGGCCTAGCTGACATGGAATTATTTACGCCAAATATTTTTCTCTCATAGAGTACGCTATGCCCAACATTATTTTTTATGTCTTTTTCACCTGAAAAGCAGTGTGGCAACTCAGGGCAAAAAACATAGGCCTATTTGCCAATATTTATTTAAACAGAAGATGGCGCTATATTATAATTTACCGCTGTTCATTATAAACTCTGGAAGTCAACCTGGTTCTCTCAACTCCCTCAGTAAAGAGGATGAGGACTGTTGTGAGGAATGTATACATCTGGGCTACTTATCCTCAAAGATAAAGTGATATTTTCATTTGATCATGTGATGGTTAACATCTTGATTCGATTATTTTAACCATACCGCGTTGTCTTTGGACACCTTCCATGCAAGTGTACAAGTTGTTCTAGTACATGGTACATCTAGTACTGTGGGCGACATAGCTCAGGAGGTAAGACCGGTTGTCTGGCAGTCGGAGGGTTGCCGGTTCAAACCCTGCCTTGGGCGTGTCGAAGTGTCCTTGAGCAAGACACCTAACTCCTAACTGGCGAATGAGAGGCATCAATTGTAAAGCGCTTTGGATAAAAGCGCTATATAAATGCAGTCCATTTACCATTTACATGGATGGTGTCAAATCTGGACTGTGTCAGGGCTGACTGTGACCGGTGTCTCAGCAAGGTGAGGCCCAATCAGAATCACCCTGGGATGGAAGGGTTTTAAGCTGTTGAGATGATTCATATGTATATGTAATTCATTGCACACCATCAACGCTCGCTGGTCGATCGGTTGCCCCCAGGTCACCTGGTTAAACTACATCTCCAACACATTCCCTCTGATATGGAAGTCTGCAGTGCTATAAAGAAGCGGCAGCTGACATCTACGGAGTGCCATTTTTTCACTATTGGGGCCTATGACTAGAGCCTGAGGTGTTTTGATGTTTTGACATTTTTTATATAAATCACTTCGAACATATTTCGGTGTTGTGTGCTTATCCGGAGGGTAACCCCCACTGAACCCTCCCTGCATTTTTACACAAAATGGATTGTGCTGTTTCATTATTCATTTAAGTTCTATTGGTATTTTAGTAATGCAACTTGCAATAAAGTGAGATAAATTAATTCATTTAAAAACCTATTGAATTCATCCATCCTGCACACAGTCACATTATTATTTTCCATTTCAAGCATAAATTTAGTCAAGCTGACATTATTGCTAGTATGTCATCATTATTCTATGCATCTCTAAACAGATATCTCTAATATAACGTTTTAGGGTGTGGGATTGTAGTTGTGAAATTGTATTCATAACCAGATAACTAGAGGTTCTATTTCCATGAAGGGCACTGCTATCTGCTATATTGTTAACTTGGATAAGGATGAATAAATGTCAGACAAATATATAATGATGCCAAGGAGCAGTTTGTTTTGGTCCTGCAACTGTCCATGGCATTCTTTTGTATATGATTACCTGTCTACAGTTCAAGCTCCTACCCAAGAAATATATTTTACATTTCATATATGCACTCAGTATGTATGCCATTATTTCTGTGCAGACAAATTTCTTGTCCATGGGACCTTTTATACACACACACACACACACACACACACAAGTGACTTTATAACTCAAGTTCGGTTCAGAAATTCACAGGTTCACATAAAATACTGTAAACAATATCACAAAAGCTTTAAATATTCATCACCTGTTACCATTAAACATAAATTTTATTGTCTTGCATAGAAAATGTCTCTCTTTTTAATCAAAATTGTTATATTTTCAGTGTTTTCTTTTTTGAAAACAAAATAGTAAAATGTCCTTCAAGAAACAAAGTTCTCAAAAACAAAATATACATAGTACTGTACCTTGTAATGGCGTGGACAAAAAAATTGTTCAAATATACTAATTAATTACAGACAAATGTGCAATAAAATACATAGACTGGCGTCCAGTCATATCAATCTTGCTTATAATAACTCTCACATGTCCTGAGAATCCTTGATTGCATTTAAAAAGTCTTGGCTGTAGTAAATAAATATGAGATATTCATGTCTAAAAATAAAATACTGAGATAATGTAATCAAACTTTGCAACGAATGATACAATAATGATATTGTAGGCAAGAATGCAGATCAGATTTAATATGAAATTGCAAATATTATATATTAACGCATATATATTTCGAACTTTTACGCAAAGGAACACATTTTGATTCGTTCAGCCATGATTATTTGCTCAGTATTATTCTGCATACTTCTGAATATATCGAAACCCAAACGCAACGACAGCAAATAATCGAAATGTCCGACAGACGCTTTAACAGACTCTCAGGATGCATTCGCCAGCAGCTAAACGAAATACTTGTTCTCTGTATAGTTCTGTGAGTACTTCATAATGTACCGCTTGGACACAACGTATCTCCTGCCGAGTCCGTGGGATCGCGACAAGACACAGTCCACGTACATTTCCCAGAAAAGTTGAGCCAGGTCGAGAAAGAGATCGTTGTGCTTTTGGTGCAGCGACAGCTTCAGGTAGATCATTAAGTCCCACAGACCGCTAACCGTGCCGGCCACCCGCAGCTTCTTCATCTCGATAAGAGCAAGCGATGAAGAGTCCCAGCACTGCGGGTCGATCTCTCCAAGCCCCACCGGTACTTTGCTCATTGCACCAGAGTCCTTTAAAGCGCTCGGCAAAGCTGTCGCGGCCGAGAGCGTTAGCAAGCAGAGCAGCTGGGAAAACCACCCGCCACTTAAGGTTTTCATAATGACGGTGGCCTGGGACGCCTGTAGCCTATGGGGTCAGTAGGGGAAAGACACGCTTTCAAAAATAAATAAATAAATAAATAAATATTTTAAAAGGGAGCTAACAGTAAAGGCTTCATAAAAGGCCAAGGAGCGTCATTTGAACATTTAAAAAAAAGAAAATGTATTTTACCATGCTCACTTATAAATAAATCTATGCCTTCACATAACCTTGTGTGTAGTTATTTTAACCGAACTGGACACACGTCGTGTAGTAAATTCAATACTAAACCATTCATACAACTAATTTCTCTCTCTCTCACACACACACACACACACCAAAATTATTTGTAGTACTATATTTTAGCTTTGTACTTATGCAATGTCAATAAATGCAGTCATGTATTTAAATAGATTTGTCAAAAATGCACACTTTCACTTACAATATGACGTCCTCTCCAAATTTTGCTGTCACTGAAAGATGATCCAGAAACAATGAAGTATGCAAATTCAGCTACCCTTCACAGCTGGACGAAACACAGTTGGGGAAAGTATGAGTTGCTGTTTCATGCCTGTGTTATTTTATAGTGGTGACCGCCCACAAGCCTAGCGTCATTGTATTAGTACTATGAGCAACAAGCACATTACCGCGAGCAAGTAATGTGACATCGTCCTCAGACCGACAGTGTCTGGGTTAAGCAGAACAAATGCAAAGCTGAGTAGCATAAGACAAACACGAAGCTGTGAAAACCGCCAACGCATACAGAACTGTCCAGAACGATAAACTTCATTGATTTGGAATCACGTGTAGGTGAGAAACGGTTCCACATAGGTCAGTGATATTCAGCTTAAACATAAAGCTAATTGTAGACTCTTCCAATGCAACTTTCAGCTAAATGGACTTCATCCAAGGAATGCTGTGCACATGAAATACCAGTGATGGAATTTTGGAGTTTTACATTTGTTACCTTTACAACACACAATATATCCACAGATAGCCTATTGTAGTCTTTGACACAAAGTTACAATCTCGCCCACACCGCAATATGAATTAGATTAGGTTTGGTGGTTAGCATTCGCGAATCGCTACGGAGCTCATAAATTATTATATGTATCACTGATATAATTGGCCGATACATGATTGCCACATGTTTTATCCAATGAGTGCTCGAATTGAAGAGACTTTTCACATTTCCTGTTTCACTCGGCTGAATGTGAACATGCTGTCGTGATGGGTGAGGGGCGTTTACGTGCGACAGCTGGATATTAGTAGCTATATTTCAGCTCAGAAATTAAACAAAATGTATTGTCAGCAGTAGGGTAATATTTCATTAAGCGTATTATTTTACACTATTTCTTTGGGCAGCAGGTACAACATGGTTTGGACCAGCAGAATCTGTTTCAGGAAGGTTTGTAAAGAGCCGTGTGTTTTGCTTGCTAGCTAAGTTAACCTAGCATTCTAAGGCAAGGCACAATTGCCATGCCATCCGAGTGTCAGTCGCGCTTCACACGTTGTGATTTGGTTGTAACCCTAGACTGTAGAAAAATGTAGCCTAATGTATGGTAACTGTAAAACCTTAGGTCACTTTCTAGAACGCAACTAGCGTTATAAGTATATTTTTCTAGTTAAAGCGTGTTAGCTGTAACGTAGTCTTATCGCTCAGCGAACGTTGGATGACTTGCAAACGATTGATGATTTTGAAACGGGATCTCCGCATAGTCAACAAGTTTGGATAGAGAGACAGACGGGTGCAGTACAGTCCTAGGTAATGCTAGCTGATGATGAACTTGTACCCAATGGATATCTATCTGAGATTAATTGCTAAGATAAGGGAAGAACATAGATATTATTAATGATGGCCAGCTGTTGCCTCGTGTTCGTAGTTAACTTTCGATAATTCACTGCACTCATGATCAGGTGAAACGAAATGGAAGTTTAGTGAACAGATTTAATGACCACCTGTTTTGCGAACACGCTTCACGATCTGATAGAGAACGAGTTATAATTAAGAAGAAAACTGATCAAACAAATACGTTTGCCTAATGAACACGGTACATTTTGCACGGTACAACCAGCTGTGTTACTTATAGATTGATCTCTATGTGAAAGTAGCATTGTGTATTAGGGTATATAGCTTGTTATTTAATAGATAATTATCAAATTATTTACATTTTTATTTTAACCTAATTCCATAAAGTCAGACGTGTATCAAATATGCGTCTGAAATACTTCACCTCCATGCTAGTAAAATTGGAAAACTCCTGCTGGTCCATAAGAATATCCGATGATCATATTACTAACCAAAAACACTCAATACACGCACACGAGAATATTGGACAAAACACGTTTATATAAAAAAATGTTTGTAATTTGCAGGAATGTGCTTCTGTTTAAAGTGTTAAAGAAAAAGGTCTGGTACAAACATGTTAAACATTTCTCTGGCCAGCTAGTAGATTGCATCACCAGCATGTGGATAACAAATAGCCGATAACAATAAACACGGTATCCCCTTTGGTAAATTATGTTGTATCGTTCTTGCCATTTGATCTGACCTAACCTGTAACACGAAATCCTGTTTAGGCATTCAGTTAGTACCTGTTGCAAAATAAAGAACAAATCTTATCAAAGTTTAAGGAAGACATTTGTGGTGGTGCGTTACAAATAGATTACATTGTTGAAATAAGGTATGACTGTTTCAATTACCTTATCTGTTCTTTTGCCATTTGCTGTGAGTCTGGTGGAAAGTTGAATTAATTTAACTAACTACCCACCACATGCTGTTAAGGTCATTATTAGTAGGCTGCACTGCAGTGTTATAACAGGCTTTTGTATATTCCCATTTACTTTCTGTTTAGTTTAATACCTTCCTCCCTCGTAAAGAAGTAAACTCCGCAATAGATTTTTTTCTCTACATATTCAGTATAAAGGAATTCCTCTTGTCATGTTCGGGGTGGGAGGGTTATATGTTCACCCTTAAGGTGATTATCTTTGACCAGCAGCATTTATTTTT